>NW_019174343.1:13905690-14400690 GCF_002260705.1 Seriola dumerili
ATTGGCCATGGACCCACGCCACCAGTATCCAGTATGAACCAGTGGCAGAGATCGGAGGAGGCGCTTACGGGACTGTTATAAGGCCAGAGACACGGAGAGCGGGCAGTTTGTTGCTCTGAAGAGCGTGCTTGTCCAGACGGATCAAAATGGCCTGCCGATCTCCACGGTCAGAGAGGTGGCTCTGTTTTGAGAAGGCTGGAGCAGTTTGACCACCCAAATGTTAGTCAGGTAAATGTTTTTTATTTTTTTTCAGTATTTCAGTCTATGTCATCTGTAATCCACTGACTAAACCTCTCACAGAAGTCACAGTATTATTTCTACATGCCAGGCTCATGGATGTATGTGCCACCCAGAGGTCAGACCAGGAGACAAAGTCACTCTGGTCTTTGAGCATGTGGACCAAGACCTCAAGACGTACCTCGAGAGAGCTCCAGCTCCGGCTTATCTCCTGGCCGCATTAAAGTGAGAAACAGTATCTAAAGTAAACTGCATAATTGTGAAATTCGTCACAAGATAGAAACAGTATGAGCCTTTTGTTAGTCAGCGATAGAAGCCCGATTTCGAAAGTTAATCTGTTTTTTTTTATATTTGGAGTCATTTAAAGTATGCCTGTGTGTGTGCGTGTGTGTGTGTTTTTTTTTCTTTTGCAGGACTTGATGAGGCAGTTTGCTGTGTGGTCTTACATTCCTTCACTCTAACCGCGTGATGCACAGAGACCTGAAACCAGAGAATATTCTGGTAACCAGCCAGGGCCAGGTGAAGCTAGCTGACTTTGGGCTAGCCAGGATCTACAGCTGCCACATGGCTCTCACTCCTGTTGTACGGACGCACCTGGACCATGCAGTGCCAGTACTTTTTCATGTCATTTATACAGCATTTTTTCAAAGCATAGCATCATTTTTTTTTTCAAAGATATTTAGATTTTAACCATTCATACAAGCTGCTGTTATCATCTATTTCAGTTCAAAAAACAAATCAACCTTTAGCCGTTGAATAATTTGACTGAGATAACTAATCTATTAAGTCGCAGTTAAATTTCTTCATTGATGATACATCCAGTGGTCCAACATTAACCCTGTGAATACAAGACACGACCAACTTCACAGAATCCTTTTGGCAACGTCCACGTCAAATCTTGGATGAGCTTCCTTGAATTCATATTAAAGGATCAGTTTTAACAAGACTAAGAGTCGACAGCCACCCTAGCAGCTGTGTGAGCATACTGACATGTTCGCAGTGATTGTGCTAACATGGTGTTGTTGTTTAGAGGGTAGCTAATGTTTACCAGGCTCACAGTCTTAGCTAAGACTGTTAACATTTGCTCAACACAATGTACAGCTTGAAATTCATACTGTAGTAAATGTATTTAAAAAACTGGCCACCTGAGAGTTTTGTAAACTGCTATGTCGAAACACTGAAGTTAAATTACGGCAATTTTCATCACTAACAAGCCAAAACCTGCCAAGCCACCAGTATAGTACTTTAATATGATCCCTGTGAATGTTACTATCTACACGTACTACTTTTGATGGACTCTATATTTGTGTCTCCCAGGTGGTGACACTGTGGTATCGCCCTCCTGAAGTGCTGCTACAGTCCAGTTACGCCACACCTGTGGACATCTGGAGCACCGGCTGCATCTTTGCTGAGATGTTCCGACGCAAGTGAGTCAGCAGAGTCGTTTTCAGATAAAAAAAAAAATAAGACAGACCACACTAACGTTCTTTATGTTAGTGTGTCTGTTATGATGAGATTATAATCTCTGTATTTGTAACAAACACATTTTGATACAATTTGGTGAAAAGAGAAGCTTTGGACAGTGCATTAGATTTTGACGTTGACCTGAGTCAAAGTGAGTTGTAATTTCTCATATAACTCCTCAAGACAGTCCAGAGTTTCTAAATCTAATAGACACACACACACACACACACAACACACACACACACACACACACACACACACACACACATACACATACACACACACACACATACACACGCACACACACACACACACATACACATACACATCCACACCAACACATACACACGCACACACACACACAACCAAAACACACACACACACATACAATACACATTCGCACACACACACACACATACACATACACACACACACACATACACACGCACACACAACCACCATTTACCTTTGCAAATACATTTGATTTATATTGATTTGATTTAACAAATATGTTTTGGAGGAAACTCTTGCTTTATTCCGTATACTGCACATAAATCATAAGAAAGGAGGCTAGGGCATATGGGATGTCTCTCCTCTTATTTGTTGTTCGGTTTGGGTTACTAAAACACTGTAGGTAAGTTTAGGGAAAGACTGTGACTTTGGTTAAATATTGACAAAAGTCTTGTCCCGTCTTGTACTTTAAGTCACGCTTTAGTTGCCATGAGTGAAAACAAATGAAATACATTTGCAGCAAACAGCTTGAAAATACATTCAATATGAACATCTCCGTGTTATGTTTGAATAAAAACTCCACCTCTAGGCTCGTCTCATTGCCTATAGAGGGCATACTGGTGATGCGAGTGTCCAGATTTTATCTGTAAATGAATCACATTATGAGGTTATCTGTGGCTCTGGGGAAATCTGTTCCGAGCCTCAGGCTGTCGGGAGGTGAATTGTTGAAAAACAGCAGGGCTTTGCCAGACACAATGTTACAGCAAAATCTAAATCTAGTCTACTTCAGTCTTACCCCTCTTCAAGAAAGCATACAAACAAAAAAAAACTGCTGTAATACAGAATTTAATTCAACTTCAAAGGTCAGACCCCCTTACTAGTTTTTCAAGACTGCCCCAAACTCGAAATTCAGTTGCCCCCTGGAGGGGGTCAGGTATCTCTTCCATGCCAACAGAAACCCAGCTCACGGACAATGACCTGCTCCTTCACTAGTGTTGGTGCAAAAGTCATAATCAGTGAATTTAGAGACAAGACATGATAGTAAGTATTTTGTGACTGGTTTACCTGAGGTGATGTGTGGCGGAAAGCTTTAAAGACACCAGACTGTTCTACATCATCTTCCAGATCAGCTCAGTGATACACACAGTAGCTCCATCTACTGGTAGAAGTGACACTTTGCATGACGATGTTGGTTCAGCTTGGGTAAAGATATTCATGCCTCACAATTATTGCTTTGTTTGCTTAGACCGTTGTTCTGTGGTGAATCAGAAGTGGATCAACTTGGGAAAATTTTTGAGTGAGTAACACACAGCTTCCATCACGTTTAGCCGACTAAGACATGTATTGGTAGATGGATTCATATTATACTTGTTTCAATGACAATAATATGTAATTTCAGAGTTATTGGCTTGCCACCAGAGGACGAGTGGCCGACTGACGTCACACTGTCAAGAAAAAACTTCCCCCCTCTCATGCCTCGCCCAATTGCTGACTTTGTTTCAGAGATAACTGAGCAGGGGGCACAACTATTGCTGGTAAGATTTGGTTTGGAACTTGAAAAGATTTTTAATTATAGTGAAAGTCCATCCTGCCTGGTAACTCGCTGTCAGCTGTAAACAGAGTTGGAATCAGGACAGTAACAGATAAGTAACCTCAGACTCCAGAAGAAGTCTGGTGATAATCAACACAAGCCACCAGAATTTCACTGATGCAGTATTGGAAAATGTTGAACTGTCAGCTGGTTGAGCTAGAGAACAGAGCAATAAAACCTTAGCTTTTCTTATAGATTGCTATTTAATTTACCAACTGATGTAAAAAAAAAAAAAAAAGAAAAAAGAAAATGCACAGTAAATGTTGCCTATCTGGGGCTGAACCAGTGACTTCACAGTACCTTTTAAAGTAAATGGTATATTTATTTTTGCCTCTCCATATAATGTAGAAAATATAGTTTTAGTAAGTGCAAAATAATAGAAACACAATATCAGACAGCAGCTTGTTGAAATAACTAAATTTGATCAATTAAATCTTAATGACGAAAGAAAGGAGTTATATTAGCTAATTTTTTAATGTGACTATTCATTTTGTTCTTTTTCTTGAATTTCCTCTTTATATGTTAAAGCAATAGTTTGACCCCTTTTCAACCAGGAACTGCCTGGAGTTTCTGCTGGTTGCCTGGCAACAGGTGCATAAACCTGGTGCATAAACCATTTTTTTAAAAATCCATTTCTTTACTTTTTTGTGCAGATTAAACAAACAAGATATAATATGATAATTAATAAGCTTTAGAGGTGCTGGATGTGGATTGTGGATTTTGTTACCTATGCGCAGAGTCAGGCTAGCTGTTTCCCCCAGTTTCCAGTCTTTATGCTAAGCTAAGCTAAGCTATAAAGCTTCTTGCTGTAGCGTCATATTTACCATACAGCCTCCAAATCTAAGTGTTGGCAAGAGAGTGAATAAGGGTATTTCTCAGAATGTCAAAATATTCCATCAAGACCTGAAATTTGACAGTGACACAGCTCTAACATCCTGCTATCCTTTCATCCACAGAACATGCTGACCTTTGACCCCTTGAAACGAATATCCGCCCTGAATGCACTAGAACATCCATATTTCCAGGACGAGGAGACATTGACTCAGACAAAAAGCTGAAATGATGCATAGAAACATGCAACGAGAGGTAACAGTGTCTAAGCTTCAGTCCTGGCCTAACCTTAAAGGATTTCAATTTAATTCAGTGCATTGCCTTTCAAGATGTCTGGGTTATGCTGTGGGATATTATTTTGTTACTCCTGCATCAAAAAAGGATTAAAGCCTGAGAAATGGGATAAAAAATGAAGAGGAGTGAACCTAAGGATCACTGGCAAGCTTTCCAACATGTAAATGTCACAGTTAATGATGGTAACATATCATGTCTTCAAGGACAGTACCAGTGTTTTTGATGTTTGATTTCGGCATCAGTCTCATCAGCAGGGACTCATGAATAGAAACGTCTGTCATCTCCTCTCAAATGTTGCTCTTGTTACCTTTGTACAGTGTTTAGACAGAAGGAAGCAGAGATGTCATCTTTTGTTGTCACAGACTGAAAGAAGTCTGACAGAAGTGACACCTCAGAGGGTTAAATCAACCAGTTGTTTGGGATTTGACTGTATTTCTGACAGAAATAAATCTGTATGAACATTATTAAACACAACTGTATTTAAATTGTAAAGAAAAGCAACAATAGTCTGAAGTAGCTGAACAAGAACGCACAACAAAGACATATATGACAAAAATACTGGTACTGCTCTTAAACAATTGTTTTGTTTATTGGTGGACTGAGAGATTGAACCTCATTTTACTTTTAACATTTTTTTCTCCATTGCTAAAACCATCTGAAATCAACCAGCACTGCAACTACAAATGAATAAAACACAGTTTTAATCACATTCAGACTTCATTTGTGTATTATTATACAGATGGTAGTCCATATGAAACAAATAAATGTGATTCTATGAAAACTGAAATGGACTGAAATATTTTGTGAAAAACACAAATTCTAACAAAAAAAATCAAAAACACCTAGTCATAGCCTGTTAATGAATGTGGCTGTCAAAATCAGCCAGAGATCTTTCTTTTTGATTTTTGCGGGTGAGTTGTTTTTGTATCTCACAAAGGGATACTCAAACGATTTAGTATTACACATCTGTTAAGTTAAGGGGGTTACAAAAGGCAGATGTTACAAAAAAGACATCATGCACTAGAAGCTGAAATATCCTGAATTTCATTTTAAATTTCCTGTAGGTCAAGCTCCAAAGACAGTGGGTCCTACACTTCCCATAATGCAACACGATTGAGTCATTTTGTTGGACTCTTTCTGCCTGGTAAATGACCAAATCTGTCAAACTCCACACCCTGAATATTTTGAGAGTTTGTATTAAAAATGTGTAGTTTTGAGGCCCAAGCCAAGATAACCCTCATGACGTCACTGGGGTTTATTTTCTCTAAACATAATAAATCTCCTTTCAGACCCAGAGAATCTATTAATACAACTTTCACACTTTTTTCACAGACTGAGTAGTACTCTCCATGATGAGTTGATTGGAAAATCAGTGAAATTCCCCTTTTAAATTATTTGAATTTTTCACTGCGGTCACAAGTCAACTGACCAATCTGATGAATTAACTACTACTACAAAAGTGAAGTTAATACATAGATAGATACTTTATTTATCCCCTAGGGGAAATTCATGTGTCCATTAGCTCATTAGCTCAAAATACTCTAAAGATTGTCATAATAAAATGCACAAACAAATATTCAAATGAGCGATTCAAATATTCACACACAGCATAATTTAACCACTTTTGAACAGAGCCACACTAGCTGTTTCCCCATGTTTCCAGTCTCTTTGCTAAGCTAAGCTAACCTGCTGCTGGCTCTAGTTACTACATCTACTGTAGAGACATGAGAGTGATAGAGTGTTATTCTCATTTAACTCTCAACAAGAAAGCAAATAAGCACATTACCCAAAATGTTGAACTGTTCCTTTATGCAATTAACTCCACCCAGCAACACTTGAGAGTACTACGATAAAACTTTAAAAGTGTTGCTTGTTTTGTCTTATTCCATAATAAGCAAATGGCTACAGTGGCACTATTACATCAAAATAAAAATTCTACAAATTGATACAAAACAAATGTAAATCAAAGACAAATCCAGGGTTCAAAAGATATCACCCAGCTGAGCTACACACAGGATCAGGGAGCTTGATGCTTAAGAGGGTAAAAAATACTGATAAACCTGATTTTTGAACCATTTTCTAGATTTGGACAGGTTTATGATGATGGTACAAACACAGAGGTAAGACAGGCTGCGCCCCCTGAAGAGAGATTGTGTAGTAAACAAACATGATTTTATGAGCTATTTTGTGCATTTTCTTGTATTTCCATTTTTTTTTCATTCCCTCATTTCTATCTAATTCTAATGTCCTGTATTTATTTATCCAAACCCTTTATTCCCATCAGTATTTCAGTTTTCTCTCCATTTCTTCTGATGCAATTTAATCACTTCATTCAGCTCCCCCTCTCTTTACATTGAGTTTTTATTCTCTTTAACATCTAACTATTCTTTTTCCATTGTATTTCCTATTGCAGTCATGCACAGACATCCAGATTTTTCCCTCCTGTGCATCCTCACTTGTTTCTCTCTCAGAGGGGACAGACTGTGAGGCAGGGAAAGAAAGCAGGAGCTGCCCATAAATTGCTTTGGAAAAGGAGAGGAGAGAGAGAGAGAGAGAGAGAGAGAGAGAGAGAGAGAGAGAGATGGAGACAGAGCAGATGCATTGGCAGGAGCAGAGCTGAGGTTTTTTTTTTTTTTTTTTTTTTTTTCTTCTTCTCCCTCCTGTCTCTTTTGTTGTGTCGGCACAGATAAAAATCTGATGAACGTGGGCAAGGACCACCACCACCTCACTGCAAGCCTCTCATTCCCAACCCGCTTGCCAGAGCTGAATCCCAGTGTGGAGCTGGCTGTGCGGCAGGCTAACGGCGGGCTAGCGGGGGGTTGCAAGGCTCTGTGGCAGCGAGAAGAGGAGGGGAAAAAAAAGGAGGAGGGGCTGTGGTGAGCTGGTGGGCTTCCTCTGCCTCACAGACACATTTTATTGACTTGCTAATTGGATGAGGCACTCGGAGGAGAGGATGCGGTGACCGAGAGGAGCTGTTCTCCAGAGCAGGGATATAGGCAGAAGGAAGCATTGCTTGGGTTGCGTAAATCCGGCTACTTTATCTCTTTTATTTTAATTTTCTGGAGACATAACAGATGTTTTTCAGCATCTCCCAGTGACCCTCACACCGTGCATACATAATTTGATGCATGACATTGTCGAATTGAGGCTCCAGCTGCCAGACGCTTCGTGACAAGTGAATGATTTCCATTTTGATGTCTTTTCACCCTGCTCCCTCTCACCTGTTTTTCTCTCGGACTCATCAGCTGGAGCTCTTTTTTTGTCAGCCTTGTTTGATGTGCCATTTGATATGAACGGCAATCTGATGGCAAGATAAAATTCCTCATCAGATGAAATGTACAAGGAGCCGTGCAATGGCTTTTCTTCAGGAAAAATGAAGGTATGATATGGGCGAAAGCCAAGACACATACTGTAGTAAGGTGGCATTATTCAACCAGTATTAATTTTAGTCCTAGTCAAGAAATGGATCAACCGAATGTATTGACTGTTGCATAATTCCAGTATGAAATCTGAGGCTAAGACATCAACACTGTAGAAGGAAATGCCTTCTTATATCTATCCATGTGTCTACCTGTCAGATTTGTACAAAATAAATGAGTTTAAGAGGGAAAGCTAAGGAGACACAGGCAAGGATTATGAATGAATCAGTGGTAGAGACCAGTAGTAGCGGTGTGCATTGAAGAGGATTAATGGAGGCATTAGAAAAAATGGTCTAGACTTGTTTCACCACTGGGTCAGCCTTTTAAATATATTCTGGAAATTTGCAATTCACAGGATTCCTCTTCACTGACTCCTTGTGTCTTTTATAAAAGGAAAGTAGGATACCCGACATAAGCCTGATGTCAGACCTAATCAGCAACACAAGGTTTGATCATGTGTCTGTGTCTTATCTTAGATCTTCTTTCTCCTCTGCTTCAGTCTTGTCCCTGTTGCCATAACTGAGATGTGCAAGTCTGGCTAGGTCAGAGAGCAGGTGCCACTGTGCTGAGGTCTGCTGTCCCAATGAGCAAAGCAGCCAACCCACAGAAACGCACCACCTACCTCATTTCCCTCACTCTGGTGAAGGTTGAGGCTGTGCCAGAGGATGTAGCAGGGAACCAGAAGGAGGCTCTTCCAGAGGGGGAAGGGAGCCCTAAGAAGGATGAGGAGAAGGAGGAGGTGAGCAATGTCCCTGATAAGGAGGGAGGACTTGTATGTGTGGAAGTGGTGGGAAAAGAAAACACACAGGTGGAAGATGAAGTGGAACAGGTGCAGGTCAAGTATGGCAGCCCCACAGAGAACAGAGGGAAGCCTGAGAGGAGGGAAACTCACGGACACCAAAAAGACATCGCAGCAACTGGTAAAAGCAAAGACACTTCTCTCATGCATCCACCCCTTAGGCAAATGGTCAAAGTGTATGGAGGAACGTCCTCTGAGGGAACTGTGCGCAGAGAGGGACCTCGCTCAGATGCCATGCGCCCTAAGACGGAGCTCTACAGAGAGCCCCCCATGCTGTTCCTAAAGGGTGAAAATGGAGCAGACCTTAACAGTCGCTCACGTTGCAGCCTCCCTTTCTCCGTCCCGCCGCAAGTCAGCCAGCGTCCTGAAGTCCTGATGAGGTCACATGCAGGAGGCAACTCTGCATGCTGGAGGGAACTCAGAGAGGCCAATACCAGCCTGTATCACTCTGCTAAGACTTTGGACCGAAGGGATAACCGTATGGGGGACCAGTCTCCCTTAATGGCAGCTACAACTCTTGGGCCTTACAGGGCGTCCTGGGCCGACAGCGACGGAAGGGGCACGCTCATTCGCCCCGGAGCTCCCATAAGCGGAGGATTTTCAGGCCTAATGACCCGGGACAGTCCTCAGGGGGAGAGGTTTAAGACAGTTACTGTTTCCCTGCCTGCACCTCCTGCCACAGATGTGTCCAGGCCTCAGAGAAAAGGTACAAGTCGTACCCTGGACAACAGTGACCTACATTCCTTCTCTGAGGACCTGAAGAAGGGGAAGGAGGGCCAGGGAGGAACAATCCAGCGAGCTCCTCCTCGTGACCGCAAGATGCTTAAGTTCATCAGTGGGATTTTCACCAAAAGTACAGCTGTTCCACCCAGTGTCAACACTACACCGCCCCTCTATCCAGCTGTGGAGAGGGGCTCGAGTGAGGAGGAAGGTAAGTTCACTTTCTGCGTGTTCTGCACCTGCACACAGAACTTCATGTCAGACTTTGAATGTAAAATCAACCCAATATTTTATATGAGCATTTCCGTTCAGATCGTTTTAATACATTTGACTCTGCTTCTAGAGATGCAAGTGGTTTTGAGCCCCACAGTGCTGCAAGTACCCAAAAAAAAAAAAAAAATGAAGAGGAAAACAGTAAAGAGGCAGTTTAATCTGGTCACACGAACCAGCAGAGCATCGTTCACACAACTCTGCAGAAGAGACGCAAAACTCCTCGTCCATGAGAATTTGATAACGCTTTCAGAAAACACTATCACCATCCGCTGTTTCAGTTCATCCATCACTGCTCACTTGGGTTGAAATTAAGCGACTGAGAAGACCATTTTGTTCAATCTGATTAAACAGGGTCACATATTTATTACCATTTACACATTTACATTGCCCCCTCTGGAGTTGTGTGGACCTGAACCAAAAAAAATCTGCTCCCACTTTGTCATGGTAATGCTCTGATACAATTCACAAATGTATTTATTTTGGGCAGTTGCTGGGAATTACAGCTCCCAGATATTCAATTATCAGGTGTGCGTGAATATATTATTCATATTTTCATAGAAAGTGGATTTAAATGTGGTTATACCACTAATATAAAGGAAGAGTCCTTTGTGATTATCATCTGTTAAAATAAGCTGTTGTTAAGTTCTTAGAGAGGAGTGGAGAAGTTAACATGAGCAGCAGGTGGTAACTGAAAGCTTTACAGGTGAACACTTACAGTGTTTGCGACATGATGGCCAATAAGTTAATAACATGTAGGGCAAAGACGCACGTTAATGCCCCAGCTGCCAATCCTTCCTGTCTTTGGTGAAACAGCTCTGCTGTTTTGTTACAGCCCTGAGCTCTCAGTGTATCTGAAACTACATGTAATGGCTACACAACTTAAAATAACTATGTTTGGTGAGAATGCCGTCAGATCGAATAAAATGGGGCTCCTTACAACACACCTCTCTAAAGAGGAAAAAAAAAACACAGGATGATCTTCCACTTAAAGCTGCAGAAGGGTCAGGTTTCTAAAGGAACTTCACATCTGTAAGACTCATTGTGGCATTTATCCTCTTAATTTTTTAACTGTGTCATGGTAAACCAAAAGGGAAAACCAGAGCTCAGATTCCATAATGATCTGCAGTCACTTATTTGATTAGTCAACTGACAGAAAATGAATGGGCTGAAGTTAAACTAATGAATAAATATATTTTTATCAAATATATTTTGAGTCAGTTAAGCGTCAAAGTCATTTTAAAGCAAATTATTCTCTGGAGACATTTTCTAGTTACAGCTTCTCAAATGTGAGGAATTGCTGTTTTTCTTTGTCTGACAGCAAACTGAGTCATTTTGGGTTTTGGATCAGTGTTCAGACAAAACAAGATATTTGAAGATGTCACATTCGAATTTAGAAATTTTCGTGGGCATGTTTTCACTATTTTCTGACAATTTATAGACCAAGATATCAATTAGACAAGACAATAATTAGATTAATCATATTAATTGATAATGAAAACCATTGTTAGTTGCAGCCCTTTAATGATCACTAGATTTGCTATAAAAATGTAAACACATGTCAAGATAAATCATCATCTTTGAAAAACAAAAGCTGGGTCTGTTGCTAAAGATCCTATTGAAATCAATGGAATATTATGAAGCTGTAATTAAATGCAACTGTTGCTAAGGTATAGATGGCAACCACTCAAAAAAAGGTAAAACCATATATAATTAGATTTTTAAAATAAATGTTAAAGGCAAAGTTTCAAAAGTTAGTACAGAGTGTTCTTTATCTGTGAGTCATACTTATGCTTCACTGTAGGTGCTACAATAGTGAATAATGAAGACTGTAAAATGCTGTGATCTGTCTCTGTACCTTGTACCTAATGGTTTGGATATCTGTTTTTGGGGAATTCCTCAAACCCCTGACACTTAAACAAACACAAATTAGATCAGTTTTGTCAAAAACTATAAGGACGCTTCATGAAATATTAAGGCTTCTCTATTTTGAAGTAAACGAAATGATGAAACTTTATCAATCTTCAATCTTTATTAACATATTCTAAAGACAATCATCTTTGACAGAGAGTGTAGGATTGGAGTAAGCTCTGAATAATTTGTCAGGAGTAAGTGGGACATGAATAATTAAGGTTGGGGATACACAGAGCTGTGTTCATCGGAGGAGCGAGGAGAGCGGGAACCTGCTGCTTCCTGCTCTGTGCATAGAGTTAATCAGTCTACAAATGGACCCTATTCATTCGTCGACACTACATTGTGTTTAAGTGTTTGTGAGCAGCATAGTCAACATCATGTCATATTGAACCTGTAATTTAAGCATTTATCTTGGTATTTTGATGACAGATGAGCGTTATTGATCACATTTGATTTAGAAAATATTGGTCAGCATTGTCAAGAATGTCAGAGACACACAGCAGCATATTTTCAGCATCATGTGTGCACCAGTGGACATCATGTCTCTATGCCTCTCACACACACGTCGCTGTATCCATGAGAGACCATTTATTGTATAGAGACCTGGGCTGGAGGCTTCTGGAAAATGGAGTTGCCATGGCAACAGCAAGCCGTGAGAGATGCTATTTGGTCTGTGGCGTGACGCTGTTGATGGAGGGGAGTGTGGGCGTGGGGATAGCCCAAAGATGGGGATGAGGGAGAGTCGACGGGGTTTAAAGTTAGGATCTGTGTCCCCAGAGAGCCGGGCCGATACCACGGCCCCGCCCGAGCACAGCGTGACCCGACAGCTTCAGAGTGTGTGTGTGCTAACAGTATCTATGTCGTTGTCTCTGATGGTGTGAGTCCTACATCGATGGACATCTGTAAGCACTTTCACAGTGTTGCCAAGAGTGTGTGAATGAGTGGTTGCGTCCACACTGGCGGGCATTTGTCTTTGTCTGTTCAGCCTCAAATCTGCAGATGTGCGTGATGTCCTTCGCGGCTTTGTGTGTATATGAGTGTGTGTGTGTGTGTGTGTGTGTGTGTGTGTGTGTGCTTGTTTTATTAAAAGGTCCATTCACAGAGGCACCTTTGCTGTGATTCTACTGAGGGTAAGCCTAAGGCACTCAAAGCACAATGTTTAGTGCAACCTCTCAACAAAAAGTCCTTTAAAATGTAAGAAATATCTGTCAGTAGTAAAGAACTGAAAATAATTTTATTTTCTTGACACTAGTGGACTTATCTGTCTTAGTATCTTGAAACAAGATAGAATGACACTATTTTTTTCAAAGCCAGTCCATCATAATGTATGAGCTTTCAAGAGAACTTTAAGGTTGAATATAAGAGAGTAAGTGATTGAGCAGACATACTGTATATCTATGACCACAAAATTAAATTAAAGACTGAGCTATGGGAGTGATAAAAAGTAAGAAATATAGCTGCAAGCAGTAACCCTTTTGCGCTTATTACTGGAATTTAAATAGTAATTCGTTATACTACTGGAAAAACTATTATTACTGTCACGCATTATTAGTCAACACTGGTCTCCGTATTGTTCATTGTGACAAAATTAACCTCAGCTGTGTGTGCAAGTCATCAGCACTCATAAATATGACAGGTGAATGACAATAAAGCAATTTTTCAAACATGTTGTGACATGACCAGTAAATTTTACAATGCCCCAACATTCATCCAGTGACATTATTTCCATTGTGGGCCTACATTAACAACACACCGAATAAGTAATAGTTTATTTTACTGCAAAATGAATTCAAGAGGATAAATTACACAAATCTATGCACTTCACTTTATGTTTATATAAGCAAGGCTACAAGGGCAGAGGCTTCCATTCTTAAAAAACAATACCTAGTTTCAAATTAAAGCACCCTTAAAATGCTACACTGTAAGGCCATATGGAAAAGATTTGTTACAAACATAGTTCAACATAGATATCTACCAATTTTTGTGATGACTGGACAAACTCATTTGTTCATGGCACAATTTGGACCAGGCTTGTGCACATGTTTGGCGCTGGTGTCGCCCCCTATTGAGCAATGTCAAATTAGTTTTACACAAGTGATTCAAAATTGTTATTAAATATATGCAAGTTTTGTAAGGTTTGGACAAACATTTTCTCATTTGTAAATTGATTTGTGCTAGGTTATGCCAATTTCTTGGCCTCCTAGTGGTAGATTTGATCAACATTTTCAGGGTATGTTTCAGTTAATCATGTGGAGTTGATCCTGCAAGTATTGTGATGACTGGCCCAACAGTTGTTGACTTGACCCTTTTAAAATTCATTGGTCAATATCATGAAAACCACACAAGATATCAACAAGCTTGATTCAACTTTTGATAAGCCTGGTCCAATAATGATGCACAGACTATTTAGTAGCAATCAGACTTACAGTTTAGGAGGACATGTGCAAAAATGTGCATGTGCTCCAAATTTGATGACATTCTGTCCATCAGGTTTCAGCTACACATTTTTTGGTGTTTGTGGCAACCCCTATGGGTCGACCTCAAAATGCTTTGGAGGGCCTACTCCCAAACATGGCCTGAAGATATCTACCGAAATGTATGATGATTGGAAAAATCATTAATGATTTTACTTGCTAAGCCTCAGAAAAATCTGTTGCAGTTGGACCTACGGTTGATGATGATGAGATGCCGGAGAATCCATCATGGCGGACTTTTATGGTCAAAGATGTTTTTTTTTGTAGAGCACATTGAGTCAGATTTCTAGTCAATCAGACAATCTTGCTGTAGTGCTGGAAAATTTCCACACCAAGACTGAAAAAAAATGTAACTACTGTAATACTGTAACCTTAGTGTCTATATGTCCTTTATGAATTAATTTATAAAAGAACAAGCCTTTTTTGCCATGTTTTACTTTAGTCTATCAGCATCAAAAATGATGAAGATTACTTACTGAACTGACTACTAAAGTGACACAATAAATCAGCACGGCTGGAAGATCATTATGATAACAGTTAACCAGTGAAGCAGATATATTTGGGTATAATCTCAGTAATCTCACAACTATTTATCATCATGACACTTGGAACATAATGTGAGCGTTTAATATTAACACTCAGTCATCATGTAGTTGCTGCCAAGTTGATGCCATTATCTCTAAGAAACAAAGCCAGAAAACCAACATAAGCACAACTCTGTTTGAATTTTAAGTGTTCAATAGATAATAATAGATATTTTAAGTAATGTTAAAGTTAAATTGTAATTTACATGCAAATTCACATGGTGTTAATTTACAATAGAAACATAGCACCTCTTTCAGCCATCTTTCTTTGTACCATGGTTTTATGGTAAATGCCTAGATGTAAGAAAATTATTGTGCAGTTCAAAGACTTTTAAAGAACCAAGGATGAGTTTGCTCATCTTGACATGCTGCCTCACCTTAAAGATGACGTAACTGTAAATGTAACTAGATGAGTCACTTTACACCAGCTATCATCTATTGTTTATTTTAAGAGCCATTTCTGTTCTGTCTGATACAAAATAAGGCTCCACGTAAACCAAAATCCCACTATTGATCCTTCAGTATTAAAACATCCATCTTAACAAGGCATTTGGTCTCAGATTCTTCCTTCAATGCTTTTTTCTTGTTTATTCATTATTCACTTTCCTCAGTGCTGTTTTCCCTTTTTATGAAATATTTTAGAAATATTGGTCAGTAATGTAATAGTGCAGGATAAATCAGATTGTTGCACTAGCATTAAGACTCTGGCTAACTCATTTAGACACAACAGTAACTTAAAGCATTTTAGATGAAAATGCAAAAATGCTGCATTAACAGACCATTTTTATTTTAGGTATTTTAGATTTTGTTTAGGTTGTTTTCTTGTTTCTGATGCAAATCCACTTCTTTCAGAAGTCTATTTCAGACAGGTTTCATCTTCTCGATACCACAGAGCACCCGTTGGCATATTCTGCCTTCTTTCAGTTGACACTGACTTCTATAAAATTCATGAAATGAGGGAAACTGTACTTGGAATAAGATGAATTATCTCACCACAGCTGGCTGAATTCTTTCTATTGCTTTCAGTCTTCAAGACTGAGTAAAAGAATAAATGACTTGTTAGAGGTTTTCTGCCAGGTAACCACAATAAGAGGCAAAAAAGTGGCATGCCTAACATTGTTAGGGTAAACTAAAGATATCTGGCATGCTCGCTAACTCGTGTAGACATGCACATTTGTACACTTGATTGAATTTTCTGGGAGCTGCAGCCTCTCTGCACCCAGTGGGGAGGCTCGGACACCCTGACTCTCCTCGCTGTGCTGTGTCCACAGACATTAACTTAGCCAACAGGCCACAGTAACTCTTTTCATTCAAATGAATGCTGTGACAATAGGTCTGTTTGTCAATATACCCTGACTTGTAAAGAAGATAGGGTTCTTCTTTGTTAATTTACAGAAATAGGTCTATGTCTTGTTTAGCTTAGCTTAGAAAGATACTCTATACCTCTCTCAACTGTCTCTGCTGAAAGCGGGTGGTATGGTTAGCTTAGTTAGCATGTTAAACATGCTTTCTAACAACTTTTTGTTATCTTTTGTATTCAACAGTTATACAACAAAAACAAGACATTGTGGTTTGTGGAGCACTTATTTTATGCATTGGAGCCCTTTCTCCACCAACCTGCCTAGCCTAGCCTAGCCAAGCCTAGGCTAGGCTAGGCTTGCCTCAGTTTCCCTCTGCCTAGCCTAGGCAAGCCTAGGTTAGGCAGAGGGAAACTGTTAGCCCAAATATTAGCGCTGTTGAAAGTTCAAATAACTTCCAGCAACTCCAAAGTTGTCCTCTTTGTAGTTTGTATTCTGTATCTTGGTGTAAAGAAAATTTCCAACACATCAGATCGTTGAAGTGCTGAGCTTATTTTTTTTAACTTTTTATTAATAAATCCCCCACCCCCTTTTTGTTCTCTCTGTGAATTTGTTTCTGCAGCTGCATGCACCAGCAGTCAAGAATGGACCATGAACCAACCTGTGCAAGAGCTTCACCTGGTAAGCATGAGGACATAGCTTTTACAAACTGTTCAGTGCGATTTTATACTAAATGAATATTTTCTTTCTCTCTGTCTATTTTTGTGTATGGTCTCCAGGGTGTTTTGGGAGGTCTGTGCAGTGGGAAGTCTGCTCTGGTCCACAGACACCTGACAGGAAGTTACCTGCCACTGGAAAATGCTGAGGGTTGGTTTCACATATCGTCATCTACAGCCTTTATGTGTGTTTTTTCTGTCACGCTGTTGAAACCTGACAATATACCTTTATCAAAGCAGACATTTTGACTTGGCATACACAGGTGTAACGGATAACATTAATAGTGGACGATCCACCGCCAGGGCCATGCTAATAATTTTATTAGTTATACAGGTGCTTTTCCTGCCTTAACAAGTGGAAATGCTTGCTGAGAAAGACAGTTTACAGTGGCTATTGTTTATCCCCATATTTTCAGGACGCCAGTATATTAAGGATGTCCTAGTGGACGGACAGAGCCACCTGTTGATAATCAGAGAAGAGACTGAACTCCCAGGTTCTCAGGTGGGTTAAGAACTGACCTAAACTTGAATATAATGGACAACTAATTACACTTTGTATAAATTAGTCTTTACTCTTAGCACGCTCTTGTGTAATTGAGTGCTATTCTTCTTCTTCCTTTTCCTTAGTTTGCAAGTTGGGTGGATGCAGTTATCTTGGTGTTCAGTCTGGAAAATGAGTCGAGCTTCCAGGAAGTTTACAAAATCTACCACCAGCTTGCCATCTACCGACCTGTCACTGAGATACCTTTTGTAGTAGTTGGCACTCAGGGTAAGACACTCATACACAACATGTGCTTTCATTCAAATGTTTGCAGAGGTGACATCTTGCTGTATCTGTTGTTTGTTCTTTTTCTAGATAAGATCAGCAGCACCAACCCCAGAGTAATAGATGATGCCAGGGCCAGACAGCTGTGCTCAGATGTGCGGCGCTGCACTTACTATGAAACCTGTGCAACATACGGCCTCAATGTGAACAGAGTCTTCACTGATGGTATGTGTCCAGGTGAAAACCAGACCGCAACATGGAGCGTACTGCTGAAGAAGAAGCAGATATATGAAAGATTATGTGTCTGTTTAGAGGGCTAACATTTATTTTTTTGTTCCACAGCTGCTCAGAAGATCATGGCAGCCAAGAAGCAAGCTGCTCTACTGGCTTCCTGTAAATCTCTCCCAAACTCTCCCAGTCACTCTGGAGGATCCACCCCAGTGTCAGGTGTCTTTCCAGGACAGGTAAAACTGTTAAAGACCATATGTTCCACATTGAGCAAAGTTGGACCATTTATCTTTTCTTACTGAGTGTGTTGTGTATTTCAGGTTTTTGTTGTCCGGCTTTTTTTTATAAGCTGTATGCACATTGTTGTATCAAACTCAATTATCCCGCTCTCCTGTTCACCCCCCCCCCCTTATGCTGCTCTGCCTCGTTCCTCTCTTTAGGCCAGTAACGGTGGTCAGAGCAGTGATTACTCCTCATCACTTCCCTCCACCCCTGTGATCAGTCATAAGGAGATCGGCAGGACAGCCAGAGGGGAGAAACAAGACAGTGCCACGCCTGGGTCAGTGCGAAGCGCCACCCGAAGACGCACCTCTCGATTTGCGGTACATATTGATCAAGTGATTGTTTTTTAGGGACACAAGCTTCAAGTGTGGTTTGGCACTATTTACTTTCCCTTTATTCTCTTTCTCTTTGTTACTTTTAACTCACATTTCACTCGGTTTCCATGTTAAAAAAACTCATGAAACTGTGAGCACTTGTCAAGATGCCACGCAGATAAAGATAAACCAAGGCTCAGCGGAAGAATGCTATTGATAAACCTATAGTCACAGTAAGAAACTTTACTCTGTCATACAGTTTATTCACCTTAATATACAAAAACTTACTAACTCATATCCACAGTGAACAGTTTGCTCACAGGGCCCATAAAGGAGGAGTGGGAGGTATAACCAATGTAAAAAGCACAACGGTAGAGAGATGCACCGTGATATGGATATGGCTCTACTGTTATAGGATGTCTTTTATTTGTCAAAACAACACACATTATCAGATAAGAAGTGATGGGTGAAGAAGCTCGTCACACCGCATTAGTCTGTGGAAATTTGCATTCTCCTCAATGTTTGACTTTTGAAAACCAAAGCATAGATCAAGCAGTCTTTTTGCAAAAAGAAAGAAATTCATATCTAAGAAAAACCCATAACTTGGTTTCGGGATTTGACTAGGAAACTTAGGAACTTTATTTAAAAAATTCAACACCACATTTTGATCAATGTTGGGCAGAATGGTGAATAGATAATATAAAGTCAGTGGCTGAAGCCTATGTTAGTTTTTTATTTTTATTTGTAACACGGTTTTTGATCAGTCTCTTGCTGGTAAGACTTGATGGGGTTATCTGACATTGCATGTAGAAGAATTTTGAAACAAAAGATTAAACCTGCATTTATTGATTTTCGGCCCCTAGGGAGCAGGGCAATGAACTGAAAGCACAACTTCGTCCGTATGTTGTTTGTTGCTGGGCAGGTAGTGCACAGTGGGATTAAGAGGCTTCGATGAGTCGATGAGAGCGGTGAGAGAGAATTCACACGTTAACGTTTCAAGCTTTAAAACCAGAACAGTGAGCTGAAAGATGCTAAAATACTCCAAGTTGGGTGATATGTACATTTGTCCCTATGAGTGACCCCTTTCAGATTACTAGTAAGCTTTTGTTAATTTGATAATATTGATATCAATGCAAATGGGACTGGTACTAAACTAATTTCTATGGAAATCAGTTATAAGCCAGTCTTTACAGGCAAAATATCTTTTATGGCTTTTTTTTTTTAAATGCACAGTTATTCATAGGGAAAGGCTCCATGCTTTATGAGTTAGAATTAATATTTTTAACCAATCACCCCATTCTTGCCTCTGATGCAGTTATTGCTTTTTCGTCTAGGGCCGGAGAGGCAGTGATTCAAACAGAAGAAGTGCAGACTATAAAGGAGATCTGGGCAGTGGGCGCTCCATTCCCATCAAACAGGTAGGACACAGATTTGCACTTGATACAGAATCAAATATCATGTATCTAATGACCCTCTGCAGAGGACATCACACCAGCTGTCTCTTCAAATCAAATGTGTGAAGGCAGTTTCATCATGTGGAGCGATGAGGTGTGATCTCTCAAATTGCCCTGATGAATAGTTGGTGGGTCTTGTTGGCAGCCAGTAATCGTGTGCCGCCAAAATATGTTAGATGAACACGCGAGACTTTAGCAATAAATTCTCACTCTCGGGTTTTGTCACCTCCATCAGGGCTTCTTGCTGAAGCGCAGTGGAAGCTCACTCAACAAAGAGTGGAAGAAGAAGTATGTCACACTGTCCAACGATGGCATACTGTCCTATCACTCCAGTGTCAATGTGAGTCACTGTGTTGAGTCCCCAAAGCATTATGCTGCTGAAAGCACCACTGACGGCTGGTGGCTGATGGTAATGGCGGATGTTTGGTTTGACAGGACTACATGCTGAACACCCCGGGGAAAGAGATGGACCTGCTGCGAGTGACAGTGAAGGTGCCGGGAAAGCGACCGCCCCGTGCTGTACCTGCCGGCGGCCCTCCAGTCGGGCTCAACGGGCGGGTCAAAGACGTGCCGGGACCTGAGGGTCTCAGCCCAGGTCAAAGAATAAACATTTTTCCTGCATTGTACACCATGAGAGGATGAGGGCAATTCTAATTTTAGATGCCACACAAAAATGTATTTAAATCTGGGCATAAGTATAAAACATAAACTACAATAAGTCTAACAACTATTTTCCAATTATCAGAGGAATTATAGAAATAAAACTCACTTACACAAAGTGCTTCAAAGTGCACCCATGAAGAGGCTGAAATTTGAAAAGATTGATTGAAAGTCCTGATTTGAAATCTCCACGATGGTTCTTTTCTTTGTGAAGCACGGGTGCATGTGAGTGGGTGAAACAGAACCTGATGACACTGAGTAGAAATGAGCAAAGTAATGTTAAAAGAAAAAAAAAAAGATAAAGAGGCAAGAGTTGGGGCGGGGGAATCAGGGCCCAGAACTACAGTCAGTGCATGGTCCTTTGGATTTTAAGACTTTTTTTGTGAGGAGGGGGGTCAAGCCTCTGTACCAGAGTGGGAAAGAAATTGCAAGAGAATGCAAAACCTTAACAAAAGAGCATCATAAGGGGTTTTACACGTTTTGCAAGAGTGTGTGAAACACTTCACCATTTATTTAGTAATACTCTGTATCTTTTATTTTCTTTGGTATATATATATATATATATATATATAGTGTTAGTGTCGTATTTATTTAAATCATAGAAACTCAGATTACATTTAATGTTTGCCTAAATAACTCTGTTATTAAGTACATGCTTTCTGTTGTCTCTTTAGTCCCTGTAAGTGCCAGTAGTCTCCTGCAAGTGGAGGAAATGGAAGGCCTGGGCGGTGCACTCTTCCTGAGGAGTAACAGAGGGGTGCAGCGATGTCCTTCCACATTATCTAACCATGCTCAAAGTGTTGGTGAGTAAAGGACCTCAGTATGTGCATGACTTAAAATCATCCATGTGTTTGCACCAGATTCATATAACTTGGTGCATTGGTCCTGTGCTCTTGTGGCTAGACTCTGCAGTTGAGGGAGTCTCCAGCTCCTCCTCCACCAAAGATGTTGGCTCTGCCTCCCCAGTGACTGACAGGAAGAAGCATCGTAGGAAGAAGAGCATGAACCAGAAAGGAGATGCAACCACTGGCCAAGCAGATGGTAACACTGGAACAACTCCAGCAAATGTGTTTTTCCATTCAGCATTCAGCAAGCCCAATAATAAAGACAGCAATCATATTCTGATATTTTTTAGATGATGTTAATCATGAAAAAACAATAGTAATAATTGATAACTTTTATATTATATCTAATGTGCTTTCAACATGTAACATTTTTTGTTTCCTCTCTGTCTCTTTTGCTTTTTCGTGACTTCTTCTGCAGCCAAGCGCAAAATGTGGAAACTGAAAAGCTTTGGTAGCTTAAGAAACGTAAGCAAGACAGGTAATGTTGATCTGTCGAACTTCATCTTTCAAACTCTGCCTGACCCTCTGTACACGTCAGTCTGTCGGCTTGGGTTCCTTTCACATCAGGGAAGGATATTATATCATATCAAGCTTTGTTGTAGCATGGCTAAATTAAACTGTAAAATATGCAATTGGTATTCGTCACATATACATTTTGTCTTCCTTCATGAATGCAAAATGTATCATGTGGGTCAGGGGTTTGGTTATATTTGAACAGTTCACTGATACAAAAAGAAAAATGATGGTCCAACACGGATGCTTAACTGCATTGATACATGCAAACTTAAACCCTTTCGTTCATAATGCTGCAGAAGCGTCTGCATTCGGGTGACTGGCTTAACTTTCTACATGGGCAAAATGACTTCCACTGAAAAATCTATGTGGTGTGTTCATGTTTTTCTGTGTCAGATGAGGATAACTTTGACTTCCTCATCGTGTCGAGCACTGGCCAGACGTGGCACTTTGAAGCCCAGAGTGTGGAGGAGAGGGATTCCTGGGTCCAAGCCATCGAGAGCCAGATCCTGGCCAGTCTGCAGCTGTGTGAGAGCAGCAAAAACAAGGCAAGACAGAACAAAAGGCATTCAGTGTATTTTCTATAGACAATGCATTCAATGTATTTTACAATGATAATTTTTTTAAAACTGTATTGTCATTAATTACCTTCATTAATTATGTCTGTACTGGGTTTGTAACCCGCAATTCATCATGTTTTAACTGGTGTGGCTGCAAAAATGAGAACTCTGATCCTCCTTACTACAGTAAAACACAGTAAACATTCACATTAATGCATAAAAAGACAGTAAAGATCCTTTTACATACTTATGCACATACATAATTCTCTATCAACATACTGTGTATGTCTGAACGTGTATATTGACATGAATACACCTCCACCTGTCTGTATGTACCTGTACACATTAAATCCGTTCATTGCCTATATGATATCACGGCACAGCTATTTAGCCAATCTTGTTTCAAAACAGTCAATATTGCCTCTTATTTTATGAGATTTTTTTTCTATGCTTTTATGCTTCACCAGTTCTATTATTCTCAATATTCTAAGTAAAATTTTTTCCCTTTTGGCCATTTTTTCAGGAGGCATTACACCTGATAAGATCATTTAAAAAAATCTGGATCCATGGAAATGTTCATAATACATTCTTTTTCACTAATCTAATACATGACACATGATTTAAATATGTGGGCGAGGTCTTTATAGATTTCTCCCATCAACACAGATGCAAACGAATCATATTTATTGATTACTCCCACATATGTTGAAATGCATCTTCATCTGTTTCCTGCGGGCACATCTCCTTGTGTGTGTGTGTCCCAGTGCAGTGATAATGTAACTCACAAAGGACAAAATATTAATGAATATGATAACAACTCAAGATGTGCCTTTTTTAGTATTACGTGTACCTGCTTGCATGGAGATGGGCAGAGTCATACACCTGAGGTTTGTTTTTATGCAAATCAGGTGGTGCAGCGCAATATTGGGACCCATATTGGCATGAAATTGTGTCTGCGCTTCCATCTGCTCAGACCGCCTCTTATTGCAAGTCAACAGTATAATTCTTAAGGCTTTAGTTGCCAAAGGCACACACATAGCATAAATACTTTATATAATAAAATCATTTTGGGGTACAGGATGTGTTTGCTGAATGAGACCTGAGCTCCATCAAGGACATAAACAATATTCCACCACAGATTTGTTTGGACAGTCCAAACCAATATTTTAGTTTTGTTAACTGCTAAAACTGAGCATTGATTGGCTTAAAGAATTATTGGAGCATCATTGTACAAATATCCAGTACATGTATGCAAATATAAATGAAGGCAATCATCCCATTTTAGCAAGCAAAATATAGACAGTAGATAGTAATAGTGGAAATATATATTTGTACTACAGGTTGCAGCAGTTGTAGCCAAACTGGGTTTTTATCTTTTTTTTTCTTAAAAAGAGCAGCATTGTGTATGTGAGGCGATTTCACTATCTCCTGAAATGTAAACGGAAATTTAGAATCGGCATTATCTGCTCGCTAATCTCATTGTATGCTATATATTTACACCCTGGGACTCCTGGATGAGAAGAGCTTTCTCTTAGGGAGACTCTTCTCAATCCATTAGGAAACTGCGGCTAATGCGATCGGCCATTACCAAAGTGCTGCATGTGCCAAACTAACAAATGGGCTAGGATGGTTTCTGTTCTTGAGTGGGGAGTACATCCTGGTGTGGAATTAGTTCAGTCATCTCTAAAAATTATAATTGCCACTAATATGATGATTCTGAATGATTACCTAAATCCCATGATGCATGTCTTTATGAGAATAGTATGTCATAGGAGGCCAAAACCCTTCATTTTACAGCTTTAAATGGTCATTATAATGATTATAGCCATCTACCACAGCTTTTTCACTGGGAGATTTGGAGATGATAATCATTGTTATTAGTAATGAGAGCAGTTAGCGGAGCTAATATCACAGAGGGGCGCTTTCTGGTGTTTTTTTCATTTTATTCATATACTGTGTGTTTTCTACAGGCTCGCAAGAACAGCCAGAGTGAAGCGGTGGCTCTGCAGGCGATCCGCAACGCAAAGGGCAACAACTTCTGTGTTGACTGTGATGCACCAAGTGAGTAACACACTCTAACAGCTTTTCTCCTCCTTGTACATGTCCATACGCGTGTCTGGTTTTGGTACATTTCCCATCTTGTCTCATTTCAACCCTGTACATGTGTCATCTCTCCAGACTACCCTTGTTATTTTCTCTTTGGTCATGTTTTTAGTTTCAAAAGTCTGTGAAAAAAGAATCAACCAGGTTTGAGACCAAGACTGAGAGGAATGTGGAGAATTGAATTTATGGAGCTGTTGAAGCATTATTACACTAGAACAAACCTGGTCAGTCAGTGTGGAGAGTGGGTGTGACCACTGGATTGTCAGGTTTGGAAAGTTACAAGAAAATGTCTCACTATCTAAAACCAGCTTCACATCTTTCTGACTCTCCTAAGAACAGCTCATTTGGACTGTTATTTATTGAGGTGTTGCAGTCACATAATGGCCCTGGTTTACATGCACTGAACACTGAATCTGTGAAATAGTTACAGATTGAGTGACTATGCATGTACTATAACTCTAAATAAAGCAAGTCCCTGTTTTCCATGTGTACCTGTGTGTGTGTGTGTGTGTGTGTGTGTGTGTGTGTGTGTGTTGGCGTGTTTCCCAACCATATTTATTATATTCACAGGAAAACTGAGTTTAAATTTTTCTTCATTATTGTATTCATGTTGTATAATTGTTGAATTTTTAAAGGTAAGTTAAAAAAATTTTCTGAGTCCTTCAACTCAAACTCACTACCTGAATGCTTTATTGAATCTGAATTGAGTTGTCATCCTTGAAATAATTTTTTACTTGTGTAAGCAAAACTTTTGGCCAAAAGAATGGCTACAATGTTAAGTGCAAGGTAAATTAATCCATTAGGGAAGGACGTGCAAATATTGTCTAATTTCAGTCCAACACATGAGCAATGGGCTGCGATGCAAACCTTCGCTTTTAGGAAATGTAATCAGCAAAATTTCACTCATACTCCAGAATTAAAATCAGTATCTTAGAAATCACTAAACCGAACAAAAATAGATTAAACGCTGAATATTCTTCTGATGTTGGAACACTTTAAAAGGCCAGAGTTTCAGGGGAATATAATGTTTGGCTCACTGGCCACAGATTTAACAGCCCTGCTTTAAAACTTGTCCAAACAGGATTTCACACAACTTCAGACACTTTCATGGCATGACATGGCCAAACTGGCATACAACAAATTCAGATGGTAGAAATCTGTCAACCATATTGCACATAGTTTCAAATGTAGTGTCAGCCTAATTTGTTTGTGTGTACTCTCCCTCTCCCAAGATCCAACCTGGGCCAGTCTGAACCTGGGCGCTCTCATATGCATCGAGTGTTCAGGAATCCACAGGAACTTGGGAACCCATCTGACGCGTGTTCGCTCCCTGGACCTTGACGATCTGCCACGAGAGATGACTCTGGTTCTCCGTGCCATCGGCAACCACATGGTCAACAGTATATGGGAGGCGCGCACACTGGGGCGGCGTAAACCAGCGCCCGATGCTACAAGGTAAGGAAAGAGTGTTAAAACAGACCAACGTGTCATGAGATGTAACGTTATTGATGCGACATGGGGCAGCACTGCTCTAGTTCAATATCTTACATCATGCGGGTATGAGCTGCTTACAGTTATGCGTCTGAGTCTACAAGCTGTTTTACATTCTTGAGCAGAAGAAAAGACAAGAAGCTGTAAACGTATTTCACCTTTCTTTCTGTTTCTCTGCTTTCTTTGCTGGTTCAGGGAGGAGCGGGAGTCTTGGATCAGAGCCAAATATGAGCAGAAACTGTTTGTGGCGCCGTTGCCTCCTCCCACTCCCAGTGAGGGCCCAGACATCACACTATCTGGCCGTCTTCTGTTGGCAGTGATGGAGCACAACCTCCCCAGGCTGCTGCTCCTTTTGGCCCACTGCACTAAGGAGGACATTAATGCACCTCTCAGCCTGGCCCTCTCATCCAGGTCGCTCTTAGCGCTGCGACTGCCCGGCTCTGCCCTGCACGCTGCCTGTCAGCAGGCTGATGTGGTGATGACGCAGCTTCTTGTTTGGGTGCGTTTCCCTCCCTATCTGTTTTACCTCACTGTGGTTCTTCATAGTTTTGATGTAATAAACACCAAAGAACTGCAATACACAGCGACAGAGACACGTTGCACTGAATGAACAGAATAGACAAAGTGTAAAACGATTTTAAATGTCGACGTCCACAGCAAAAATAATAATGTTACCCTTCAATAACCTCTAAGTAATAGGCTCAGCAAGAAAGAAAAGATGCTGAATAAATGACTCAGCAGACCACTCAAGGTGATGTGTGTGTGTGTGAGTGTGTGTGTGTGTGTGTGTGTGTGTGTGTGTGTGTGTGTGTGTGTGTGGTAATCAATGTGGAAGCACAAAGCTTACTGAGTCACATCTTGTTGGGATAATTTAAGGCAGCCTTGTCAGGTTTTAGGCCTCAGAGACCACAGGCCATTTATTCCATGTGATAAAATGTGGAATATGGGGTAATTACATAGTCTGATCCAGTTTTTGATCTTCTTTTTCTCTTTGTGTTCAGTATGGCTGTGATGTTCGGTGTCGGGACGCTCAGGGGCAGACAGCGTTGGCTCTGGCTCGTTGTGCTGGCAGCCAGGAGTGCGTCGACATCTTGCTCCAGTACGGATGCCCAAATGAACCGTCCCCCTCCGTCGCCACGACAGTCGGTTTCGCAGCAGCCGCTACATCCAGCTTCCCTGTTGCTATGACGCCTAGCCTGACGGTTGCCACGACACTCAAGATCTCGCACAAGAGCGGTGGCACCAGCTTGAGCTACAGCACTTCCAGAAGAGCAGTGTCATAATGGAAATATGGTGTGGTATAAAGTGTGTGAGTGTGTGTAAGAGTGTGTAAGAGTGTGTGTGTGTGTGTGTGTGTGTGTGTGGACTACACATGACATGGCGTTCAGATTTAATAGGAATGTATTGCACTGTATACCAGCTGGTTTGATGTGTGTGTGTGTGTGTGTGTGCGTGTGTGTGCGCGCGTGCATGTTTGTGTGGGATGAAAACACTCATTGGTAATCACACAGGCACATTCAGTCTGCTACAATGATTTAACCAAAACAAAAAGAGAAATTTTCCTGACTACACATGACATGGCGTTCAGATTTAATAGGAATGTATTGCACTGTATACCAGCTGGTTTGATTCACATTTCCTCATGCAGTCAATATTCAACTTTATTCTCCACTCTACTGAGGATGGAAATCTGCCTTTGGCCTCAAACAGCTTAACTGAGCATCTAGAGCCCAGAAATAAAGAACTGCAATAAGTTTACTCTTTGAAAGATGGACGTCTCTATTTTCAAGTCTGTCTTGCTTGAAATCCCGGTGTCAAACACATCCATACTTCTTCTTCTACTTTATTGACCACGAATGTTTTAAATTCAGAGTGCGTATACTGTGTTACGTTCAACACAGCTGGTCGTTCAGTGCATAAATAATGTTGTGTAAGTTGATTAAAAAAAACAAAACAAAAAAAAACTTTACAATGGTTGGAAAAGAAAGGTTGTTTTAAAGATAATCAAAATAACTGTATAGAGATACATTGATAAAAATACTATAATATTCTAAAGATTTAAAAGTGCTTCATTTTCCAGATTGTTATTGTATGATTTGTACAGTTGGTTCTGTGTATAAAACTCAAAGGGTTACTCATAGCTGCTCAGAGATTTACTGCACAGCCTCTTGGTTTAGTTTTCCTTTGACTACCACCTGATTAACTCTTTGACGTCCACAACTGAGATTTATATGTTATGTTTGCATCACTGTGTGTGACATAAACACTGCACATGATGTGTGCGTCATGGCAGCAGGTCATTACCGTGGCGAGTGTAATACTAGACGTGTACACGAAGAAGTGAAATGCCTCCATTTTGACTGAATGTATATGAAAACAGATGGTTTGAGTTCATTATTTCAAACACTAACATGTGTTTTCCAGATGTTACTGTTTTATTTTTAATTGACTAATATTCCTGCTGTGACTAATAGACATTGAAAGTAATAGGTTTAATAGATCAAATGTTGTGATCTACAAAACTGGGCCTTTGAATGACTATGATTATATTTACAAGTGGCTGAAAACCAACATGAACTAGAAGAATGTTGCCCAAATTAATATTTAAAAAGAAGGCATAAAAAACAACCCTCCTGCAGTACTGTGTGTATTTTGTGTTGATCTGAAGACGCTGAGTGTACTTGTCTGTGATGTAAGCATCTCTCTCCATTTGTATTTTTTTACTCATGCAATGGTTCATAGAGCATTCATTACCAATACACTAAGGCTACTGCCCAAGCTGTGGTGTTTTGTTCAGAGTTGTGTGTGTTTTTGTGTCTGGGCTCTTAGCAGACCATTTTTCAAAAGGCAAGTTGTTTTATATATATATACGTATATATATATATACGTTTGTCCAGATTTGGTTATTCACTTACCTATTTTGACCTTTAAATATACTGTAGAATTTACTCCTGGGAGGTCACGAGAGGCTCCAGCTCACAGGAGCATCATGCAGTGTAGTTACATCTCATATGCTGGTGTGCAGAAGGTTCATGTTTCAAACTGAGCTGAGAGCATCATTTTCTAGACAGGTGGGAGTCCTCCAGTAGCCAGAGGCCATCACTTAACACTCTTCTAGCATTTGAATGTGAGGTGTTTTGGATCACACCAGCTCTTGTTAAAGGCCCCTACTGGCTTCGACCTACTTCTTTCTAGGTTGAAGTCATGGACTCATTTTTATTCCATCATACCATCTCTGAGATGGTTTCAGTTTCATGGAGTTGTGAAGTGATTTTTCTGGGAAAACACATGTAAAGACAAAAGTGATATAAACACAATAACTAGAAGGCAAATGGTGCCAATATGGGGATGTTTTGTAGATTTATAGATGTTGGTGTTCAGGAACTATATAAAAAACATGAGGTTGGTATATATGATATGGAATAATGATATATGAATGATATAGATATAGAATTAACTCTATCCAATTGCAATACAATAATCCAACTGATTATTGCAATTTAATGAATGATTGTATTTGCAGATTGTATTTGAGATGTTGCTGTTGAGTTTTCAAATTGTCTGTGAAGATCCTCAGTCATCCAGATCTCAGAGCTGTACGAAGGCAACTGGACTTGCTTGAAGCTCTTGAAGACGTTTCACGACAGAAGCCTTTCAGACTGAAGAAGTCTTTTGGATGAGAGATGAAATATCGCCCAAGAACCCCAAGCAAGTCCAGCTGCCTTCATATAGCTCTTAGAGAGTTTGAATGATTTGAGCCGCATAAACCAAACAGGGTTAAACTCCACTTTATTTGGGTGAGCTACAGCCACTGGTTCCAAACCTCTGAAAATAAGATCAGTATATATACTATAGACTGTATGTGCTTGTTACAGATCGCAATGCATGAAAGAGAAAACCCAGCTTTTGTGTTTTCCCTTAAATACTGACATTGATTCAATCCACTTCTGACATGTTTGTGTTTACATTGCTGTGAAAGCTTCAAACTCGGGCCTCGGCTCTGGAACATGTACACAACTCGAAAAGAACAAGAAATGTTTTACTCAGAGTTTAATCCAGCGTACATTTGTAAACATGATTGTTGATAATCTTCTAAAAGAAAAATGAATGCAAAGTTACTGTTGACAGGACAAAGATTTCAGTGTAATGGAAACATTTTTGTTGGGCTTTTTATGCGTTTTTGAAGTTTACTGCTTGACATAAGTGCTGGTGTTTATCTTCTTGGTCCATTTTGGACCATTTTTATATGCCAACACAAAACTGCTCTGCACCGAGTTTGGTGTACACTGTATGAGAAAACTAAACTGAGACTGACATATGTAGAGAAAATAATCTATAAAGAGTGAATGTACAATAATAATTAGCAGAGACGATCAGTTTCATCTTAAAATAAAACAAAATTTCCTCTCCGCTCACAATTTAAAGCAAGGCTGCTGTGATTATGTCAGTTTTCTGGTTTTTGTTTTGTTTTGTTTTGTTTTTTGTAATTTATCTGGTGTGTAATTTCGTTAAAATAATCTTGGATTCACTCTCACAATCTTATTCCTCTTCATCTTCCCTCCCCTGCCTCTGTTTGTCTACTCAGCTCAAAGTGAAATCCTCATGGTAATCTTATCAAGAATGTGTGCCAGGAGGACTGGGACAGGGGAGGGAGGACTAAACAAGGACACAAATTACTGTTTCATCACTGAGAATGCATTTTATAGGAACACATGTACTGTTGGTGCCATATTCACCTGTTGGACTTACAACCATCTCACTCTCTAAAACTGAGATTTAAACCGCAGCTAAGTTAAACCTTTCAGTTTCAGGCAACAAAAGGAGACTATTTGTACTTACATCTGCAGCAGCCTGTAGTATTTTACTCACATATTTACAGTCAGTGGTAGGTTTCCAGTAGTGTTAAGGCATCCAAAAAAGTGAAAGTGTCTTTGATGAAATGACTAGTCTGGTATGCTTTTTGTGAAAATAGGTTTTAATACACCTGGTCATCAGATCATCAGTATTGATAATACATTCCTCAATAAACAACATTTCCAATGGCTTTACCTATTCATTTAATAATCACACAGAAGATTTTTAAATAATCAATTTCTTCTTCTTTTTAATATATGTGTATAAGATATAAGGTAACCGGATTTGATGCTTCATTTACACCATTATGTTTGTGCTATTAATTTTGAATCTGCACTTGGAAACATTTTCATGTAAAACTACAACAGCCTTATCAAACATTGGTGCTGAACAGGACATGAATATTGTATTGTTCCTAATTGAGACCCTGTAGATTTGTCTAGTTAGCCCAGATTATTTCCTTCCTAAGTGTTGTCACTGATGGGGAAGAGGGAGTCAGAAATCAGTATTTAAAAGCAAAACCAAAATCTTTTTCCCATGCAGCAGACTTCCACTGATGGAAAGCTGGAAAAATGAAGGATGAATGTGTTGAGAAAACATTTTTTCCTGACCACCTTCATTTTTTTGTCAGAGGTGCTAACTTACATCACCTCATATGATTTTATTTCTGCAATCCTGTATTTCTGGCTGTCACTCAAAGCCGCAGTGGTGCTGCCAAAACTTTAAGTGGAAACAAAAGAAACCCATTAACAACAGCAATGAGTTGCCAAGAAAAGTTTTCTTCCTTTTCTTCAATTACAGCTCGTCAGTCAAAATAAAGACACAGTCACATTGTGCAGCAGAGAATAATATGGAGGGTAAATACTCAGAGAGCACATAAATCATATCGAAATTAACAACAAATTTTCACAGCTTCTTAATATTGATTTGCTGTGGCGTTAAGTATTGTATAGTGAGACTCCTCTTGTATTAAATGACAAGTGGACGAGTGAATCTTTGAACTAGGCAAAGATGTTAGCGATGAACTCTCGGAAACGTTTAGCGTACTGCTCTGGATGAACTGTGGAGATTTCTGCTCCAGCCTGTAAAAACACACACACGAGACACAGTTGATTAGAAATAACTTGACGGGAAATCAAATCATTTCTTTACACTTAGCAGGATAGAGATGAAAGCGTGCGTACTGTATGCAAAGCAATCCCTTTAAAGAACACTGATCTCTCACCCCGTGTTTGACAGCCTTGGCAGCGTGAGCAGCTTTTTTCTTGGTGTCATACTGTGTCAGCACGTCAATCAAACCCATAAAATACACCTCTCTCTGGGGTGCACCTGCATGGGAGTGATTCACAGCATTGGGTGGGTGATATTGATCTGCAAGTAGGATCTTATCTGCTGCAGCCCAGCGTGAAATGAGGTCTGGGTGTATTACAGCCTAGAGCTCCTATAACCTACTTAAATTCACCAGAGATATCTCAGCTGTCAGGACTCACCTACAGCGCTCTGAATAGCGTACACATCCACGTAAGGGTCAAACTCCCCGGGACCCATGGGTTTGAAGGAGTTCATGTAGCCAGCAATGCCCTCTGGTGAGGTGGAGCTTGGGGCAGGAGCCAGGCCGTTTTCCTCCTCCCCTTCCTCGTCATAGGATGACTCCATCTCCTCTTCCTCCTCCTCCTCCTCCTCAGCCCGCTCAACATCATGGATGCCCAGCAGAAGGCTGTAGTCCATCATCCTCATACGCACCAGAAACTGCGGAAAGATGACACGCACGCTCGTCGAATCAGAAGAAAAGAATGACGGGAGTGATTCCTTAAACTCGCCTTTCTTACCTCAGTATCTCTGATGAGCTTGTCCATGATCTTCTCTTTCTCCTCGTCACTCACATAAACTTTTTGCATGTTATTCCTGAAGTCCACGTCCTTGTAAGTGGGCAGTTCTTTCACCTGTAAATACAGAGTGAAGGTTGACTGAATTACATGCAGCATAAAAATCACAAAGTGAACACAGTATTCATTAGCATTTTTCTCATTAACAGCCTTCCTATTTCCAGTGACATAAAAGTCAAATAATATTACCCCAAAAATTGTTTTCCAAATCCACAGTTTGAAAAGATCAAAGGTTTCTGCAGTTATTTAAACTCTATCCATTCAACCAGCTACTTAACAGCATTTTATCTAGGTCAGAGACGCTCCAGGCCAAACAGAGGGCCTCTGATGTTATTTAAAGTCATTTGATAAGAGATTTTACAGTGCAAACACTTTTGGAAAAACCACACTGGTAAACTAAACAATAACAATAAGATACAACAGGAAATGTAATTTTCACACTCGGCTGTCAGTCACACATTTGAAAAAGAACATTTCTCTGGTTTGCGTTGAGAGATACAGCACTGTACATCCACACCTTCAGACAGCTGCAGAGTCGACTTCAGACTCTTCTCAGTCATACATTTTCATATTTACATTTTGTTAAAATGAATCAAAAACATTCAAATCTGTTAAAGGGACCCTTCACTAATTTTACATATGAAGATAAGTTAACACGTCAGGAGAAATGATATCATCAGGGTTATGAGGGTTGTGTCTCACAAGCTAGGTGCATGAAATTGAAATAAAGATAGATCCTACCAAATCAACAAGCATTATGGGAAATGTAGGATTCAGTAATCTGGGTTTGGAGTTTGACAAATACTAAAATTCAGGATATCTCGGCCTCTGCTGCTTTGAGTCATCGCAGTGAATCATTTTAAAAACTGAAGAGCAGAAACCCATTTTAGTGAAATACTGAACCTATCTTTTAGGGTATAGAAACCTTTTTATCTCGTACAAGTCAGGCCATAGACAGTAGCTGCGCCAAACTTTCTTATCTGAAAAGGTCCCCGTATAATTAAAGGTAACACGCTTAAAGGATCCTCAGCTACACTTGCAGGATCTAATTCATCATCTTACCAATGGAGTCTGAGTCAAATAACATCAGACAGAACAGACTCATGTGAGGAGTAAATGATTTTTGTTCTCTTTATATTAGTTGACAGTCCTTTAGATTTTCCAAGACCACACTTCAGTAAATCGTCTATAATCGACACAGTTGTTGAACGGCAGAAAGTGGAGTTTAAGTAGGATCTCATCATGCAACTTTTACCAAAGTCTGATCTCACCTTCTCTTTAAAACTTGCTTCACGAGACACCAGGGACCCCTGAGGAGAGAAAAGACAGTCACTGATTACTGTTATCCTGGCGTACAAGCCCCTGAAACATGATACATGAATGGCCATAAACCCTAGAGTCTGCTTGCAACTGAGGTGGTTTAGGTGACGTAGGCATTTCTTAAATTCAGAGAATTAAAGCCTCTGTGTGTATTATGCACAGCGTTTACAGTATCTTTCAAGTCAGACAAACTGTACTAGCGCTCCCTCTCCTCCTTTCAAAAATTCCTGCGTACAGCATCTGCTTCTTAGCAAGACTCAAAAATTCAGTTGTAATGAAAGTTTATGACATAAAAACATTTACCAAATTTTTATCTTTGGTTTTCAAATTCCAGTGAAATAAATCAAATAAACTCTAAACCATAAATGCTGGTGGCAAAATAGACTGAAGTAAAACTAAAAACACAACTGATGCTTCAACACATGATGCACCAGACTTCTGAACCCTCATCCAGCCACGTGACTCCTGCAGGGTTTACCTTGAGGTCGTACTTCCTGTGCACATGCAGTCTGTGGCTGAACATGTTCCTCATAACTAACAGGTAGGTGTCCTCGCTCTCCACAGTGACTCTGTACATGGCCAAGAACTGAGGGAGCAGCGTGCTGCCGTGGCAGGTGACAATATGCTGGAAGGGAGGGCAGCAGTGAATGAGCGATGAATCGAAGGAAGCATGAGCACAGCAGTGAGGCATAAATGAAAGTGCTGCTGTCTTTGCTTAAATGCTCTCCCAGATGATCCTTCACTGGCCTGTGATCAGCATTTGGACAGGTTGTTTGTCTCTGCTGTACTCTGTCTCCCTCTCTGGCTTCCTGCTGTCTAAAGAAGTAGTGAAACACTAGAAGTAATTGAGGTGTGAGAAAAAAAAACAAACACACGATAGTTCTTGAACATGACAGATTGTTCACCTTCTAAATAGCAGTTTGACATAAAGGATATCTTCATTTTAACTACTTTAACTTTACTACTAGTAGTGCTATAAAGGAATGTTTTTTCTGAGTGGGTCCCTATTTTGTTTGGTTTCGTGCAAATGCAGCAAAAGCATGCAGGTGACATGTTACACATTTCTGCCAATATTGTCACACTATTCCACTGATCTACAAGTAGCAGCAATGCACCAATAATCACAGCAATGTTCCTGAAAAGGCTAGAAGAAGATGACTGCTAGCAAGTTAACATGGATGTAAACTACACAGGTTTCAAAATGTTTTTAAAAAATTGGCTTTGTACATTTTTTATTAGGAATAAGAAAGCATTCAACACATATTCAGGCCTCAAGGAAACAAACAATGAGTTTTGGTGAGAAATACTGCATCATAAATAAAAACGTTGCTTGTTTACAATAACACACACACACACACACACACACACACACACACACACACACACACACAGAAACACACAAACACAAACACACACACACAGCACCTGTAAGGTCCACTTTCTAACTTTTTGTCTGAGCAAACTTCCGCCACTGAAAAAGACCATGAGATGAAAGCACCAGAGAAACCTTGTAAATGGACAATAAATTACATTTTTTGTCTGTGTGTGTATGGGTGTTGAATAATGGTTGTCATGGGATACCGTTTGTTGTCAAACATTTTTTCTTGGCCATATATCTTTTTCACAGTAAAATGAACGTTGGCCGAATGTAATATAGCCTCAGTTTCAGGTTGCTGGCTTTGCACATGCTGACTCACTGTCACATTCTCATGTCTTCCTGGAGCACTTGAATATAATAGAGTCATTGTTAATGTGTTTAGCAATACTTGTGATTTTCCTGCTGTAACAAGTCAAAATATCTGCTATGAAAAAGGCCTATTAGGCCAAAACAAATGCAAATATGTTACACTACACTACAAAATATTATGCATTTATTTCGACAACATGACAATACAAATCAAACCGTATTGACTCGAGAGCATCTCGTCCATAACTAGCTTTTCCATCAGTCCTCTTGAAACAGAAAAAGGCCTGATAGAGAACCCTTGCTTGGCATTCTGTATTTTTAACCAAATTTAGATGTAAAAACAAGAGGCCCTTATCATGTGTCATTACTAGTAAAGGAAAAACCTCCTCTGTTTGATAGCTCTGATGTTGTAAAATCTTTGCCATGGCAACCTGAGAAAAGAAAAAGCACCTCCTCTCTGCTAGTATACAGCACAAAATGACATGTAACCAATAGAATTCATCCTCAGCTTCCACCCACTGAAACTTTACACAAAAACTAGAAAACACACTCACTAACTCACTAAAATGTGGGCTGAAATTACATTTGTGTCGTTTTGAAAGGACATTTAAGCCTGAGCTTACTCTACCCCCTGCTACTCATACCTGGTGATACTCAGAGAGGATGTTGTGCATTTCCTCCACCTCCTCACTGGAGATTTCTTTTATTACCAAAGTGCGGTCATAAGACGTCAGCAGCAGCCCCTCGCGTTGCCCCTCCTCGTCTTTGAGTGGAGGGCTGCGGGCCAGAGACACCTGTTGGTGAGTGAGAGGAAAAACATCATGAGCACATGAGACATCCGCTGTACAGTAAGTCTGCCCAGTGAAGCTGTTACATCTGTTATACTGGGATCCTGTTTTTAAAATCATTTTCACTGAAACACTGTAGAAATTTGTAATGCAAATCTCTACCACAAAATATTCTTAAGATTAAGATTTTGGTGGTCAAAGGTCAAAGTTCTAGGTCACGGTGACCTCACGTTCTTGTGAATGTGATATATCAGGAACACCCAGAGGGAATTTCATTACATATGGTGCAAACATTCTCTTCGTCTTAAGGATGAACTGATTAGAATTTTGTGGTCAAAGGTCAAAGGTCACTGTGACCTCACAAAACACATTTTTGTCCATAACTCGTGTATTCATACCCTAATTATGACACAGTTAGACAAAATCCTATTAGACAAAATGTCTAATAGGATAAAAAGATGAAGTGATGACATTTTATATCCAGCAGGTCAAAGGTCAACTTCACTGTGACGTCATGTTCTGCAAAAACAGCTCTGGATATTATTCAATGCTGTCACTCAGGAAGGGGAGATTGTGACCATATTTCCTGCAACTTGGCTGGTTGGTGGAGGCATACAGCTGTGAGGTGGTGATTCTAGCTTGTTATGGATCACACAGGAACATAAAAAGATGACGTTTGCACTGATGCTCACTCTGTTTTAAGACTATTCTCTTAAAACATCGTCATAGGATGACTATTCTATTCTGCAGACTTTAAAGTGCACATACAGCTTGCCTCACATCATTCTGTGCTAACCAAATGTGCACTGTGCAGAGTGGATGATGACTCTGTGTGCCACCTGGCACATGCAAATATCACACAAAGGAATGCAAATTTAGAAAGGAACAGATAAATATGTATTTTTGTGTGTCTGGTTTTAATAAGAGAAAGCACAGAAAAACCTTGAAAGTTCTGAGTTTGTGCTGTTTTTCAACCTGCTTGTTTTGTCCATGATTTTTCTGGACAATCAAACATTGATTCGAGGCAAGTTTACATTCATTACCTGATAATCTTGGTCCTCAATGCCAAAGCGCTCTCGCAGGTTTCTAAACACCTGTGGACAGTACTCTTTGAATTTGAACTGTCCAGGGAGATTCTCTCTGAGGAACAAAGAATCAATGCTTAAATGAATATTAAAAATGTGTACAATTTCACATCATTTGTCTAATGTGAAATAGCCATCACTAAAGGTTTTGTTGTCACTTTCTACATCTAAACACAGCATAAATACAATATTTCATGTTATCAAAACAATAACATGGTGACATCCCTGCTGTTTTGTGCAGCTGTTTCCATACTGATGTGCTCATTCAAAATGAATGAAATCTATTCAGAGATAGTAACCAAATCAGACAAAATAATTTCACAATGGACACTTTCATTGTTGGCTATGTCTAAATTATTCATATAACTTGACTGAATTCTTCTCAGCATACAGCTGTTTCCCTTGACTAGTTGGATAAGGTGAAACATCAAGTCATGTTTTAAAAAAAAAACAAAACACTTGCGTAAAATGTCACAGAGGCAAGGAAAACATATTTTCTTGTTCTTCCCACCTCTGTTTATAAGTCTTTACACAACCCGGATTCCTGAATGGATTAAAGGATTAATGAAAGCCACTCAGTTTTCTAGACTCCATCCTTATAGAAACTGAACCTCCCAGCAGACAGAGTGTATAGCACAGTTTTCATAAACAGTAATGATTTTGTAGCGTACTATATCTGGCACCTTTGTCCTACTGACACTCTGTGAGCCCTGCAACATCTTCAGATGAGTTCATTTATTATTCGTCTGGCACCTATTAATGCTGTGGTGTTATTCAACCTCTGAAGCAGCTCATTGGATGGCTATTATGCTGCATTTCCAACTTTAGTATACGATATCATTCTTTTGCATGGCATTAACAGTACGGCATATTTCAGGCTGTAGTCCATACAAGCTCACATTTGATTTCTTTCATCTTTTTTTGGCTGATGCCGCCGTTATTGTTAGTGGTAATAGCTGGAGCTGTGAGAGTGTTAAAACTATTGTTGGTGGAGAAAATCATTGTCGTCCTCTGAAGGGGTCTGCAAATTTCTGATAAGCACAGGCAGGCAAATAAATCACAAAAGCTACAAAAATCTGTGCAAGTGACAGGAAGCAGGATGAAGGGTCATAGAGTCAGGCAGACAGAGCTGGAGAGAGTGGAGCACAGTACTTGTTAAAGAGGTGGTTGTTGACTTTTATCTTGGTGCTGGCTTTGAAGTTGTCTGGGAGCAGCATGACGGGCACAGGCACCTGGTTCAGGTCATTAATCTGCAATGATCAATGGATGAATAGTTCAGGGACATATCCTCACTCAGACCGACATGAATACACATTTGGCCTCAATAAGCAGCTCACATACCTACCGAATGATTGACTCCCCACATCAGCACGCTCAGCACGGGGTCACTGGCTCGGAAAACCTCCACTTTCTGCTGCACAAAGTGTTTCTTCTTGGTCTTCCGTTTGGACGCCAGAGAGTTCAGAGGATTGGAGGCGGCGCTGGGAGAAGACATCGCGCTTTCACAGGTGTCCGAGCGTCAGGTCTGTGAGCAGGGCTTCTGCTGTCATCTGTAGAGTCCCGTGTATGTAAAGTAGTCTGAAGTCCGCCCTGTGGAGTCTCTGCAGCAACAGCAGCAGCCTGTTGGCGCTATGAACCAACTTCTGCGGGACCAGAGACTTAGCTGTGGGCTACTGTCAGTATGATGATACAATAGGCAAAAAATAATAATCTCACCTCATTCATGCATGTGATGTGTGACTGGTTTGGAACTGGAGATGACAGAAGGCTTTATTCCTGCAACCACCACCACCACCACCACCACCACCACCAACAACAACAACAACAACAACAACAACAATAATAATAATAATAATAATAATATGAGAATCAGTGGTGGAAGTAAAAGTACCAATACAACAATGTAAAAATACATTCATTCACTCAATACAAGTAAAAGTCCTGCATTAAAAATCCAACTTTTGTAAAAGTACATAAGTATTTGCAGCAAATGTAGTTGAAGTATTAAAGTAAAAGTACCGGTGTGGTCCCTCTGACTGCTATGTTATCATTTGTTTCATCATTTGATGATTAATGCTGAAGCATCAGTGTGTAAGCAGTATGTTACTGTTGTAGCTTGGATTTTATATACAGTTTTACAGCCAGGAACAGGGACACCAGATAAATCTGAGGGGTGGTGAGATGATTAATGGGAAAAGAAAGAAGAAAAAACAGTGTTCTGATACACAAATCTGTTTTCAGTTTTTGGACTTTTTGTGTGTGAGTGTCCAGTATTTCACAAGAAAAGCATGAATTAGAAGAAAGTTCAGAGAAGTAGTTCAGAGAAACACAATTTTGCATAATATTTTTTTTTTCAGTTTTTCATTTTTTTCTATCGTTTCCCCCTGGAGTTTATCTTGGGACCAGCACTGTAAGGTCTTTCTTCTATGTATCTAAATGTTCTGGGCAGAGATCCAATAGAACAGGGCTGTTGTATTGGATTCTGTTGCAATATGTAGGTGTTTCTATTTTTCTGTCACTCAGTGTAATCATGGTCTCAACGCTGCAGTATAAGTCATTATATTGAGGGGCTTTCTGCATCTATAATGAAGCGGATACCTGACCCCATCCCTCACTGTCATATTGCTTTACTGCAGCCAAACATTTGTTCTCTCCATAATGGTTACAGGAGGCTCCAAAATGCTGAGACTTTACAATCTTTCAGACATTATAAGCAGGTGTGCAGGTTACTGATAAAAATACCTTTTGCTAACTGACACTCACAGTTCTGTAGTCATGTTACATGTTATCTGTTACCGTCAATCATGCATCTAGCCACGTGTGAGATTCTTATCCTGAGAAGTCTTGCAAGTTTTGCCTTATGCTTCATCTAATGGACTAGATGGAATTTACTTTGTGAGAAAATTTATTTTTATTTCCAAAAAATTATAACTCAGTGATTTTTATTCTTTATTATAACAATTCAGATACTCAACAATAAAACAGATGAAGTCTGTTAAGGAATATTTCATAATACTGTCCATCTGTATTGGTCTTAAGTTTGTATTCTTTTTAAAATCACTTCCTCCTTCCTTCTTACGTGAATCTAAATCTAAACCTAATAGCCAAAGGATAAAAAAAACAAAACAATGCTGCCATGTAAGTTTGTGCTTACAAACATAGAAATGTCTAGTGTTTGCTCTTATGGAAGATTCAAAGTAGTGGAAATAACATAATACTATAAATAAAATACCATATTCAAAGTAACATAAATAGGATTACATCTATAGATTATGTACAGAAATTACAGTAATACAGTTACAGTGGTTTCAAAGTAAAAAAGAAATACTGAAAAATATATAAATAGGATTGAGTACATACAAAAGACTAAACTACACCTGAACCTTATGTATGATATACTGTATATACAGTAATGTAAAAAAAAAAAAAACATGTTTCCAACTATTCCTATATAGAAAACTTGTAATCAGATAAAATGTTAAAATCTTGAAACTTAGAAGTAAACCCCTTGAATATGTGCAGCCCAGACTGTAGGTGCAGTTCCTGAAAGTTATTGCAGAGTTAAATGAGGAGACAGGTTGTCTCTGTAGGATGTCTCGCTCCAATGTGACACGTCAGATGAAGACAGTCTTGATATGTTCAGTAGAGGGCGCAAGGAGACAAAGATACACCTGATTTTGAAACAGATTTTCATTGGTGGAGAGCTGCTTCTGGCGGATGGAGAGTGAAAAGTGAGGCACCATTTTCACTTCCTTTAAACTCTGTGTGGTGTTCCTTCATCTTTATCTCATACTGGTAACGAAGCTGCAGCCTGCTCTGCTTTAGTCCAGGCTTTATGCATTTTAACAACTCAGGCTGCCTTTCTGTTTGGTGTTTGAGGAGACCGGCATGCCGTTCTCGTCCACACACCAACACTTGCCACGCTGCTTACCTCGTGACGACCAACACTGCACAAACAGAGCAAGCAAACAGACAGTGAAGCTTTCATGTGGAGCTGCAAATACAACCACACCTCCAACCACATGATATTGTTTCAGTGATTTCTTGTAGTGCATCTTAGATTAAACTCACCTGCTTCTTTCTGAAGAAACCACGCTTGTCACAGTTGGGCATGTAGATATCATGATTTGACTTAAATAAATGGGCATCCAGACCTTGGATGAGATTTGTTAGCAGCTTACGACATGGCGCCTGTAGGAAGGGTTCAACAGATACATGTAAGTGCATGTCTGATTCCAGGTTAGTGATGTACTGTTTCACTGAAGCAGATGAAGAGTTTTTTTTTTTTTACCTCCTCTGGATCCTCAGTGGGTCCTGGATCTAGAATTAGAAATAGGCGTAAATATTTAGCATCTATCACTTATTACCATGTGAATATTGGAAGTGGAACAACACAAAATTCCTTTGACTGTGAGGTCAGCTCCAATTACTCTTTTTTTATTAACTCCTCAAAAACTCAAAAAACTGTCACTGAGCCATAAAAGCATTTTTCACTGCATCTCTCTCTTCTGATATTTTTATTTCCCAGCTGCTGCAGGACTAAGCAGTTGAGCCATGGAAAAAAAAATTAAAAACAAGGGTGTTTCTCTGTTCAGATTTTCTCTTGACCATAACAAACTCATAATCATGTCACAGGGAGATTTGTTGAATATCCCTATGTTGATTTAAAGTGAAATTAAAGTATGTAACCCTGTCAAAAATCCACAAATAAAATCAGCAAAGGGTGAGATGAAGCTGAAAATCCACCACTGTGTCTCACCCACTGAACAACTCTGCTTCATCCATGCGTTCACATCACCATCCAGCCATAAAGTGCTGTGTGGGACTTACCTGCAGTGTTGGTCTGTTCAGTCGGGTTGGCGCTGCTGGCATTACTGCAGACTCCTTTGCCCTCCAGCAGGGCACGGAGAGGCCTCGGCTCATCCTCTGGAGGTGCACAACGCAGACCGTGGGCACAGCTCACTGTGTAGACCCCACATGGTTCTCCAACAGCCAGAACGGTGGTGTTGAAATCTACAGACGGCTGACTCTGTGAGGTCTTTGCTTTACAGCCGGGACATCCTCTGGACGGTGTGGTCAGCGGCAATGGGCTTGACAGAGCCGGCTGCAGGAGGAGCAGCACCAGGATGTTTAAATACAGAAGCATCTTACTCTGAAAGTTGTCCACTAATAGATGTTAACAGTCCAGTCTCTGTTTTCTATTAAGACTTCCTATTCTAACTCTGTTCCCTGTTTTGCACTATCTCTGTTTAGTTCCACAGACTGCAGTTTGTCTGTGTGTCAAAAGGGTTATATAATTCCCTCAAGCCAAGACAAAGTGATAATGAGGCTGACAGACACCACTGGCAGCAGCTTTTAAAGAGCCCAAACCAGCGGGGAAAGGTATGGGAGGGTACGTGATGGAGAATGTTAGCTTTCCTTCTCATTTCCACACAGCAGAGCACACCCCGTTTCCCCTTGTCTCTGACACATACACACTCACGCATGCTCATACCATTTGTTGTTTGTCATCCTGCAGGATAGTAATGTTTTTCTCCACTGATTGCTGTGTGTGCTGCTCCGTTGCTCTCTCTTTGAGGATAATTCATTTCCAGAGCTGACACTTTCATGTGACCAACTAATTGTAACTCAGCAGATAAGAAATTCACTGTTGATGTTTTTTTAAACTATTGCTGGTGATAATAAAAAATATATGCTTTCCATCAGAATTTAAAAGAAAATCTCTTATAATCAGTCACCAGTAATTGAAATTGAGAACTTAAATCATCAACTCCAGTATAAATAAGTACAACTTAAAACAACTTAAATCTCAGTATATTTATTCAAGTTCAGAATATGTAATCTTACAGTAGAAATTTACTTAAATACTTCCATTTTAAGCTGCTCAATATTTTTATTCCACTACAAATATACTAAAGTTTTTGCATACAATATCTATAAGAGATTATTGAATATGATCGAATGTAGCTCAACCTCACTCAAGTATAACTTTAAAATGTTTTATACAGCAAATCGTCCAACAATCAGTTAAAAACATTGATTAGAAATGTATAGATAAACTAGTTGGCCTCATAAAGTATTCAGAATAAGGCAACTATGGAAAAGAAAACTACCCAGTTACAACAATGGGAGTAAGAGTATTTAGTTACTTCCACCTTGTTTTTGACTTTATGACTTTTCTTTAAATAGCAACCACTTAACAAACACTTTGCTGACAGCATGGATTTACAAAGTCTGTAACTTCAGGGCTAAAGGTTCAGAGGAGTTGGTCGACTCTGAGAGGCTGAAGGAGTGCCACTCAAGGCTGGATGACTAAGACATTAATAGCCACGAGCAAAAAGTCCCACCCTGTAAATTCCACCATGTGTGAGTCACAAACACATTAAATTAGAAAACAGGATCACAAAGATCTGGCAGCCCGTCTTCTAACCTGTTGTACCTGACCTCTGATAATGTCGATGAGAATACAGTGTAAGTGGAAACATGGCCTTATATTAGTCACGTACAGTAAAGGTACACAGGCAGCTCATAGATTTTGGTAATTATTTATATGTTTTGGTGTATTAGGACTTGTTGATAATAGTGATTCCATTGGTAGTTTTGCTTCAGTGTGATGAGGCACCTTGGTTAATCACTAGAAGCAAAAAGTCACACTTCTTTTTTAAATCAATAAATATTTTCTTATTTCAATTTCTACAAAATTTACTACATAATATTATATGTTAAAGATGAAATGATTAGCTGAGTAAACAACAAGATGAGCAGCAGGGCATAAATTGGCAACTATTTTGATGTTAGCTCGGGCCCTAGGAAATTGCGGTGGGCAAAAATAATTGTCATATTAATTGATATTGAAAATAATGTATTTGCTACCATAGTATATACACATACAGTTCTGTGTAAAGGTTTTAGGCACTTAAGATGTTTAAATTCTTGTCTATCACACAACACAATCGGAGTGGTGTCTGATTGCTCCTAAATGAATTCTGCTGCAGGACAACAAGCCAAACACACAGCCAGAGTTATAAAGAACTATCTTCAGAGACATAAGAACAAGGAGTCCTGCAACAGAGGATCTGGCCTCTAAAAAGCCCTGATGTAAGCATCAGGAAGTCAGTCTGGGATACATGAAGAGACAGAAGACACTGAGACATACAATACCCCTAGTGTCAGTTACTAATAAATACATATAAAACACATATGGTCACCTTGAAAGGGCCATACTGCATCACTTGGAGAGGAATTTTTGGGTGCCAAATGACTCTACTTTAGTTGATGAGGTGATGAGGTGGTGACAGTTCTTTTCTTTATGCTTATCCCAGACTATTTCTAAGGCAAATTTAAATGGAACATCCTTCTTTTTGTGCCCTCAAAGCAGGATTTCAGGCTACTCTGTGGGGCCTTACCGAAACTAAAACAAGAGCTACCTCATTAAATCAAACTGCAGTGAGTAGACAGTAGATAGCCCTCCCAAGCACTAAAGTGTACATTTTTATTAGGCTACTGTCCAAAATAAAAAAGCTTTCATAAAAGTAAGTTTGAGTTTCCATATTTTTTGTGTGAATAGTCTTTTAAGGTAGATGTATATGTACTCATGTCAAATACATGTAAAAGGCCTATGTGGAACATAAGCTGTGTAACCAAAGACACTCACACACGGCACTGCATAGGTTAAGGACCTCACGCTGTATTTTCCTCTGCTGTGATTGGTTAAGAAGGCGGGACTTCCGACAGCGCAGGTTGGACATAAAGTGACAGACTTCACCTCCTTAAAATTGGAAGAAAACCCGGAGGACGATGCGTTACAAGTTTTAAAACAGTAAGGAATCAATATAAGACAACGGGGCTTTGAACAGTGTGGTATGTGAGGTACATTCGTGTTTACATGATTTTATTAGCCATACAGCGCGACAACGTTGAGACACTGAAAACAGCTAGCCGGCCAACCGAGTCCTCCCTGTAGTTTGGGAAATGTGTTGCTACGTTTGTGGTTGGCTCGTAAATTGGTAAATCCTAGAAGTGAACACGCAACAAATAACAATATGAGGTGATAGTTCGCTTTTTTGTTTACTTTGTTGAAACACTTTACTTGTTAGATCCTCAACTATGTTATTCAGTCGTATTCGGTCTGGTGACTTCTTTCATCATCATTCACTAAGATGAGGCCATAATTTGTTTTCACTGCTCATGTTTTAAGACGAACCGAAAACATTTTCAGGCTTTTACCAACCAAACTAGCCCGTTACCATAGTGTAATGATCCACCTTTAATCCAGTGGAAGTAAAAAAAAAACAACCCACCCACTTAGGTACTTTAGTATTGAGTGATGAATTTGAATGGAACAACAAAACTGTAAAGGTGCGTTTACCTGAGTCACCCTGGCTACGTCATAACCTGACACAGGAAAAGCATAACAGGTTACACATGTACAATGGTGGAAGATGTACTCACACCTAACGCAGTTAAAAGTAAGAGTCATGCATTCAAAATGTTATTAAAGTCAAATTACATAAGTATTGGGATCAAAATATAATTATATAGGTACTATATAAGGTATATATAAGTACTATAATTAAAAGTAGGCTATTTATCATGTACTCAGTATTTATTATGCAGAATGGCCCATTCAGAATAATATATATTATTAAGTACATATAATATTAAACTTATCCGATGAATGTAGTCGAGTAAAAAGTAGAATATTTTCTTCTGAAATGTTGAGCAGTAGAGGTATAAAGTAATAGTAAAATTGAAATACTCAAGAAAAACAAAAGTATCTCAAAATTGTACTTAAGTATAATGCACATCATACTGCATCAGTGTAGAGATGAAAAAATAGACAGACAAAAAATTGACAGAAAATAATCAACAATTACTCTGATGATTGTTTAATTATTTATTAAAGTAATTTATCAAACAAAATTGCCAAATTCTCTAGTTCCAGTTTTTCAATTTTGTGGATTACCCGTTTTATTCCACAGTAAATGCAGAATATTTTTAGGCAGATAAACTGTTTAATGTCACGACCTTGGTGTTAGAAAATTGTGACAGATATTCTTCACTACTTTCTGGCATTTTATGGACTAAATTATTAATGGGTTAATCGAGAAAATAATCACAATGCTGAAGTTACCCATAAAGCGGTCACTTCTAGGCCTATACTGGCTGTTATCAGGCAGTGTCGGCTGAGAGCCAGCCAGATTATCTGTGTGTAGTGTCTGACTATCATGCTAGTCTAGACCAGACTTGGGGTGAGGACCGAGGTGTATAGTGGGCCAGAAAAGACACTATATGTGGCCCAAGTTTTGGCTAGAAAAATGTTACTGTGTGGGTAGCTTCTGATTTGGCACTTAAGGTGAAAGTGAGGTTTCCTAACCAGACCACATCACACCAGGTCTAAATCAAAAACCACTCTACCTAGACTTGTCAAATCTGAACTAAAATAACCAAGAGAAGCTAAAGACTGTTTAAAACATCTGATTATCAGCTGCGACAGCGTGTGGCTGGTATTTTCATCTTGTGTGTATGTGTGTCGTCATGGCGAAATGTGGTCATGAGACACCTACTGTAGCGGAAACTACCACAGAGGTGGCTTTGAGTACTTTGGCAGGTGTTAATACGGCTGATTTTGTCACCATGATAGTGTCACAACTGTGCAAGATACAGTCATGAAACTTTCCAGACGTGTAGTTGAAATCAAAATTAAAGACAAGTTTGAAGATAGGTGTGGTCTGACCCATAAATACTGACTAATGTAGTAGTAACTACTGAGTACTCATGGGTCGAAACATCAACATGTTGACAGGTGTCATGGCTGGTGTGATCCCATCTCCAGTTTATTTGTGAAAGTAAAAAAATGTCAAAGTAACTCTTTCATCCCCCATCTAGGCCACATCAGACCACTTCTAGATCAAAGAACACTATACCTGAGTTGTCACGTTTGGAGTAGATTAACCTTAGATTAAAGTCTGTTTCAGATTTGTGAAATCTTTTATTGCTTTATCTAAAAAGAACAGTGAAATAGCCCTATTTGTGTTTTCGCAAATGAAACAAAAGGTTTTAAATGAGAGACCATCTTGTGTTGGAATCACACCAGCCACGACGCCCATCGACTCACACTCACAAGGTGAAAACAATACCAGCCACGCTGCTGTGGATGTTAAAAAGGTTTCACAAATCTGAAAATGTGTTTTAGCCAGTGATGAAGATTTAACTAGTTTGCTAAATTTAACTGCCGAAACTGAAGCTGCACATCAGAAGGTGTGTGTGTGTGTGTGTGTGTGTGTGTGTGTGTGTGTGTGTGTGTGTGTGTGTGTGTGTGTGTGTGTGTGTGTGTGTGTGTGTGTGTATTGATTTCAAATGTTAGAGACACCAAACAGTCTGGGTGTCTCCCATACACTGACATTAATAGAAGAGCTGGTCTAAGCTTGAGTCAGTCCCAGATTGCATTGGGGTGGAAGACACCCAAGGGAGGTACCTGACCATCACAGGCCTAACACAAATAGGGGACTCACGTTCCTGCCTCTTGGCAGTGTACAGTCACTGTCCAGGCCTTTGCTTGTCTGTGGAATGTGGGATTAAACGTAAATGGAAAAACACAAACGCAAACACAAAGGGTTTGGCCTGAGGATCAAACCTAGGCCTTTCTTGTTGTCAGGCAACAGTGGTAACCATGTTGTGGTCAGAGATGTTTGCTCTCCTTCCGCTTACAGCTTTTATGACTGCACTGACATTTCATTGTTCCAGAGTTGTTTACCACGATTGCTCTGCTTGTTGTGTGCGTCAATAGTGGAAGCATCACTGAAGTTCAGACTCAAAATCACTTTCATTAGACTGCATCTTGTCTTGTGCATTAATTTAAGTGATGATTTTTTTTTTACACTAAATTATGTTGACTGAGCAATCACTAGAATCTTTGTCTTGTGTCTTAAGAATAATTATTTAATGTTAGTTGGCCTGTTTTTTTCAAGGTAACATTCTCGAAAGCAGTAATCAATCTGATTAGTTTCCCTGTGTCCTAGATTGTAATGATTTTCAGACATGGACGACATAAACCTTCATTATCGCTTTCTCAACTGGAGGAGGCGAATCCGAGAAATTCGTGAGGTGCGAGCAGTGCGATACAAGGAGCGGCTCAAAAGGATGCTGAGAGACGGAGACATACTTAGGTAACGGTGATGAGCAATGCCAGCACGAGAGGTCAAACTGGAGACATTTCTTAGTCATGTGGTTCATTCCCAGATTTTATGCTAGAGCCCTTCCTTTGCCTGCTGAATCAGCATCCCACTTTGCTTGTGTTTGGCAGAAGTGACATTTTTGTTTTTCTTTTTGGATCTCTTTGTAGGTATCATGGGAATTCAGATGAAGTTGGCTGTTTTGTTGCAGCCAGACCGTTGTCGAGAAGAAATCGCTATTTTGAAGTAAGAGTTTGATGATTTCCTCTCAGTTCATGACTATTAATATGACACAGAAGTGACACACAAAAAAAAAACAATCAAGGAAAGGTTACTGCTACACAAGTTATTTTCTGATCTACTTTCACATGAAAGTTTCCTGGCTTCACTGCTTGACTCTGCATCATGAATTTGGCCTACATATCTCATAATTAGGACAGAATCTCAAACTGTAACTCTAGCCCAGTAACTCTAGTTCTAATTAGCTGGATCTTCTTTCATCTACCACAGGATGTAGCTGACTCATTTGTTCTCACATTGTTGGTTTACTGTAAGTGTAATATTCTGCTGTGCAAATCTAAGCTTGAGAATTTTGACTAAATTAAATGTGTGAACAAATAGCTTTTTTTGTGTGATATTGATGGACACCTACTGTCCCACAATGCAATGCATGCCTCAGAACTGAAAATAATTTTTAACTTTGGACTACCAGGTTCAGCACAAGATACAAACTTAAAAATAAAGTATTCACATTTAGTAAAGAGTGATCGGTATCCTTTGTCGCACATCTCTGGTTTCATTTCCAGTGAGTAGAAAGTGATGAAGTGCATTTATTTCTTGTACTAACTGTCAAAACAGTACACCATTAAGATAAGCATGCAGTGTTAACTGTATTGCGTTAGTATATATTATTGATGTAGGACACCACCTTCATTCTGTGTGATGAGAGGAGACTTGGCAGGCCGTCGCGTCTGACTGCTCGCCTTCATCTTCTTGAACCATAATGGAAAAGAAATCATGAACTCTCCTGGGAATAGTGCGCATCTGAGAAACAAAGACCTTTCAGCTTGGAAATAGATTTGTGGAATTACTTGGCAGCTCTTTTTACATTGTGTGCTTGGCCTGGGTGTGCAGTAATTGCTGATTTGTTCAAGTCAAAGACACCGAAATCATTTACGCCAGAGTCAGAAGCATACTCAGCAATTAAGTCTCAGTACCAACACAGAAATGAGCAAATATCAATTTTTAAAATTCAGACAGGTTTTCCTCTGCCTGCTGAGGCTTGCCTGGCAAATCTGTATTTATATCTTGAGCAGCTTTGATGTTGAGTTACTGTTCAGTCAATATACCAGATTCAATTAGGGTTAAAAATATTGTGATGTTTTTTGATCGTATCACTTTATTGCAAAGCCTAGGTACAAGTGGAGGCAGCAATGTATTTTTGGATCAGAGAAGAAACCTGAAAAAAACGAATTAGGATGATCTTTAGTGTCGGTTAGAGGAGTCACTAGGATCACGCTCATGTTCCGTTTTTCTGTAGAAAACTCATGCTACATGCTCCAGACAGTCAATTACATCATAAACAAGTGAAGCAATCTTAATAATTTGAAAATCTTAGTCATTTTTAAAACAGTGAGTCCTTGATTTCAAACAGTTGTCTCTGCTTTCTTTTTAGCTAATGTTTCCAGATGGCTGTCATTGTAAAACAAAAACCCAGCAAAATGAGGTCTTAAGTGTGCAGTTGATGGCTGCATACATGATGTTGTTGGAAAAGGCCAGCAACAAGTCATAGCTGCTGCTCTGGGGCTAAAATGTACCAGACTTTGCTGTTGACACCAGTGCACTCAGATTCTGACCCTTTGTTTGAAAACTGCTTCAGCCAGCAGCCAGTAAAACTCCTGTGATCCTGTCAGTAGGGTCAGCACTCTACTGTATACTCCGACAGAAAAAAAAAAAGAAGAAAGTGCATTAACAGCTGCTGCACACACAGATACAGTGTGTTTAAGTTTCAGTGGTACTTTTCTACAGACTTGGCTCTCTTATCTCAGCCCTGACAGACTGCTTTCACGGAGCCAAAGAAGTCGCAGCTCATTACAAATCATGTGCTGGTTTGTTTATTTTACTGTTTTTGGTAATCTAGACGCTGACGTGAACAAACATCTGAAGACAGTGGCCGTTTCTCAGAAGTAGCCATGTTCAAACTTGCCTAACACACACATCGGATGTGTAGTGAAACAGCAACAGCAACCTTTATACTTACGTATGCTTCATGCTACGTGACTCACTTTGTGGGAGTCACGTAGGAGGAGGGAGGAAGCAATTTACGTAAATGGGGTTTATGAGCTAATACATGATAGTTAAGTGGATGCTGATTGTTGATCTGACGGTAGATTTTACAGATCATCTGCATGTTTTACACTGACACAGAAAAAAAGGGACGTATTCCCTCTCCCTCTCCGGAGACCACTGCTGAGGTCATGGGAAAGAACTTAAAAATTTCCTGCTCTGCTTGCCCTGGATTTGACAGCAGTGCTCTGGTTGCAATGCGTCCATCTAGGGCTCCCTGGGGATGATGTCATATGGTCAGTATTCAGTTATGATAACAATGGTGCAGGCTAGCTCTTTGCTTCAGGGTTTTTACTTTGATCCATCATGTGTGTACAGAGTGAAACTACACAGTTTCAAGTTGATTTGGAAATTCAGTGAGGTGAAAAGAGAAGCAGGGCCGACCCAAAATTGAAATACAATGTAAGTGCCTGTAAAAGTTTGGGGTGGAGCCTGAAGGAGTAGAAACAGCAATAAACCTGCAGCACTCAAAAGGGCATTTAGAAACTTTTTGTGTTCATCTTATATGATTTTCCTCCCATCAGATCTGTAAAACTATAAAACTGGGAGGTAGATTACAGTCGACCACTTTGAATGAAACCAACAACTGCAAAATAGTATTTATCCAGTCCTTTAGTTCATGACTAATGACATTCCCATGAGCCTCATCTCTATACTTTGTGTTTAGTGCTAATTAGCAAATGTCAGCACACAACATATAAAAAAAAGTGTATAAATATATTACTTTTCACAACATAACATCAATGTAAACACTTAATTCATCACAGTGGCTGACTCATGTTTTTAAGACATCGTCCACCACAATAAAAATAAAATCAATTCTGATAAAAAAAAGAAAAGAAAAAAAAGAAAGGAAAAAAAGACATGTCCTTCACCTCGACTTCACCCCTCTCCTCCGCCTCCTCACGATCAACAAAGTTTGTTCTGCTTATGCACTCTCACAATGCAACAGCCTCCCACAGATAATGTGTTATGACTCGTAGCTCTGGATGTGAAAACAGCTTCCTTTAAGTTCTAGGTTGGCGTCTGAAGATGTGTCAGAGGATGGATAAAATGACTACTCACATTATTTAAAAGAAATATTAATATCTACAGCTTCTGCCCTCCTTGTGATGCTCAAGTCTGCTAACGCCATGTTGTTTAAAGACTATAAGGAGACACTTCCAAGTAAAGTTTGACACATTACTGTGAATTTGGGGAAAATCTGTTTTTGTCCTTGGAGTCCTTTTTAAAAGAGAAAAGTTATTTCAAAAGGAAGAGGGTTTTAAACTGCAGTGAAAACTCCTCTCTTGTTCTTTGGTGATGAAATCAACCTGTGGTCTTTGCAGGTGACCATCGTCGATACAGGAGTGAGGGGGATGATCGCCGTTGGTTTGGTGCCACAGCTCTACAAACTGGACCATCAGCCGGGCTGGCTCCCACACTCTGTGGCTTTTCATGCTGATGATGGCAAGTATGTGTCACTGATCATTTCATTTACATACACTGTAGACTGAATGTAATAATGTTATACATCCGATGTAGGGATCTCACATCCCCACAGAACGCTTAGTCTGTTCACGTAACAGACTGAGGAACCGAGAGCAGAGCACTCTTGTCTGTTTACGAAGGGTTCTGTTGAATAAATTTGGAAAGGTCGTGAAAGGGCACACTTTCATATTTAATGTTCAGTTCTCAGAAACTGTTTACTACTTTTAGTAAGAGCTTTGTCAGTCAGCGTGAGAGCGCAATACTTGGTCTGATGTTTTAGGAACTGGACCAAATATAGAGAAGCTGCTCATTTATGCTGGACTGGCCCTTTAGAGTAGCTGTAGTGATGTGACAAACACCAGGATTTATTGTACAATTGAGAGGGTTTCCTCTGGGTTTGCTGGTATTTATAAGAATATGCTGTAAATTGATATGAGTTCATTACAACACAGTAACACTTCCCCTAAAAAAAGTCGCACAGTGCTGGGAACTGAAAGGAACCAATATCACACAAGCACTATTGGCTTCATCACAGGGAAGTCAGATATAAAAGGCATGGGACCAAGTTACAATAGTAGTTTTTGATATAATAAAGCTTGGGGTCATTATTTTTGATGCATTCATTAGAGCTCAAACAGTAGAGAGAGGACAGGAAGCAAAGGTCTCTGGCTAGATTCAAATCGTGGATGTTCTGGTTCATGGTACAGCACCTTACACCCTCAGGTCACCAGGATGCCCCAATATTTTAGATTTTTATTCAAAAATCCAGAATTCATCAATGATTTTTATGCATATGAAATTTGACTCAGAATTCAGTTTTATATAAATCCAGGTCAAAAGTTGTATAGTTTTCTTTATTTACTGAGAGAGAGTTCGCGTCAATGAGCGGCGGATTATCTGCCATTTTTAGTTTCATTTTCTATTAGTGGAAGTATTTTCTGAGTGTCCTTTGATGTTTTTCTGTGAACATCTGCAAAATCTTCCTTCGCCATTCAGCCTCTCAAGAATATGTCTTTCCGCAGGCTGTATAATGGCAACACTGTGGGACAGCAGTTTGGTCCAAAATGCTGCCGAGGCGACAGAATCGGCTGTGGAATCTCTCTGGACTCCGACGATGGACAGCTGACAGTGTTTTTTACCAAGAATGGTAAAGAAGTAAGTACTCCATTACCATCGTATTACTTTAACTCACACCGAACGTATTCAGCCAGTGCAAGTCTACAAGTGAATTTGTTTTTTCTTTTCCCCAACAATACTGTATCTGAATGTGTCCTCAGGTTGGCAATGTGGAAATCCCAGCATCTCCTGAAGCTCTCTACCCCGCTGTGGGAATGCACTCTTTGGGGGAGGAAGTTCTGCTGGACCTGAACGCTGAGTGGGGGATGGAAGATGATGATGGACAGATGATTGTAGACAGTCATGAAGAGGACTGGGGCCGTCTCCATGACGTCAAGGTGATTGGCACGGTAAGTCCTAGAGCATAGAGAAGAATAAGATATATAAAACTTGGACATCATTTTTACTGAAGTTTTTACCAAGTTTATTGCGAATAAAGGTCACACAAACTTTGAAAGGTTGTCTCCCTCACGAAGGTGCATGCTGTGTAATGATTGGCTGATATCAGTGCGTGGATGAACCAGAGAATCTGCACACACCAGATTATTGTTCTACAGTACATCAGCAAGGTTTAATTAAGGTTGGCTGCTAATGTTTGAGGTTTGACTCCTTTTATCAATCAAGTAGTTCAATCAAATTTTGCCTACCAAAGGTTTTGGTTATACTGGGAAAAAAAGAGTCCATTTAATTTACGTCAGCATTTAAAGGTTTAACTACGAAATATCCAGGTAGTTTGAACATCCCAAACTCTGTGTGCTGGGTTTCATAATGTGAAAAAAAGGTGTAAAAAGCCTTTTGTGGCTCCAGATGGAGCTGCACGATATCTAACATCGGTTAGGGCTCACGGCTGCAAATTTGAAAATTTAAAAAACCTTTGGGTGTGGCGTTAGAAAGAGGAGCCTGCTCCTCATCTCTGCTTGACGTTCCCAGTTTGAGGCTACATTAACTGTTTCCTAGCATAACACTTCAAATCTCCAACCAAACTGCTGGCAGTTAGAGTTGCATTGTGGGTAATGTAGGTGCCATGTTTTGCCAAGGAAGAAGAATGTGTGGAATAAAAAAGACCATATCTCTGGTTCTGCTACATTGATTTTGATCCTTTTTTTAAAAAAACTGTCCACTGTGAGGCAGACAGTGATATAGGAGTGCAGTGCTAAATTGAGGGAGTACTCTTTTAACCAAGACTTTCTGAAGAACCTTGACCCTACATCTAACCCTAGCCCTGTATATTCTGGCTAAAATGTCCACAACCTGGCACACACAGATTCTTACCAAGTCCGCCTCCAAACGTCTCAGTTAGCTTAATGCAGAATTGTTGCTGTGATTAAATGCAACAAGAATTTATCAAAACATCTCTTAGACTAGTTGTAAAACTAATGTTGATAGATCAACACAGAAATTCAGACATAAATATTAGCTGTTGCTAAGCACCTGATAAAAGATTAAGATAGAAAGAGATAACCAAAAATAAAAATGTTTTTCTCAGAGGTGTTCATTGACCTCTCTCTCCCCCTCTATTTGTTTGGGTCTCCACCCCTCCCTGTGACAGCAGGGCTACAGTGTTTGTGTCTGACTCAGGCGCTGATACACACGAAACCTGAACTGAAAGAGGATGGGAGGAGATCGCAGCTGAGTAGCCCTCAGGCAGGAGCGAGTAACCTGCATGCCACCCGCACATTTATTTACCCTTTATTTCTACAAATCTGGCCCTGTCCTGTGTGAAGGTAGGGCCCACAAACCGCAGTCTGAACTTCCTGCAGGTCATCAATTACACAAGTGCACGTGTTACATGAAAGCTCTTAGGGCAGAAAAAAACAAAAAGTTACAGTCAATTTCAAGTTGTTATTGTGCATCCTAGTTACTGAGCTCCTTTTTCTGCTAGAGCCTCATTTGCAGTTCCTTTTTCATTTGTCCAATCAATACCTTCAAGGGTTATTCTTTTTGAATTTGCTGACACTTGTGATTGCATGTTAGGTCAGGCGTTTGTTGGACCCTGGTTTAAAATCTTGACATGCAGGTGTGGTAAACACTCATGTTTATTAAGACAGACGAAATCCAATATTGGCTACAAATATACTGTGACTGGCACAGCTGTTTACAGATTAGTAAGTGATTTACTGTCAGCTTTTATCCACATGAAGTGAGCTGCAGTATCAACACCAGAGTGGCTGTTTACCTCTTGAGGTTGTGCTTACATACTAAAAAAAGAAAGATGAGGAGGTGTATTAAGAAAACACAAGTTCTTCAGAAATGAATCAGTCTGTAAATGCTTATGACTGAGACTTAAAATGCAGTTTATTTATTAGAAGTAGGTTTATACTGATGCACCTGTTCATATGTGTATCTTAGGTGTTGTTATTGATGCCGAAGCGATAGTGGTTTAAAGTGGGAATCACCAATCAATCATCATTTTTAAACACTATTGGTCTATTTCTGAAATCTCATGCAGTCTGCTTTTAATTATGAAAGAACAGTGAAATTAGGGAAATCTGCAACTATATTTATAATGAGATGTTGGGCAAAACAGCCTGGACACTCATGGAATACAATAGGCTTTGTTTTGACTAATGCAGTTATCTTCAGATGGGCATATTATGGGCCCATGTGTTCATCCACTGCTCTGACATTTAGAAAGGTCACTCTGGAAAGGATTCAGTTTTGGTGGTGTTGATTTCCTGTGCTGCGTGTCGTAAACAGTTATGTTGTCCTTGTTGCCTTAGCTTTGCTTTTAGTACCCAAACAGTACAGTGCAGGGAGAACAAGTCCAAATCCTGCCCTATTTTTCCAAGAAAGAATTGCATGCCGTTGCGACCTATTTTTTCATCTCATCATCTAACATCCCTAATAGGGTAACGTGTGAATAAAACATGCCCTTTCATTTTGTTGGATTCTGGTCTGTCCCAACCTGAGGAGGAGGCAGCAGCTATGCCAGTGCAGACATGCTATCAATACCAGTGAAGTGCAGGTATCTGTTTGGAGGAACTGAGATGTTTTTGAGTCATTATGATCATTTCAACAACGTCCACCTGTGGTTTCACACAGTCCAGCTGACACACCTAAACATACAGTCACCAAACTCCAGTCACCTGCTTGACTAAAACAAGGTAGTCTTCAATTAGTCTATACAAGTAAAGAAAGACTAAAAATATTGTAAGGGTTCGTTTAAAAAAGTATGGATTAGAACAAATTTGCAAGTAATATTAATTGCAGAATGTAAAATGCCTCCTTAGCCACTGCATACTGTTTGAGCCTTTAAGAAGCAACTTTGAAAGTAGTGCATTACGCACAATGGAGGTTAGTGGAACAGAAGCTACTTTGAAAGTAGGGCAGGACCTCCGGTTTCCATATGGGACAGCAAAGCTGCTTGAAGCGAGCCTATGTAACATTACTGAACATCTGCCTCTGTGGCCACAAGTGACAAACAAACAGTTATTGTGAAATGCTAGTAGGGAGGACTCATAAAGACAGCTAACTGACTCAGTAACGTTAGTTACATCGCAATATTTCCCTAAAGTTAGCTGACATATGCTAACATTAGCCACCAAAAGCTGCAGGTCTACTGGTCATACCAGACCATATGAGGTTGTAGTTGGTGTAATTTAAAATTTTAAAAGCATAAAATAATGTGTTTCTTTTAATTACTTAACTTAACTTACTTAACTGAAAGCAGTATTGCAAAAATGAGTCAACAGTGTATAGCCCAACATTGTTTTCAATTATTGTTCTAACATAAATTCTATATGTATCCTCAGACTAGGACATTTATCTGAATGTTAATGCAGCCCCTGTGTACAGTCACAACCTCTGTTCGTGTGTGTGCGTGTTCCTCAGCTGCTGGAGTACATGGGGAAAGGGAAGAGCATCGTGGACGTGGGCCTGGCTCAGGCCCGTCGGCCTCTCAACACACGCTTCCACTACTATGAACTGGAGATCACAGATGCTGGAGAAAAGTGTTACATCGCCCTGGGGCTGGCACGCAGGGTAAGAGCCTCCTCCTTTTAGTCACCACCGTAATGATCGCATGTCATTGACATTGACACGCCGTCTTACTTACTGTACACACTCTGTGTACAGTAAGTAACAGTCTGCATGTTAAGAAAACTTGCTCTCACACCTCGTCATCCCTCTCCCTCATACGCACCACTGCTCTCACTGTTTCCAGTCTGAGTGATGGATGACCGAAAGAGGAAAAGCTAACAACAGAATAAATATTATCTCATTTTACCCCCACATCTGGTTTTCCATAGAAAGCATGTTGTTCCAGTTACATGCTAATCTGCCATCTTAACTAGAATACTGCAGGCGAGTAAGTTATGGCACAGTTAGTTATGAGATAAGATGAGAACATCCGATTGTTCTATTTGTCTCAGTCTTTTCCATTTATTCTTTGTTTTACTTCCTCTTTCCACACACTCACCCTACACAAGAAGGAATAAATAGAAAAGGGTTAAACGTATTCAGGAGTTCCTCAGGCTACGCAATTTAAGGTTAATATCCTGATTAATTTGGCTCAGTTGAGTCGTATTTAATCAGAAATGTTGACAGCAAATGATGATCCATATTTTGGAACCAAAACTTGGGTCTGAGAGGATGTGAGTTGAATATTTATACATCAGAGATGCTGCTTTTGGCCTCAAACAAAATCATACACATCCCGTTTAATATAAGTAAAGCAGCGTAATAATCACTGGGGGCGCAGTAATCGTTTCATTTAAATGATAGATATGAAATGAAGTGTGGTTCAGATATTGTTGTTCTGTACTCTTTTATTGGATGCTGATTGATCGAGCGTCGCTCGTGCTAATCACACTGCTGTTTCGCCAGCTGTGATGGTCCCTGGGAGGTGGTGGATCATTTTTGCACTCACCCTCAGTGTTAAGCTCCTCCTGATTCCTGTGCCGTCAGTTACTGTGTGTGGGCATGTTGCGCCCCCAGGTCAGACCTGCATGGAGAATAGAGCTCTGTCATTTCACTGATTGTTTTCCAGGAATTGTTTCTCTCAGTGTGTCTGCGGTTTCGCTAGAGCATTATAAATCTATCAAACGGTCATTCCTGAGGTTTTGCGCCATCCCCCGTCATCTCCTGCAAGACGCATCAGTCTGATGATGGGAAGCCTTACCTCTTGCTACAAAAATCAAAACAAAGGTCTCTCTCTCTCTCTCTCTCTCTCATTCTCTTTCTCTGACTAACACATTCTTAATGCTTACTAGTTACTCAATGATTGCTTATCATGTATAAAGGAGCAATTGTTTATGGTGCATTCCTTTCCCCTTTTGTCGCTTCGGGTAAAAGTCTTACTGTCTCTGTTTCTTACGCACCAGATTCCTTATCACTTTAATACTGGGGTGTTCCTACGGTCTTATCTCATCATGCTGTTTCCCTCCAACATCTGGTTTTCCTGCTTGTTGCTGTGGTCATCATCACATCAGTGCTCTGCTTACAGGGGCTTATATGGTCACTGAGACTTCCTCGAATTAGATCTGTTTTATAATGTGAAATCCAACTCAAACCCCCCCTTCCATTTGGAAAGTACTCAAGTACTTTTAAGAATTTCAGGTATCATGAGAACTTTGGCTGAAGCCTCACAAAACACATCAATGAAATAAAATGGGGACATATAGTAGTTTGATTAAGCTGATGAAATCAACTCAAGGTCTTAAGATTATACTTTTCTCTTTTGATTTACAGGACTACCCTAAAAACAGACATCCAGGTTGGAGCAGAGGGTCCATAGCTTATCATGCAGGTGAGTGTTGGCTGATCATGTTGGTGCATGATGACGTGTCCATGAGTTTTCTCTGCAAACATTTGCATTCAAATGAAATCCATACTATAGTACCACTATCATCACGGGCAGTGTCCGTGTGTTTAATTTTCTATCTGACTTTTTTTAGCGTACACATTTAATGTGTTACAAACGATCACATTGGTAATGGCACCAAATCATCACTCACATTTCTGGCAATGGTAGAAAAGGACAGACCAGTTAAAATTTCATTATTATTGACAGCAGTGTCAATGATAATGAAATATTTAAAAGGTTAGAATTGATTTCTATGCAGCTTTCTTTGTCTTCCATCAGCTGGAAGGAGCCAGAAGAAAAAGAGTTATGTAAATGTTGGTGATGACGGGTGTTTTGTGTTCTGATAGTTGCACCTGTGTTTTAATCGTATCACAGTCTCTCATGTATGTGATTAAAAGCACTAATCAACTTCACCCTTTGCCCTTTGTAGATGATGGGAAGTTGTTTCAGGGCAGCGGGGTCGGGGATGCGTTTGGACCACGCTGCTTTGAAGGAGACATTATGGGCTGTGGGATCATGTTTCCACGTGACTTCAACCCTGATGGTGGAGGTGAACATCTTTTATATTGATTCCACATTTTTTCAAAGCTCTGTTTATCATCGAAGACAGCCCTTAATTGTCTCGCTTTCTGTTGCTGTCTGGGTTGTGTCAGATGACGTAGATGACTGGGACCTTGACGTGTTTCCCAAGCCCAGCGAGGTTCAGAATGACTTGTATGCAAACAATGAAGATGAAGAGGAGGATGAGGCAGAAGACTTAGAGGGGAGGAAAGTCATGGTGAGTTGCTGTCAGAGTCTAGGAATATAAAACCAAGCACTCTTAAAGCTTCAATGCAAACATTTATATAATCTTTTTTGCTGTGTTTTTGTGTTTGAACAGGTGTTCTTCACCCGCAATGGAAAGGTGGTGGGCCGGAGAGAAGTGGCCTTACCGGTAGGAGGCTTCTACCCCACTATTGGCATGATGAGTACTGGGGAGAAGGTCAGAGTGGACCTGCACCCCCTCAGCGGCTGAGCCGAGAGAAGGAAATGAAAACCAATTGGGGAAATCAGAGCGAGGAGGAATGATTGAGCTCTGGTACATTTTGGAGATTGGACAATAAATACACTGTTGAAAAAAAATGAAGGGAACACTTAAATCACACATCGTATCTTGATGAACAAATTATTCAATTTGAAAATCTTTACTGATTTACATTGTATAATTTGTTGAGAACAAAATGACGTAGCAACAGTCAATGGAAACCAAAATCATCAACCCACTGAGGGCTGGATTCACAAGCACACCGAAAATCAAAGTGAAAAATTGAAATCACAGGCTGGTCCAACTTGCGTGAATTTCATCACAGCAACTCATAATGTGACTCAGTAGTGTGTATGGCCCCGCGTGCCTGTATGCACTGCCAACAATGTCTGGGAATGCTCCTGATGAGCCAGCGGATGGGGATCTCCTCTCAGACCTGGATCAGGGCATCAGTGAGCTCCTGGACAGTCCGTGGCAGTACTTGGCGGCGTTGGATCCAGCAGTACAAAACGTCCCATAGGTGCTCAATTGGATTTAGGTCAGGGGAACGTGAAGGCCAGCCAATGGCGTCAGTGCCTTCGTCATCCAGGAACTGCCTACACACTCTGGCCACATGAAGCCGGGCATTGTCCTGCACCAGGAGGAACCCAGGGCCCGCTGCAACTGCGAAAGGTCTGACAATCGCTCTGAGGATTTCATCCCGGTACCTAACAGCAGTCGGGGCACCGTTGGCTTACGACATGGAGGTCTGTGCGACCCTCCAAGGATATGCCTCCCCAGACCATCACTGACCTGCTGCCAAACCGGTCATGCTAGATGATGTGACAGGCAGCATAACGTTCACCACGGTGTCTCCAGACTCTTTCACGCCTGTCACATGTGCTCAGTGTGACCCTGCTCTGGTCTGTGAAGAGAACGGGGCGCCAATGCAAATTCTGGTGTTCTCTGGCGAATGCCAATCGAGCTTGCACGGTGCTGGGTCCCACAGGTCCCACTAGAGGACGTCAGGCTCTCATGCCACCCTCCTGGAGTCTGTTTCTGACAGTTTGGTCAGAAACATGCACACCAGTAGCCTGCTGGAGGTCATGTTGTAGGGCTCTGGCTCCGGCCGGTCTCCTGGTATCTCCTCCATGCTCTTGAGACTGTGCTGGGAGACACAGCAAACCTCCTTGCGACCGCACGTATGGATGTGCCATCCTGGAGGAGCTGGACTACCTGTGCAACCTGATTGGGGCTGCAGGTTCCACCTCATGCTACCAGTAGTGACAAAGACACTAGCAAAACACAAAACAAGAGAAGAATCAGTCAGGAAGGAGAAGGAGAGAGCAATTGTCTGTGGCCACCACATGCAAAACCTTTCCCTTTTTGGGCGTTGTCTTGCTTTTGCCTCTCCATTGCACCTGTTGTCACTTTCATTTGCACCAAAGCAGGTGAAATCACAATCACTTGTGCTGACAGATTGATATCCCTGAAGTTTAACTGACCTGTTGTTATACTGTGATGACTAAGTGTTCCCTTAATTTATTTGGGCAGTGTAATACCTCCACATCAACAGGCTCCAAGGTGTTACTTGAATAGTCACTCCAGTGTAGGAGGTTACTGTGGCTCTCTAGTGCTGTAAGAATGATTTAACATGCTGGCAGAATTTTTTTTTTTTTTTATCAAGAATTATCAAAATAATGAATGTTAATATTACATGTGTGCCTAAGAAAATCGCTTTATAATGAAATAGTTTTATACTGTAAGAAATAACCAGTCAGAGGTTTTAAAGGGTAAAACACTATTTTTTGAAAAATCTAATCACACTCTGTAAAGTTAGTAAAATGCCAAAAAAAGAAAAAAGGGTCTGACCAGAATAATGAATGTAAAAATCCAGATAAAGTGGGGCCCCGGCTGACAAATGGACCCCATTTGTCCTCATAAGAGGAACATTATCAGCAATAATATACGTCAGCAGACATGTAGCGCCGCTCTCACAGCCTGCAGCCATACTGTGCTCATTACCAGAGGTCTGCTGTACTTCTTCCTATCGACGGTGTATTAGTGACACTCAGTGGTGAGAGTGGTAAGTCTGCAAAAATCATGTCCGGAAAGTCTTCCAAAGAAACGGCAGTGCACTGAACGAACAGTGAGTTCACTCTCTATAAAACCAGCTGCTCTATCACTGTGGTTCAGTTCAGGTGTGGGTGCTTGTTCTGACATGGAGTCATTCCATAGAGTTATTACTGCATATTCAGTAGCAAATGTGCAAACCACATTCATTGGGAGTTATGGGATAATTAAGTGTAATAACAATTTGTTGAAACTGAGTCCAAACCATCATTATGACCTTTTATCGTTTTATTGGAATACGCTGTTTCAAAAAGCAAAACACAAGGTTGATTTGACGATCATGACGAGCTGTTGTCCTTTTTTTTTTCTTTTTTTTTTTTAAATCAGGTTTGATGTTATCATAATTGTGATAGACATGAAAAACATGCACAGGTAATATTTGTGATAAACATCTGCTTTTAAAAGATAAGCAAAACCAAAACCATGTCAGAAGATGAACTTCAAACAGATGTAGACCAACAATGAATTGACATTTCTTGTTTTGCCTCTTGCAATTTGCTCTACATGTTTTTCCCTCTACAGAGATCCTCAGTGTCCAAGTGTAACTAGTGCTTTACATGTCCTCTGAGAATGTACCTTATCATTGGGCTTGCGCACAAACCGACAGACAGTAAATACCTCATCTCCAGTTGATTAAAGTGATGCCAAACTTTTTGGTTTCCTTTTCTTCTTTATTTCTAAAAATCTGAACTTAGATCTTTTTGAGAAACTGGAGCATTTTCACAAATTGAAGATGACAGGAAAAGAACACTTTGGAAGTTAGTATGGTATTAAATGTATTTTCTCTGGATCATTCATGTATTTTGGATGAAATGGAAACCAATTGTCTAAAAAAAGAGGAAAATCATGAAAAAAAATGTGTTGAGTATCAAACCCAGTCAGGACAACAACATTAAGGAGGTATAATAGTACATTTCTGAGTAGTTCCAAATTTGAATATTTTAGGTCTGAATGTTAAAAATGAAGCCATAACTAAGATTTTCTGCTCTCAGGTATTTGAAAATCAAAATGACCTAGTCTTTTCTAAGATCATTTGTGTGACTTTGCTGTAAGTTGAATTCAGCAATTGTTTGCCACAAGTTGTTATTTACCAGTGATGCTTTTTAAAAATATTTTTGAGATGAGGGCGCTGCTTTGGCATCAGTTCATACTACACTCGTGACAGGTTTCTCTGTAGATGTGTGTTTCAAGTTGTTGAGTCATTCATGCAAAAATAACAAATCGGCAATCACTGGCGACAGCTGCAACTTGTGAAGGGTTTTAACATTTACCTCTAATGCTGTTTATTGATGTTCCTTTTTTGTTAATCTGCCAGAAATGGTTACCATTGTGCACTTCATCAAGATACTATGTACACTTTACAGTAGAATACTGATTTGTCAAACTTCAGTTGTCTAAAAGAACCAGACCAAATGATGGAAAAAGATCCAGTTCAATAATACACCTTGTAGTAGGTGACGGAAATGCTTTGTTTGTTTGTAAAACTGCATACACACTGAAAACCTCCTATTGCATATCATCCTAAAGCTTGAGGACTGTGCAGGTCACTGAAAAGAACTAAACACACCTTACTGGAGGAATTCTTGCTGGAATATTCATTTGAATAAGGGCCATGAAATGCCCCTCTGTGTTGCATAACGGGTGTACTCCTGTTTGGTTTTTCCACTTTTCCTTATTATCGTCCAGTTTTGGTCACACTGTGTGTTAATCATCATCTTTGTTCACAGGAGCTAATAATGGTCCTCTGCTGCTGCTGCTGCTGCTTATCTGCGACATGCTACTCACAGTGATCCCTTCTTTGATATTTTTGAATCAAGTTTAATGTAATCAGGTTATCTTTCAGTCCCTCCCTGTCTTGTTTGTTTTTTGTATCATGTTGACTTTTCTCTCATCCATTCTGTCTCTTTACACTTAAAGCAATCGGATAAACATGCCAAAAATAATTAAAAGCAATGTTCACATTCATTGCACTGCTGACTCCATTTTCATCTTTTTTTATTCCTGTCAAGTTTAATATGAATAACATTTTGTGCTTTAGATGTAAATTAATTTCTCTTAGATTTTTTTTAATGGAGGCAAAATCTTTCACACCCCAAATTATGTAAAATAAATATTAGCTTCATAAGCATTTAAAGTTTAAACCCTTAATAATCCTTGGCATCGTTTGCTTGTTTTCATTTGTGTCAACATCTCGGATATTTGAAAAATATTAAAATACATAGTATTTAACTACAACAGAAGTAGTTGTAGATTAACAGCGATTCATGGTGTCTTAAGAAAAGAGTATGAAGATCGCAAAAATTCAAATTCAAATCAATTAAACCCATTTCTTTGAGGAAGATCATCCAGTTAAGAGTGATTTTTTTTCTTTGGCTTAATATGTATCATGACTCTTCTCAAATCGAAATGAATGTAACGTAAGAAAGGTAATGTATTCTGACTATAGTGTGAAAGAACCATGTCCCTGTTTGGTTCACCTCAATGTGCATGATATCTAAAACTGTTCCTCACCAAAGACAAAACAAGAGAACAGTAAATCTAATAGCTATTACAGACGCATCATGAAAAAGACACTATCAGCTTTGTGGGAACTCTGGATTTTCTTATTGATACATTTTAATTGTGTTTCAGTCACAGTTAGAACTGTAATACCCAATGTGTCAGTATACAAATTGTTATTTTTAAAAATATTCTACAGTGCAAACATATATTCCATAGCACATTATAAAATACAAAGTGTTTTACATATAATATCAATCGGATTGCATTTGACAACACATGTTGTCAACACAAATCCAGAAGGCCAAAAGAAATGACATATGTTGAACGATTAGATTGAAATTTTATATTATTTATTTGTATTTTCTCCTTTTGCTGTGGTAATGGTGTTTAGAACAGTTTTAACCAGGAACATGTTACAAAAAAATGTAAATAAATGTAAAGCTTTTCTGACAGAATTATAGTGGAAAGGTTCTGACTCCCACCAGATAATATACCAAGGCTATTTCACACAGTTACACATACGATTAAGAAAACGTCTTTGTCATTACAGCTCCAGCTGCAATTTTACAAAACCAGGGAGCCCCCTGCAGGATAGAGTTATTATTGCTGAGTGATTCCTCTGTATGTGCATCTTATGATTATTCAGGTGCTGGGAAAAGGTAAAGGCTCATTAACAGTCAAAGCATTAAACTGACACCATGTGAACTGGCACAACTTGGCCGTAGGAGGGGAATTCAAAGTAATATCAAACTAGGCTGAAAGTAAAACCATAGTAGGACAGTACTGAGTCCAATGAGACGAAGACCATACGAAGGCAGCTGCACGTGTGGGACAGTGTCTTCATCCCTGAGAGAAGACATGGTCTGTACGATGCTGGCAATTTGTAAAAACAAAAGCTATAAGAAACGGAAATTTGTGAAGGTCTGTTCTGCAATAAAGGAAGGGCAAAACAATACAATTAAAAAGCACTTTTATGTGTCACAAAGTATAATGCTTTGTGGACACACCACCTGAAAATAATACATCACTAATGATGCATATAATTATCAGAAGATGAGATCCAGAAATGCACTGATTGACTTTAATAGATTCCCACCTTCCAGTATAATCAGGAGTCATATAAAAGCTGTTTTAGATATTTTTACAGTATATAATTAAAATGTAAAAAAAAAACATTTGTACTTTAGTAATTAAAGGCAGTTGTTGAATCATATATGCACATACACACACACCTTTTACTCATTGCTGAACCTCTCAAAACACTAAAATCTGGCAAAGCTAAATTTATAAGCTATTACTACTAAACTGAGAAAACAAAACTGACAAGATATTCCTATGAGTCGGAGTCCTCCTCGTCATAGTAGCGGTTCCTCTTGATTATATCCTCTGCACTCAGCTCCTCAGCATCACTTCCTTCTTTGTCGTCCTCCCAGAAGCCAACATCCTGGGAGGCGCGGTTCTCTTTTGGCTGCAGAGGTGGAGAGGGGGACGGTGAGATATCTGGAGAGATGCTTCTCAGAGAGCCCTCTTCCACAGCCGTCTTTACTGCTGACGCCGAGATGTTTTCTTTCTGTACTTGCTCGTCTCTTTCTTCCTGCCGCTTGTGCAGAGTCTCCACGTGCTCCTCTGAGATGGTCTCGCTTGCACTTGCTGGGTCTTCACTTTGAGGCACCTTCTGCTCTTTCTTCTCCTGCTGTTTCACCTGCTGCTGCTCTGCTTTATTTTCTTTGGGTGATTTTTCCGATGGGTTTTTTTCCTCAAATGATGCTCTCCATTCCAGTAGGGACTTGAGAGGGCGACGAGGCTCCCTGGGTGCCAGACTGGCTGCAGGTCTGGGGTTAGCTGCGACTGTAAAAGGCCGACTGCGCTCTCTTAGGGAAGAGCTCCTCCTCAGGCTCTTCAGCTCAACCCGCTCCGAGCTCTGGAAGGATGATGCTACCTCTTCCTCTGGGGGCCACTTGGCTCTCCAGGGTCGGTTTGAGGTCCCTCCCTCTGTGACTGGACTAAGTGCTGCTGTCCCAGATTGGCTCTCACCAGCCGGAGGAGGCCAAGCGATCCTCAGCTTGCGTGTCTCAGCTGGCCTCTCTGTAGGCTGATGTTTCTCACCGGAGCTGGCATCTGTCTGCACGCGTGTCTCCAGTAAGGCGGTCATGTCTGTAACTTTTACCTGTGGGGATGTTTCCACAGCTTGGGTCGGCTGTGTGTCGGAGATGCTCTCAGCTGGACGCGTAACTGCCACTGGTTCCACCGGCTCCACCGGTTCCACCGGTTCCTCTGGTTCTTTTGGCTTCACCACTTCTTCACCTTCTTCTCCATCGACTCGAGGTTCCCACAGCTCCTTGTGAGGGCGATGGCCAAAGCCCTCGTCATAGTTGCCTTTGGCTTTAAACAGCTGACTGAAATGGGGCTTGCAGTAAACATTACCATGTAGAGAGGCGTAGTTCCCAAGACTAGAAACAGAGAGTAGCAAAGATGTTAATTTGCTTCAGGAGAAGAAAAAGATTGTCCTGTTTGCGGTTCTTGAACATTCACCCAATGAGGAGGCACTTGAAGTATACTTTCATCAAAAGATATGATGTCAAACAAGAATGAAGCGTATACTGTACTTGACAATGAGAGACTAACCTGAGCCTTGTGCTGCAGTGAACACAGCGGAAGCAGCTCTTGTGGTAGACTTGCTGATGAGCCACCAGTCTCTCCAGAGGGTACACTGTCTTTAAACAAGCGACGCACGTCTCCCTCACGGGTGGGCAGAACTTCTAAACAGAAAAATGCAGTCACATTTATCCATAATCAACAGGGGTTGAAATTGGATTTCTACTAATGATTCATGCATGTCTCCTGCATGTTGTGATGACTGACTCACCCTGGATGCTTTGGATGGCTCGCCATTCTCACCTAAAATACACAAAACACAAAATGTAATTGTCCGTTGCTCCTCAGAAGCCACTAAGATCCACTGAGAGGGACAATCAAATCAAACTAGATCGCATTCTAGGTGCCAAAGTAATCCAGGTATATCAGTGTAGTCGATGTTCTATTTCAAGTTTCATATTACATTTTTTACTGCATAAATAATATTTATGTGGAAATAATTGTCCTTCAGCTATCCACCAAGACTCACCATTGCACTCAAGTGCAGGAACGTGTTTCTGAGGAACAGTTGCAGATGTTTTTGGAGCAGCCACCTCTGGGGCCACACCCTGGAGGAAACACAAAGAAAAAGAGGAAAACAAAATCTTCTGTTAACTGGCTGTTATTTCTGGAGTAAGTTGGAAGGAAGAGATTAAAGAGGTGGGAAGGGAGCAAAGCGGATAGATAGAGAGAAAGAACCATAAATCTTCAATACACACTGCTGTGTCCATTACAATGCAAACTTTGCTTTTGGCTTATTAAAGATTTGGTCAGAGCTCATTCAAATGTCATGTATATATTCATTGATAACAACAGTTATTTACGATTGGAAAGGACTAATTAAGTTTCTTGATACACATTTAAAAATGTATGTTATTTTAAAACTATTAAAAGAATTCAGAGAATCCATATTTCTTAATACACTATACAGTATATAGTTAGTAGATTTTTTATAGATAAGATTTTTTAATTGATATGTTCATTAACAACATTTGGCTGTGGCTATGATTTTGGTTTTAAACTGCTGTTATGATGCAATTAAGCTTTGTTGTTTAATGAAACTGCTTCATATGGGTCTTTTATTATAAAATTTTATTCAAGAGCCAGTAAAATCTCAATTTATAAAACACATTTAACACTTCTCTTAAACATACTTTAGAGCTACTATATGTTTGTACTTAGAAGGTGTTTTTTCTTAAATCAGCTCCTGCTGTATGAACTCACAGATCGTGCTGTGCCTTGTTTAGAAACAGCAGCCTGGTATTTCGCCATCTTCTCCCTCAGGGACGTCGACTCCAGCACTCTGTCAGATGGAGACAGACCTGAAGCAGAAGAGAAGTTCACACTTACGCTTTGACTGATTATGCTGCAGTGAACCCACATGAAAACTGTGTCTTCGTTTCACTGCAACAAACAACGATTGCTCATCAGTTCAGCATTATTCCTGATTGAAGGTTACAGGGTATGAGTTGAAAATTCATTTAAGTTCATGTACCTGAAGTCAGTGAATTACTTGTGTACTCTGTGTGCATGAGTGTGTTTCTCCTTACCACCGCGTTGGTCCATGTCGTCTGATGAAGTACTGCGTAGTGTTGTCCTGCTGCCCTGTGAGAGCAAAAATGATTGATGGGATCAGAGGGTTGGTTTACTAAATCAGTACTACAAACTCCTGTATGCACCAGCCCTGTCGGCAGATATCACTAGTACCACTAGTGATCTCCGAGTGGTGGATCACTACTACCAACATTATCATTCCAACATTACCAATTCCACAAAAGTGAGGTCTAATTTAGACATACACTGGTCATGTATGTGAGGCACTGCCTGAACTGTTTCCCATGCCTTAATGACAAGTCATCAGGACTGATGTGAAAGCTTAACACAGGTCAGCACAGTGTTGAGGAACATGACCACAGCATGAGCCTGCAGTGTTTAACATGTAGAGAATAGGAAGTGGTCGTGTTCTCATAAAATCATACAGCTAAAGCAGAAATCATGCTCTGCATTAAATAAACATCTTTAAAGGAAGTAGTAGAAGTTTAGTTACAGAAGAAAAATGGAAGCAAAGTAAAGGTGATGTCGTTTCCAGTCCTCCATTTAATACTAGAGTGCAGAGAATTTACCTGGACAGACACCAACATGCCTTTGACCTGCAGTCACGACAACCAAAACTGTTCCATTGCATTTTACTGCAAAGAATGAGCTACATATGTGTGTGCATGCATGCCCACGTGTCACCAATGCTAATGAGTAAACCAGACAGTTCCTCTCCGCAGTTATCCTGTACGCACATGAGCAGAAAAGACTTTTGGCCAGTTAAAACAGCTCATTTCTTCAGGCTGTTTCACTGGAACTTTGGAGTCCTGTAGTGGCACCATCTTCCTCAGCCAAGTGTTATAAAGCTGCTGGTCTAGCTGGTAAACATTCACCATTAAATGTTTCACTTCGTCTAACCTACTGGTGACGTAATGGTGTTAGTCATACTACTAAACGCAACTTCCAGAACTGGAGAACCTTGACACCATGGCAAAAGTGACGTAGTGCAAGTTAAGGAAAACGACAGGATAAGAATTCACTTTCATGTGATTTTGAATGTTAATTTAAAGCTGAAGCACATACACAGAACTGCACAGCATGACACACACACACACATACACACACACACACACACACACACACACACACATCACACACACACACACACACACACACACACACATACACACACACACACACAAAAACCCTCTAAACTGAAGGCCAGGACTGTTGGGGAATGTAGGAAACACACTGTGGCTAATGAAAAGTGAGATAAAGACAGTTGCTCTAGAGAGGTGATCCTCTGAAGAATGAAACAGCCCTAGGTCAGGAATGTTCCTGCATTCCTCTGTTGTGGAAGGTGAAGAGTAGAGTGCTTGTTGTTTTGGGTTGAGAGGGATGAAGAGAGAGAGAGAGAGAGAGAGAGAGGGTGGGGGAGAGATGAGGCAAATTCCAGGTGGAAATACAAGGGACAGAGAACACTGGGAAGAATGCATGTAAAAAGAAACTGTGTATGAAGGGAAAATCACATCACTAAGCTCAGCAGAGAGTATCCCTGCACAGAAAGCAGGGTGAAAGACAGGACCCTGGTAGTAAGGTAGCACTGCTGAATGGGAGAGATACCATCATGGTCAGTAATAGGTGACTTATTGCTACAAGGTATGTAGTAATAAGCTTTTTAAATTACAATCAAAGTGGTTTTCCTTCAAGGATTAAAATTAATCATGGTCGCAAAAGCAATTTCAGGTTATACAACACAGAGTTAGTGAGAAAAATATTATGACTTTCCTCTTGAGAGGGGTTCAGAAAATACACCAGTTTTTTACAAGAACTGCTCAACATCAGTACAATAAATCCCACCATCGTGGTTACAGTTAATGCCTGAGAAACATGGCCAATAGATGCACAGCTGTTAAAGCAGTCGAGACTACAAGCCTCATTCGTGAAGTATTCACACAAACAAATATGATCATAATTAATGCTTAAAGTTTAAACAAACTGAAAACCTTTGTGGCAGTTTTCTAGGTATTTAAATAATGCAATTATCAATATAGTGAGGGAAAGTCGTGGTGCTTATTCACATGTTCATCACACTGTGTCTCAAATATACCAGAAGAAGAGTCTGCAAAAGGAGGAAGTGACGCCTTTCAACACTATATCTGTCTATAACTGCCTTTTGCTGTGATTTACTTATGATGGACAGAAATAATAGCGCCTCAAGACCTAAATGTTTTACCTTTCCCATGTTGTCCTCTCCCCTCTCAAACTTCATCTTCAGGTTGTTCAGTGGCACTCTGGGTTTTTCATATGAGGCACAGGGACTGGTTGGAACTTGCTCTTCAAGTTTTTCAGGTCTTTCACTGTGTGTCACCTCATCCCTGTCCATCCCTCTCTGTTCTTCAGCTTTGGATGCTTCAGGAGCTGCTGAGGACTGCTGGACACGACTGGCTGTGGGTTGACCTCCCTGAGCAGTCAGCAGGACAGGGCTCTTTAATGGAAGGGGGGTTTCACTGATAGAAGGAGGCCTGGCGAGGGCAGGGGGCCTACAGCGAGAGCTAGTTTGGCTTGAAGGTGGGACGGAGGACGATGGTTTGTTGCGGTCAAGGTTCTCCGATTGCTCCCAGCGCTTCTTAAGAGCACTCAGGTTGCCTGACCGCAGGGAGGGCGTCGCACTCTCAAAAGACTGTGAGGAAGAGAAGAAGAAATTAAAGGCAGTTAAATTGTGAGCATGCCAAACTTAACATGAAAAGGATTTCACAAACACTGTCACTCAAAAGCAATTTCTTTCATTCTCCATACATGCTAAATTATACAAGTATTTCCATTTGGCCACAAAGCATATATTGTACCAAACATACAGCAGCACAATGGAATAAAGGAAATGCCAGAGTCTGAACTTGGCTTCACTGACAGATTAGGTGAACAGCTGTTCAAAGTTGGTCCAGGAAATAGATGTTTTGCTGCGGCTGCTGAATGCAACGACTGGCAAGGCTGAGCGTGCAGGCAGATTTTTCAGCTGCATTCCTTTCCACACGACAACTTCACCTTTCCCAAAAAAACACTGAGGAGGGCTCTGTTCACCACTCAGCCATTCATGACAACAAGCAGCAAACAGCACAACAGAACAACAGGAGGCACACTACTGCCGTATGACCCGCAGGAACTTCCTTAATCATAAAAGAGGAATGACACGTTGAAGAAAGAGCATCTGGACATAAGAATAAATCACAATCGTATAAGTGAACTAATTAACTAATAAATCTTAGTGAGCAGTGGAAGTTTTTGTTGGCAAGCTTCCTGGTTGAAGTCAGGTCAGCAGGGAACATTTAAACACTATTATAATATTAAAACTACAATTCCTCACAAAACAAACTACAAATACACTTTAAACTTAATTTAGAGATGGTTAGACACGACAAACAAAAACACTGCCTTATCGTATTAGTACATCAACTGAATCTGATAAATCTAAAAATAAGTTGTATTAAGGCGCAAACAAACAAAGACAAAACAGAGAGAGAGCAAAGAATAAAGAAATAGGAACATGAGCCTAAAGGACTGAACAAAAGGGAGAAAAACCCCAAAGTGGACAAAAAAAGGAGGCACAATTACTGTCTTTGTGAGGCAAGTCCAGGGTGGACAGAAAGAACTGGTCAGTGACGAAGATTGTTCCTTGTTTTTTGAGCAAATAGAAAAAAGAAAGAAACCTCAGTGAATGCGATGGAGCGGCCACAACTAGACAGCAAGGAAAGTGAGAGTCCTTTGGTTGGTCCTTCTCTACAGGTCAGTGTGCTGAGACAGTGAGAGGTAGAGCTCTCCCAGATGTTAGCAGCTAGACAAAATCTGCTTGTAAGAGTTAGCCCAGCCCCTTTAACACCAGGAAAGTGAATGAGAGAGTCAGAATACCCAGGAAACCAGAGCAGGAAATGATACATTCAGGAAAAAGTTAACTCTTTGTTTGCTGCGTCGGCTTTGACATTTTTCCACCCTTGAATGATTTCTGAAGATAATTCTATGAAACACTATGTCTACATAGCACTTATCTGTGCCATGGTTTTAGAAGAGGCAAAAAATGACACAAAATAGCAAATACAAGACAAGATGGAAGGAAAAGACCAGGAGAACAAAAGACAAACAAAAGCCATTCAAAGGTTCGTCACGTGAATGAGTCTTAACAGAGTTTTATACAGAATTTTAAACAGTACTCTGAGACAGAGAGAGTGAGCGAGAAATGCACTGGGAAACCTGTTCCACAAAACACAGACTCAAATGACAGATCCTCTGTCAGTTCTGGACTTGAGTCTTGCATCAGAAGAGTCACATAGTTTAGCTTTGGGGCCATACATTTCTGAGCTTTACAAGTAATTGCTAAAAATGTCACGTTAATAATAAAGCTGACTAAAACTGTGTGACACATTTTATAATACATGCAACTGCTTTCTGTACAAGGTGGAGATGAAATTGACATTATTGATACATACATACGTAAAGGCAGTAATGAAGGAGATTATATACATTGTGAATGCTCCAAAGCACTAATAGATTCACTGCACCAAACACACCTTGTGTTTTTTTGATCACTGGTTGACCCAGTCTGTTCTGACCCACATTGAGACAGATTGAACACAGTTATTCTTGTTGATCGATCAACTGATCAATTTTTATCGTGTCAAGACTGTTTGCAGATTCTACGGATGAGGGAGGAACATGCACCATGAATGATTGTGAGGGTAACTTTCTTTTAAACCAAGTTACTACGCCGAATGAAAATTCTGGTGGACAATAGGGACAAAACAAGTTTCTCAGGTTCTAAACACAATTATTTTTAATTAATCAATTAATCTGTTATATATATTAGGATCAGTCATTTACTCTAAAAATGACGGCAATAATGACAGATAACCAGAGCCCAAAGCGTGCTCCAAAAACTCCAATATGATTAGGTTTGAATGCCATAAAACAGAGAGAGGCAGCATTTTGAGAAGATGTAACCAAGAAATTCTTTTGGTGTTTAAACAAATTTGGTCTGCCCCCCTCCCCCCCCCCCCCCCCCCCCCCCCCCCCCCCCCCCCCCCCCCCTCCCCCCCCCCCCCCCCCCCCCCCCCCCCCCCCCCCCACACCACACCACACACACACACACACACACACACACACACACACACACATTAAGACAGACAGATGGTCTTTTACGCTCTCATGCAAACTTGGCTCAGACACATCAGTGGTGTTATCCTCAAATATTTTAACTAGAGTTGTTTCATATCCCTGTAAAAGTGGTATCAGTCCATGACCACACATACTATAGGTTCCTGAAAATTATTATGAACTATGATAAATCATAATAAAAATGTGAATAAGCATAAAAAATGACCCTGACAACTTGAACTTGTGTTGCTTAACATAAATCTGCCTTCAGAGCATATTTTAAGTTATGTCCATTAAGTACTGCCTCTTCTAAGGGAGAAATACAGGAATGTTACGTTTACAAATCATATCACGCATCAGCAGGAGTTAAAATCAAAGCCTTCTTGACAGTGTCTTTACCAGCCAGACCATTAAACAAAGACTAAAGAAGCTAACATTTTTTTTAAACATCTGGCTCACACACACTGGCAAACCGTCAAAATATGACACACAACCACAGCAACATTACCTTGTATTTCTTCATGGTATTATCTAATCAGTAATTCATTTAATCTCAATCCAGGTTTGTTTATCAGTCTTTCACACTGACAAAGCAGCTAACCTACAGTTGGAAACACAGAGAGGGGATTACACTAAAGTAGGATTATGGGTTTGATAGCCAGCCCACTGCAACAAGTGGCCAATGAGAGGTCAGCCTGGACAAGACATTTGGCCCAGACAGTATGTTGGCATGGTGAGTATGTGTGTATGTGTGTGTGTGTGTGTGTGTGTGTGTGTGCGTGTGTGTGTGTGTGTGTGCCTCATCTCAACATGCAGTAATTAGTTTAGCACCATCAGCAACTACTGAGCAAGTGAGGCAAGACATGCAGCACGCACACACACACACACACATATACACACACATATACACACACACACACACACACACACACACACACTTCATTTAATCATTTAGTTTGCTAGGAGAGGCTCATCAAAACACTGTGAACGAGATGTACCATAGATTTAAAACCGTGAATTACAATTTATCTACTGAACCATTTAATATTTATAGTCTTCATTTGTCTTTCATGCAACAAATTCAGGAACAGTTGTACCTTTCATAATCACTAAGTTAGAGATGTCTAAATTAAATGTGTCTAACATCCTTGCTCAAAAAGCTCAACAGAAAACTTACTCCTTTTTTCTTCTCTGTACTTAACTCCTCAGCAGCTCTCTGGTACCTTAAAGAGAAGGAAACAACACTGACCTCTGGTGACTCAAAACAAAACAGAGAAGATCTACTTTCCTAGAAATCATCACATTTCTTCTTTCTAAAAACTTGTGAGGTGTTCAAGAAATGAACACAATGAAAATGTTCTAGTATAGTTTTGAAATGTTTTATTCTAGATTGTATTTTTGTATTTTGCCTAGATATGATTTTAATTTATTTTCAGTTATCATTTTCTACACTTTCAGTGGGTAATATTTTTTTTGATTAAAGGGCCATTGCAATAAAGGTATGTTGTATGTTGTATGTAGCACTATGCAACACAAACAATAAATCATGAAATATTTATGATTTATCTAAGTTTTATTTGCATTCATTGCCAATACATTGTCAGCTATGTAAGTCATTGGGATGACAGCATTATCTAGCAATGTATTTAGACTTAATTTCTTGTATTACAGATACAGTTTCACAAATAGATATTAACAGCGAACATTCATTAAAACCATGTGTTACTCACTTGGAGAAGCGTTCAGCAATGGCTGTGTTTTTCCCTCGGCCACTGACCAGTGACAGCTCCTTCGCAGTGACGCGCAAAGACTGTGTCGCCCAGGACCGTCGATTGAATGGACCGGTTGCCATCTCTGCCAACGACCTGAGTACCTGAAACACAAACACACCCACTGTAAGCGATTTGTATTATAACACGTGTTGTCACTCTCCACTGGTCCTCTAACTCCTCTTGTCTGCATTTGTTGGCAGTCCAGTCTTTTCATCTCAAAGACAACTTGACATCTACTAGCTGTGTGCTTTAGACAATAGAGACCACCCAGCTGACACTAATGAATGACAACAATAGACAAGATTTACATAGGACAAAAAAAACCTTTGTTTATAGGTAAACAAGGCTAGAATCTATCTTGACGTGTACAAACCCTTCAGAAGGTTTTTGCCAGAGTCCAGTTTTGTTTAAAACATACTCTGTCACTTTACCACTTGTCCCACCCCCCCACTACCAGACATACATACCATAGTGCATGCACATACTGTATCGGTGCTCATACAGTTATGCTTTCAAAGACCCAAGTCAACATGTTCGAACTTGTGCTCTAGTTTGTGCCGCTTGACTGCAAGATGGAAACGCAAACTTCAAACCGCAAAGCTGAGTGTGAGCACATTATCATCATAGGGATAACTCACCAAGGGCAACATTCATGGCGGACCAGAGAGTCCCATAACACACAATTTCTCCATAACTTCACTCCCAATCTTAAACTCACATTTAAATAAGTGCTACAGAGAGATGATGAGCCTCTGATACAGTTTGTGCTCAGACATGTATTTAAATCACTGCTGTGCACAGCTGATAGACTCAGTAATCATTTCTCTTGCTATCTGGGCTTTTTCACTCAGTTGCACCTATTACATCATCACTCAGACACAAAGTGATACTGGTGACAACACAGACAAGTAGTAGTGAGGACTTTGGACTGAACTGAGTTTCAACATAACCCTGATTCTTAACACTCAACAGTCAAATACAACTACACTTCTGACAGTATTACCTACAGACTTGCATATGTAGGTTTATGCAATATTTAACTACACATATTATACATTAACAATATGTAATTATATATAATTGTTTTTGATTATTTTCATTTCTGTTGAGCTAGTGTTAGGGGTTCCTAGATGGGCAGAAAAACCCTCATTAGACTCAACACAATGATATGAAGCATGAACCACTGCTCAACTACTTTTATTAGGTTTCTTATGTCCAAATAGCTTGGAGCTGATTACTGTTGTCACAGGTTTTGAGGCCTGACAGACAGGTTAGTTTACCTTTTCAATTGATCAGCTGTATGTCAATAGTCACTATTAAATGAGAACCTGGGTTGAAGCACAAAAACACTGTAATTTGATGGAAATGCTGCATGCTCTTTGTTAGTTAACTTTTTAACTAACTAACTTTCTACCTTGTAAGCCCTTTTGCATCAGGGGAGCCTGAAGCCTATCCCAGCAAGCACTGCATGAAAAGCAGGGACACACCCTGGACAGGTCACCAGGGTGTTGCAGGTAAACCAAGTTTAGAGTCGCCAGTCCACCTCTTTTGCATATCCTTAAACCATAGACGGTTGAAGGAAGCCAGGAGGAACAAAACAAAAGCAACAAGGGTTGAGAATCAAACTCAAGTCCTTATCGCTAGAAGCCCACAAAGACAATAGCTGATGTGAACAGAGCCATCATGTGAAAATAAACCAACAGCAGGAAATGTCACTGATTTAAATAAAGAATGGGGTGGGGCCATAGCATGCTTTTCCTGTATGAAAAAACAATCTTAATGCTTTAGATTTTGACTTCGTTAGCATGACATGGTTTGGAAACCTGGGAGTAAATGAACAAAACTGTCATCACAGTATTATAAAAGAGTAAATATCAACAGTTTAAATCAAAAGACCACCCTCGCTGATTATGACATATAGGTCACTATTCACATAGGTGCTGGTTGAAGTTTGATTCATTGACAATAAAACGGTAAACAAATTTAACACTTTACTATCACATGGTAGTCAATAGTTTTTGTTTTGTGTTTTCTCTTTACACTTGCACTGACAGCTCCCAACATCATATAATTCATTGTATGAGTTACTTCTCTGAAATCAAGCTTTAAAAAAAAGAGCAGTGAATAAAATTGTCATTAATCTGAGGTAACAAAGGTAAGAAAGTGTAAACACTGCCTTTACAAAGGTGTCCCTGTTTTGGCAGGTGCTTATACACTCCAAATGGTGCCTTGGAACCTTTACAGGCTATCTGAAATATGAGCTTTTGAAATCTGATAATCTTAGCATTGCAGCTTGATCTCCATCACTTGTTATCAGTGAAAGGTGGATACTGACCTTTAACCCTCACTTCAAGACAAGTTCTCCTTAACAACAAGTAGACAGAACACAGTTGGATATGACTCATAAGTAAGGAGGAGTCCATATAATTGCTTAACACATTATTGACCTAAGAGGCAATTGTTATTAGAAATAAAAGTACAAAAAACAAAGTTGTTTGAATGTAAATAACTGAGTTTGAACTGGAAGATCAGTACTGAGGTGATGCAATAAGGAAACATGACTTATGTTGAAGACTGGCATCCTTGCTAAGCGACCAACATGTTATTTGAAGAACTGTAATTACAGGTGTATAACACTGTTAGCCATTGGTTGAAAGCGTTTGTGACTTCTGGTAAAACAAAAAATAAAAAAGTCAAACTCTAGTTATATAAATATAGCTATACAGATCTGTTTTGACTTGGGGGTATAAAGTGACAGCCAGAGCTGAACAAAAACTCAGCAGCTGGACCGGTTTAGTATCGACATAGAGTTCTTTGGGAACACGTGCGTTACGGTAAAAAAAAAAAATCATCAACGACTAAATTTAAACTCCCACAGACTTATTGAACATTTCAAAATACTCACATTTGGATTTTTTTTTTTTACAGGACTGGTTAAAGTCATTCACATATTTTTAATGTCCTTGAGTTGAGTCTTGTCTTACCTGTGCGAACTTCCGTTGAGTCACTCACTTCTTTTGTGAAACCTTCAGACACCTGACACTTGCTGCTGCCACTGCGTCACCGCCCGGTGTGGACCGGCAGAGGTGGAGTGAACAGAAAGGTGTCATGGGAGTGGAAGAGCCAGGTCATGTGATTTTATGGTCCAACGACCTCGTAGGTATTACATTACCCCTACCTGGTACATTTACGTCTGTGTGTGCGCTTTGCATACCACCCCTTGAAATTCCCAAGAACAACGGCTCTTTTTCCAGGCCAAGAGGGAAGAAAAAGGAAAGAAAGAAAGCAGACATACCGAAGAACTCCACTTTCTTACAGTTTGTGTGACAGAGCAGCAACTGATTCCCCATGGACAGTCAATACATTGCAATGCATAGTAATAACACTACTACTACTACAGCTACTACTACTACTACTACCACTAATACTACTATTACTACTACTACTACCACTAATAATAATAATAATGATAATAGTTGTGATGATAATAATAGAATAAACTTTATTTAACAACTTCCATACACAAAAAGCCACTCAAAGTCCTTCATTAAAAAATGAAGGCAGTGTTAATTTTTGTTTCACGTGTTGTCAAATTTATGATGTTTTCTGTGTTTTGTGTATTTGCATGTGTTTTCCTAAGTTGCAGTGCGTTGAGCTCTCAGGGCCGCTGTAGATTAAGGCATTTTCATTCTCCCAATGGTAACAATGTAGGGACAAATGTCATATATGCAACATTGCTATAAGAAACAAGCTAGATGCCTACAGAACTATAGAAAAAATCAAACTGTTGTACCTTTGTGAGATCTTGCAGTACTAATTGTAAGTGGAAATAAAATGAGGTTGTCCTTGTGCACGGTACATTGCATGTTTGCATTACATTTGCCTTCTAAATAAGGCAAATTAATTTGAAGCCTTTGCTTCATGCTCCAGTGCTGGCAAGCATCTGACCTGCCCAAGAGTCCTTTAGCAAGGCAGTGTGTCTTTTCCAGCTCCAAGGCTGTTGTGGTGAGGTGCACTGATCACTTTGAACTGGGGCCAAGAGCAGTATTTTAGTTAGATCAGTGACAGAGTACTTAGAGAATGAGTTTTTTGAGTTAAAGGTTTCACTGTTATGCAGTAGCTAAAGCTTACACATTAGTCCATTTTTCTACTAAACTAAATGTAACAATACCTTTGTTATATTGCTAAACTTAGAAAAAGGGTGTTTTGGTCGATTTTGCCACCTGATATAATTAAAAACAACATATAACAAAACATATTTCCTTTTACTTAAAAATCATTCAGGTCAAAACAATGCTGAAGAGCAATCATTTGAAAAGGGAATGAGCCAACTCTTTTTTGTTGTTGTTAGTCGCCTAGTAACTGGGTTAGCATGATTTAAACCAACTGACTGTCTCTATATTGAAAAGTTTCATAAAAGATATATGAGTCCAAAATCTCAATGCATAAAAACAGTCCTTTAATAAATCCTCCCTTCATGACGGTTATAATGTTCAGTTTTTGTTGAAACTGTGTTAATGAGGTGCTGATTCAACTGTATGAACATTTTGGCCGCTAGTCTGTGGTGCTGTTGAACTGTGTAGTGTTGACAGTTCCTATTATCTTGTTCACCCCTAATGAGGGTAAGCCAAACAACTGACTCACCTCTCTGTATAATGCAATACAGTTCAACAGTACCACAAATTCCAGCTTCCAAAATGCTCATACGGTTGCATCAACACAGTTTTAACACAGTTTCAACAAAGACAGAACATTATGAACTTCATGAAGATAGAATTTATTGCAGGACTGTTGTATTAGACTGCATTACTTTTAGCTAGGTGTACCATAAACAGACAAGTGGGTGTACATCAACACAGTCAACATGGAGCCCAGCATTACAGTGTTATGAGCTCCAAGATGGTGGTTCCTAGTATGGGTATGAGGATTTACATAGGCTAAGCAATCGCTAATCACACAAATGAAGATTTCCTGAAATGCAAGAGCCATAGACATTATTTCCTATTCTAATAACTGATTAATGAAGAAAACTTAAAAAAGTGATTTTGTTTTTTTTTGTGTCAGGCAAACATGTAAACCAAGTATAAAGCACAAAAGAAGAAAAGATGTAAATGCAAAGTGCAGAGTAAATTCACTAAAATAAATAAATAAATCAATACTGACACAATTAACAATGACGTCATACCCCGTTAAATGGCAGATTGGCAGACGCTCTCTCATAGTATTAATTTATCCTAAAAGAATAAGAGCAATAATAGCAGTCATATTGTGAAAAAAAAATATTAATTTGGTCAGTCAATTAGGGCAAAGGGGCGGCGGACTGACCCACTGTAACCACCACTGTTAACACATCCATAGTGTGCACGTCCCTGTTTTCTGTCATTTTAAGTGCTCACTCCTTCCTCTTCATCTGCGTCTCTTCAGTCGTCGTCTGCTGCAAACTGAGAGAGGCCAGCGCCACTACAATAGCATATCGATATAACATTAAATAGGCGTTAAACCTCTACAACAGTATAAAAATGGATTAACAGCAGATTTTTTCCCGTCCTTTCAAGAAACGCTCTCTGTTCCCGGGGAGCTGATAGAAGAAGATGACCCTTTTCTCTTCGCTGGAGGAGGCTTTGCTGCTGTGTGGGGGAGTGGGTTACATCCTGTGGCGTTTCCTGTGTTTGTAAACTAGACGGTGTTGAAAACGTCGGGCGAGTGAAGCTAAAAGGTATATATATATTTTCTTCGCTTTTCTTCGATGGTCGGTGAATTTTGACTGTGCATTCAATTGTCCGCATTTTCTGTGTAAAAATCCATGCTCGGCGAAGCGCAGCAAATAGATTTATTCAATATTACAGCGTCAATGTTAGCCATGGCTAGCTCGCTAACAAATGTTAGCTTAATCATCGGGAGGGGGAGGCTCTCACAGCGACGGCCATCACGAATGTCTTTATCGCTCAATCTTGTCTTGAACCAATTGAGGCTGTGTCTTATAGTAGTATCATGGCGAGAAGGTGAATTGGTGCAGTCTGCAAGATATATACCATCGTAAATTTCCTGTATCAAACCGATAACCAGGTGGGCGAAAGAATTGTTCGATTACCAACATTGTAGTGGGCGAGGGCGCCAGCGAGCAGTTAGCTGTTGGCTAGCTGGTGTTAGCCAGCTTGTTCAACATCAGCAAGACTTACGTTAGGTTGGGTGGTAGTGTGAAGGCCAGTTTAGCCAGCGCTGAAAATTACTTATTTATTTTCAAAGCAACATTGTGGTACTTTTTTTTGCATTAACTAACAAGATCGCAGCCAATGAAATAACTATACGACGGTTGTGTTGGAGTATTTTAATTAGCGTTAGCCCATGTTAGCGCTTGCTGTCTATTTTCCTAGCAACATTAGCTGGCTAACAAACGCCACTGGCGAAAACACTGTAGCCTTGCTTTCATCGGTCTACCGTTCACTTTTACGATAGTCAACTTGTGCCACAGTCTGACAAAAGAACAAACGGAGTCAATGCATAAGTTTAACCTGGAAAAGCTGCCATAAGATCGAGCAATGAACCTTTGAGTAACGTTAGATTAACGGCCTCTTTGTAACACGCTAGTTAACAAACCCCATGTCAGAATGCAAACCGTAGTACCAGATTAGCATTGGTGAATTATTGCTTAAGTATATATGTTTTAACAGCCAAGTTTCCGAGCGTTTGCCTTCCCCTTTAACAGTAAATATAGTGGTCCAACCACTCTCACCCATAGAAACTTCACTTCACGTTTATACTTTCAAATTGTGTTCCCATTGAGCTGTTTGTATGTTGAACCATTTTGAATTGTTGTTTTGATCGATAATGGTCAGTTTTAAACTTCAAGTTTAAGAATTAAAATCCACGGTTTTACTGTATAACAGTCCTTTTTTATGTTTTCATATACGTTGAATTCCATTTTTGTTGTCTATTTTAGACAACTTTTATTATATCAGAATTAGAATTAAAATAATTGATATGTGTGTTAAACATTGTGAATGACTTGAATATTGTGAGGTGCTAGAAGCTCTCTGTTAAAAAAAAATACTGGTTGACCCAGTTATATTAAAAAAAAATTACATTATTCTGTAATTTGTCTGGCTTGCGATTTTTCAAATGATGAAGATTCCAGTTTTCTATGGAATCCTATCTTCACATGGTTCAACTTGTTTCCATCATCTCATTCCCTTGCAGCTTCTTACAAAATTTGAAAGCTTGTTAGAGTACAAACAGACCTTCCATACTGCAAGCGCTATGTAGGTCTATGTGTATGGCCAGAACATCCAGGTGTGCTTTGTGGTTGGATTGCCAGCTTGTACTTTTCTGCTGTACAAACTAGTAGACTTGCATCAGTGGTGGCTAGGTAGCTAATAGCATCTAAAATAGTAATAATATAATATAGGGCAGGAGTTACCTTTATTGGTCAAGGTTTGGTATCAAAAACAAGAGGAAATTTGATTAGTGATTCCTGTAAGCAAAGTTGGATTCTGCTTCCATCTTCTTCAGTGGTTATGCTTTCAGCACTGCAAGTATATACTTTTCAACAGTGGACCACAGCTAGCACTTCAAACTATGAGCCCCAAAAAAACACAATAGTGATATGGCAAAACATCACTTTCTGAAAAGCAGTATATGACTGGACTGTTTTTGATGTCCATGATGCTCCCAAACCAACATAATTGACATTCAACTTAAAGCCACTGTAGAAAATTGTGTTTACTGTTTTCAACATGGGTTGTTTTTTCCTCACCAAAATAATATGTCAAGAATTTAGGAAATGGTGGAAACCAATAAGTAGAATTACAATCAAAATGATTAAAATTGGAAACATACCCAACCCTATTAATGATCTGTCACTGTAATCATATTATAGGCATGTATTCAATATCGGCGCAGGTGGTTAAACACACAGAAAAATAAATAAATAGATTTTTCCCAGAATGGTTTCTTAAACACTTGAGGGTGATGCATATCAGCTAGATGGGTGATTTTCCATACCTAACAAGATAATGTTATTTATGTTTATTTGATTTTTTTTTAAATTTTTTATTTAATATTCTTTTTCCTCTGTGTCACCCAGTGGTGAAACAGATGTGATATCCAGCTATAGTCCCAATCACACCATGGTTCTGAGCTGATTTTTTTTTTTTTTTTATTCAGAAGCAAATGATTGAGTAAGTCCATCAGTTGCTTGCTATAGTCAACTAGGGTAGTTCTAAAAGAGAAAAAAACATAGCTATAAAGGAATTATAAAATATTGACCACGGCGAGTAAACTATAGTTGTCTGTTTTTATAGGTAAGTATACTGGCTAATTTCTGTCAACAAAAAAAAGCTAAATCTTCTTACATCGTTATTTGTATAAATGAAGAATATTTTTGTGTGTTATATTTTGTGATGTTTAAATGTCATTGTAAAAAATGACCATCCCAATTGGAGTTGATGGAGTTTAATGTTTGTCTGTTTCATCCACATCCTCCTCTTCCTCAGTTTTAATGCTAGATGAGTGAGGTGGGTGTGGCTTCCCACCAGCCCGACCATCCTGACTGACGGATCTCTGGATGACCTTGTCCCCACCCCTGTCCCTGCGCTCACATACACCACAGCAATGTCACATCTGCCCAGCAGCTCAGTCCGCGACCATATGAAATGGGTTTGTTTTGAGAACACCAAAGTGGTTACAAATAACTTAATTTGCAGTCTTGTGTCACTCAGGATGTTGTCGTTGATTGAGTAGCTTGGTAAATGCCATGTGACTGGCAGTATTGTCTTAGATGCAGATAATTTCAAATTGCAGACTGTTTTTAAATGTTTGATACAGTTGTTAATGTGTTGTTGTTGTCCTCTTTTTTTAAAAAATTTTTTGCAGGCGGGGCTGCTTGGCTGCGAAGCTGTCCTCTCCAGTATGGCCCTGATGCAGGCCAGCTCCATGGCTGCTCCGCCCAAAAAAATGATGGCTCCACTTGGCCATGGACCACCGCAGAGAGAGGGACCTGACCGTGCTCCCCAGAGCCATATGATCCTCCCTTCTGGAATGAGCTGTCCACCCCTGGTTAGAACCCCCTTGGGAAATACAGAATGGAAATGGGGCTGTTTTATGCTGTGCATTAAAATTTGTGAAGAGTGTAAACTATTGGCTTTAAGAAATTGAAAATTAAATTGTGGAAGGATTTTCCCTCTGAATGTAATCATGATGGTTCAGTCAACTTCAAAACAATAACCATTTCTTGTTTGATTAGAGTTTTAGCGTATATATTGTTAAATAAGTTGTGTCATAAATATCTAGTATTTAGTACTATAAGTACGTAATTACAAAGTTATACATCAGGGCAGATAGTTACAGTTTTAGAAGTTCCATGTAGCTGATTGTCCTTATACCTGAGTACAGCTTCTAGTACATTAAACTTAGGATTTGTCTCAAATTGACAAAATCTTGCCCTAACCAGCACAGTATATGGAAATGATCCCAGTTGTTTTAAGTCATGTGTTGGTTTTTACTGAAATCAAGAGCACTCATCCACTCCGACTGACAGTGGCTAAAAATGCACATAATTGAGGTTCAGTTTATCACTTCATTTTAGTCATATTCAGATATTGTGTTTTTATTTTTAAACTGTAATCGTTCTGAAATTAGAAAATAATTGACTTTTTCTGGCTTTGTAGCTTATCCGGAAGGAAGGTGAATTCCAAGCTCCCCGCCTGCTGGATGAGAAGGAGATGAGGGCCAACGAGGACATGCAGCAGAAAAAAAAGAACAGGAAGTCAGTGACGCCCTGTAAAGTGAGAGAACAAGAAGGAAGGGGAGGGAAGGTCAGTGGCTGTGCTTGCTAAATAGGGAATGCTCTTTGCAGTGCATGTTTATTTTGCCTTATTACAAAAAATATGTCTTTACTTGCTTAAACATATTTTTGTGAAAGTATTCAACTATATTCAAGTCTGCCTGACTTGGAGCTTTCATGTGTGCACATTTTGTTTGTGTGGGGGTGGGGGGAGGAGTTCAGGGAAGATGTGGAGGGGGTGGAGGATCTCTAGAGAGGAAAGAGGGGGAGGGGAGCAGAGTGAAGCGGAGCACAATAACTGCAGTTGTGTGCATAACAGGGGGAGCAGTAACATGAGGGCATTAGGCCATTGGAAGGGATTGTGGGGTATTTCTCAATTCAGATGTAAATTACATTTAGTGAAAAAGCAGAGCAAACTTTGGGGTATTGCTTATTTATACCAGACAGTTTGGGTTTTAGAAATGATAAAACATTTAAAAAAAAAAAATAGACACAAAATAAATAGCCATAACCCTACAATAATTAAATTTCAGAGGTATTTTTACATTTGCATCAGATCCTTAACAGTTGGGTGGGTATGTGTGAAAAATGTAGTATTGTTTCATAGCTTATTCATATTGTTAGTATATTATCATGGTGTAATTTGAAACAAATGGTGAACCATTATTCTTTACTGTCATCCTTAGGGCACAGGTGGAGATGAGAATGGTCCATCATCCAAAGTGCAGAAAAACTTTATTTGTGATCACTGTTACGGAGCATTTAGAAGTGGATACCACCTGAAGAGACATATCCTCATTCATACAGGTATGGGTCATGCTTGGAACAACTCAAGTTTACAGTTAAGCCTAAACAGCTTTTAATGCCTGAATACATGAATCATTTGTTGAAAGAGTCCCTGAGAGCTTGAGTTGGATTGAATTTGGGAGTGTGCAGCAACTGTAAGGTTTTGCAATGGCCTGCTTAAAAACCTTGTTTGGTAATAGCTTTTGCCTCACAGCTAATCGGTGGTATCTGTGGGGACTTTAACTAAAACTGGTGCTCTTCGGTTTAGGGGAGAAGCCGTATGCTTGTGCCGTATGTGACATGAGGTTTATTCAGCGTTACCACCTGGAGAGACACAGCCTCATTCACACGGGTATGCGTCCCTTAACCGTACCCATATTGCATAAATCTGACTACCTCTGTAGTCTGTCACTTCAATCAATGGACAGATGCTCAGGGTTCATTTTGTCTGTGGACAGTAATTTCCAACAAAGCCACCCCCCCAAAATCTGTTCAGCCCAAAATATAATGCACAGTATTTGTCTTACAAATGTTGGTTCCCCAACACCAGAAAAATTTACATATAGTACTTAAACAGTGTGGTCCAATAGTCCCGAGTCCACTATTAAAAACTCATGTTGTTTTATCATTTATGATCAGATGTTTTTTCCATTTTAGATGTCTATTATTTGCCATAACCATAGATTCAATACTGTCTGGCACCAGTTGTAGAAATGTTTGCAAGATTTGAGAATTCCCATTATTTTATCATTATTTTAGAGGATCCCAGAGATGTTGGAAATTAGCCTTTGTTGTGATTGTCATAAACTCTCATTGCAATTTCAAACTTTGATTTGTCTGTAAAATGTTGATATTGTTTGGGTTATGCCCATATTTGGCCCATCATTGCAACTTGTTTTGTTGTTAAAATGATTGTTTTGACAAGTGAAGTAGTAGTTTCTTTGTTCATTTGGATTTGTATTGTTGATGCAATTGCTGTTGGGTCCTGTCACTTTAAAGCATACTATACTCAGGCTTATAATCCTATATGTACTGCCATCTATCAGTTGCCGCATGCCCTGTAAACACCTTGTGTGGTACAACACTTAACAATGCACTGTTGGGCAATGCTGAATCTTGGCTGGTTGTAGTCACAAGTACATGAGACCACGTCTGACCACCCACGCTGTTCAGCCATCTGACAACCACTTCTATTGAAACATTCATTTTAGGAGCAGGTCGTAGCTACACATAGGCGACCATATTCATTTTGTCAACATATGGTATTCTTTGTCGAAAGACCAAAATAGTTATGACTATGTGTTACAAAGAATACTACTACTACTACTACTACTGCTATTTGAATGTTCAGATTTTTGAGACTTTTCTGTTTGCATTTCTTAGATCTTAATATATATATTTTTTTATCAGATTTAAATAAGATATTCTTGAGACAACTGAGTAGATCAAATTATTTCAATTATATGGATAAATGAAGACAACAAAGAGTTCTCTAAAAAAGACTTTTTGATAGTGGACTTCAAGGTGGACTCAGACTTGTGGACCCCAATATATGTATGTGAAAGCCTCAAAGCACAGGCCGCAGGGAAAAATGCAAGATTTATTTATTTATGTATCATAATTTTTCTATGTAATTATTACTTTGTCAGTGAAAATAATTGCATGGACATCAAAGGACTATGTTCTTAATTGTTTATGTAAAATGAAAACTGAGAACTTTATTGAGAAACATTTATGCATAGTGTCAATATTTGCGTTGCACCATTTCACACAAAATTTTTTGTTTTTCATTGTTTAAGAAGTGTTCACTGTGGGTAAGTCAACTTCCAACCTCGTTTTTCCAAATCAGTTACTACTGCCCCAGTATTCATAAAAGGAAATGCTTCAGTAGTAAACTAATGTTGACCAGATCTACCTAACTAAGTTGGCATGGTTTATATATACACATGTATATATATATATATATTACATTGTTACAATATCTCAGTAGCTTGAGTAAGCAGTCGCTCTTTTTGGCAACAGAGCATATGTTCTTTCTGTTTTTTTTGTGTTTTTTTTTGTTTTGTTTTTTTGGTTACACTCTCACTTATTTAATAGACTGAATAGCTAATAATTTTATGCTCTGTGTGTGTAGGGGTGAAGCCGTACGCTTGTTCCATGTGTGACATGAGGTTTTTCCAGCGTTACCACCTGGAGAGACACAGACTCACTCATACGGGTATGCGTCCATTTACCGTACCCAGTTCAAATTATGAAACTTTATTTAATCAGGAATTCTCAATATATCAATATTTCTTATTCAAGAGATGTTTGGGAACAAAACCTTTTACAGTCTGAAATACATAAGCAGCATACAAAAAATTTAACGATAAACTTTGGACTGATAACTGACCTATATTAAGTACTCAACAGAATTTTTAACAGTTCTTTAGAATTACATTTTGCATATTGAATTTTAAGGGGTCCTTGGTTTGGAGTGCACAAAATCACACCAGTGACTGATGCAGGGGTTCATACTTTACCTCCACTTTACGCTACCTTTTCCTCAGCACAGGTTTTTCCAGATGTATTTGATCTCAGCCATTTATCATTGGTAAATTCAGACAAAATCTAGAAACATTTTTTTTTTGCAGTTTAATAAAACAATAGATGAGGCAATAGCCTCCAGAATTACTACAGGGTTGACTCAACATCTCTATCACACTGAATGGCCAGTTATTGAACATGTCCAACAATGGGCCATTTTATTGTAGTATACTATATGAGTAGATACAAGTAAACACCTGTTATAAACTCAAATTGCTCCTGTGGACCCTTCAAAGTGTATTATCCCTCTTGTACCATTGCTGTGCAACACAATTTGTTCTAGCTTTTTTTCCCTATTATTTATTTTCTAAACAAACTGTAACTACTACTTTTATCATGGTAGAAGAGCTGAAGAATTAAAGATCTAATCTCCGGGGAAACTAGTTCACTTTGTTGTTTGGAAAACACTGCTGTCTTTAACAGAAAGTTAAATTAGCAAAATAAATTATCATTTATTTTAAGCAAATGTTTTATCGTGGGCAACAGTTTGTGTTAATGCCCTTCTGCACAAACCAGTCATGTTGAAGTAGCTGATTCACTCAGGCCATGGTATATTATGGGAATAGTCCTTTGATGTCCACACTTACTTGACATACAGACTAATGGCTGCACAACTCACGTTTCTAAGCTGTAATTTTCTACCTTTTTAAATTAAGATTTTTATTAGTTGCGCAATTGCTTGTGCAGATGCTTCTGCTGTAAAATTATGGCGGAGATCAGATTGGAAGCTTTTGAAAGTTGGTCTTGAGGAGTGCTAGAAAACAAGCACACTTGTAACACTTAAACGCAACATACACTTTCCTGCCACCATAAATTTAATGTGCTATATTGTTGTTAAACCATTTTTAACTTGCAGTAAGTTGCAACAAACGAGCTCGACTCAATTATTTGTAGTAGTGAACGGTGGAGAAGTGTGCTAATGTTTCTGCTTCAGCTGGCCAGTATGATCACCGTCTTGATGCTGACTTGTATGTTTTGTTTTAAACGTGCTTAGCTTATATCCTGTTGCTGCTTTGTTTCATGATGTGTTCTGGATGATTTGAAAATGAATTCTCCCCATAACAGAAGACACTTTGCTAATTAGAAGTGAAACAAATAACCCCTTTGCATGAAGCTTGATTAGAATGTGTAATGTCTGCCAGGTCCTAGTGGTTTAATGCCTGTGAATGATGCTTCCCTAAAATATTCCGTCTTAGCTAATATGTCGATACTTTGTGTATGTAGGGGTGAAGCCGTACGCTTGCTCCATGTGTGACATGAGGTTCTTCCAACGTTACCATCTGGCAAGACACAGCCTCACTCATACTGGTATGGGTCTGCTTACCCTAGCTTATTAGGTTGTGGTGTTTTAGAAGTACCTTAACTTTTGAACTCATTGCAGTGTAAACCAAGATTTAGGGTGTTTAAAATGACTAACAGCTTCAAATATTCACAATTTCATGAACACCGAGATGTATCCAGACATGTATTAAGATGATAAAATCTAAAACTTATCCTTTTTAGCGCTTGATGTAAATACATGCATACATAGTGGAGCATCTGAATATTACACAACTTCAGCTTTTCCCCTGCTGAATGCTCTACTTTATTATGCGCTATTTCTTTGCCACTCCTAATTTTTAAAAATACATTTATCTAACTAACTGAAATGACCCACTCACTCATGGTCACAAGCCCCCATCCTGCAAAACAAGCATTTGTTTCTCAGGCTGATGGTATAATTTGTAGAAGCAAAACAAGAGCTATTCTAAGGGAAGAGTTGATGGATATGTGTTGAAACTTATTTTTTCTGTTTCTAGCTTATATTTACATACTTTTTGTGTGTGTAGGGGTGAAGCCATACGCTTGCTCCATGTGTGACATGAGATTTTTCCAACGCTACCACTTGGCAAGACACAGCCTCACTCACACGGGTATGGGTTCGCCCTTCTTTGTTACATTAGAGCCCAAATACCCAGTTTACTGAAGTTTATCTGTCCCTTGTTTACAGAATGACTTGAGTCTGGTTTTTAAAATATTCATAGGCATCAAGCCGTTGTAACTGTTGGGGCATGCTGGAAGATTGCCTCTCAGTTTTTGCCTTAACCCTTTAAGGCACTGTTTTGGACAACATTTCATTCATTAGTACTTAACTGCAGTGCCAGTAAATTATACCTAGACTTGAGTCTTAATACTTCGTTGGTCTTTGCTGTGCGGCTCGGCATTGAAAGCAGTTCTGGGTTCAGCTAAAAGACATTTTTATTGAAGACCCTTTTTTATGTATGTGGACAGACTAGAAAATGTTAGTGGAATGTATTTAGTGTTATCATGTTGGTGCCACTACTTTTGGCATGTCTGGATACATAAAATAAGTGAGTGTGTCCTGTTCAGTTCATTGTGTTGTTTTTAAAAAATACTTTGCTCTGTGTGTGCAGGGGTGAAGCCATATGCTTGCTCCATGTGTGACATGAGATTTTTCCAGAGATACCACCTGGCAAGACACACTCTCACCCATACGGGTATAAGTTTTACTTATCCCTCTCACTTGACTGTATCAGGGGTTGTAGATATTTGCCCTTGTGCGTAGGTATGGCCTACCTGTGAGAGTATATTGAAACAAAGTACCTTGTAATTTGTGCTACTCAATATTCTTGACTATGAAAGATTAAACTTGTAGGTTTTTCTTTTCTTTTTTTAGTAAACTCACTGTACTTTCTGACTGCTTTTAGGGTTGACATGACACATTTTATGTCTTGTATGTATAGCCTAGTTGGCCATGAAAATCCATGAGACCTTGTAATGACATAACACTGACTAGTGTATGTAAAATGATATATTTTGTGTATAGTAGATCATGAGTACTCTTTTCTAAAGTTTGGTACTGTATGCGTTTAGGGGTGAAGCCATACGCTTGCTCCATGTGTGACATGAGGTTCTTCCAGCGTTACCATTTGGCAAGACACAGCCTCACTCATACTGGTATGCTTGAATTAATTGTTCCCCTTTCACTATGAAACCTTTCATATGAACCTACACATGATTTTTTTAATTGATAACCCCCTCTATATATGATACCATAATTATGCCATTTCCAAAAAAAATGTTTAATAGACTTTTTAGGCTTTGTTGGAAAACTGTCCACTGAGAAAGTGACTCTCTCTGTCAGCTACTTTGTTTTCTAATTAACACTGTAATGATACTACTGCATGTTTATAAATGTATTATATTACATATTCATTTAAAGGCACGTTACACTAAAAAGTATTCTAAATGCAGGCATCAATAGTTTAAAATGTCAAGAAAACAAGAATGTTTTTCAAGATTTTATCAGGCAAGAATATTTTCCCTGCCTAAATAGTGAAATGGTGCATCCTGAACATGGGGTAACTTGAAAAAGCTTCAACATTTTTTTTCACCATCATAAACAGTTTGTTTGCAGAATGACTGAATAATACTCAAGCTGGTCCGAGCTGCAACATATAGTCCTGTTTCTCCCCACTTAATGATGCACCATAACTCTTGATGTCTGCAGGTTCTTAGACTCTTTTTTGTGTAAAGTCTTAAACAGAATTTTATCTGTAATAAAGCATGCAATTATAAACAGCCTGAAGGCATTTCATTATGTGAACTTCATCATTGTGCTGAAATACATCTAACACTCTTGTGCTCTGTTTAGGGGTGAAGCCGTATGCTTGCACTATGTGTGACATGAGGTTTATACAACGTTACCAACTGGAGAGACACAGTCTTACTCATACAGGTATGTCCTCATTGTTTGAACTTTGACCCTCTCTCTCCCTGACTTTGCTCCTGCATGCGCACACATTAATGTTTACATGGCTGCTTCAAACTCGAGTTTGTATTGCTTTCTGTCACTATATTGACAAGTGCTAACGTTTCATGTAACATTTACAAGGAACTTCATAAGCACGTACATAACAATACTTTTGCCAAGACTTTGTTAATGAAATGACATGATGAACATGAAGCGAAAAACACAATTTTATTTTAGTTTGTAGTTTTATTTAGCTATTTTGTTAACTTTTAGATGTCTGCAAGCCAAAATTGATTTAAATTACTTACATCTTTCCATTTCAGACTTTTTGTGTAAGAATTGGCTCAGCTTTACTGTAACTAGAAACTACTGTGACGCATACATCATATCGAGTACGGTCAGCCCAGTGGCTGCATGTAATGAATCTTTCCAGTGAAAAACGGAGTTTGAAATATTGATATTACTTTTTAAATATGTTTTGTAACACAATCACCAATCCTATTTTATGCTTACATAATTAAAAAAAAAAAAACAGCCTGATTCTCATAAGTAAATGAAATGTGTAATGGATTAGAAGAGCACATGGAAATTTTTAATAGACCCTTCTAGTGAATGCTAGTGTCTGTGGCTTGCAGACTCAAAAACATAATTACACATTAAGATCTCTTTACTCTATTTTCATACAAAACCATTTTTTTTTTTATTGAAGGCAAATAGAGTAGGAAATCTGTAACAGTCCCCCATCTGAACATGTAACATTGATAATACCTAGTAAAGCTGTGTGAGGGAAGTTCTAACTGTCCATAAAGCTGGGTCAAACTGGGTCAAGGAAGGCGTTTACCCTGAAGCAGGCGTTAACCCTGGACTCAGTGTCTGTGTCATAACCTGGAAAATCCCAGATTCTTGTTCTTTTTAGAATAGCTATGGATAAAGATGATCAAATTCTGACTTAAGGAGTGTGTGTTGGTAACATGGCCTGATGGGGGTCTTAATCTGTGAGTGGAGAAAAAAACCTGTGTCGTGTTTCAGCTGATGTGAATATGGCTCACAGTATATTTAGGCTAAAATTCTCAAGGGGATTTTTTTCCTGCAAAAAATTAAAACGTGCAGATTCAGAACTGACTCAGCTTAGTCATTGTGTCATTTCACATTCAAAGTAATGGCAAGAAGATAACATATAATCCTCTGTTATGAATAGTGAAGTTTAATTTTTCTATTTGAAAGCAGGTTTTGTGTAAAGATGTTCTGTCAGTCTGTTTTTACATTACAAATTTTAAATATGAAGAGAGTGCAAAGTTAATGTTTGTTTTTTGTTTTTTTAAATATAAGTTATTTATATAAGTATGATGGTTTTCAGAGCATTTTCGTTACTATAAATCAGTATTTGAAGTTAAATCACAAGAGTTGCTATGTTTAAAAAAAAAAAAAAAAAAAAAAAAAAAAATGTCTAATCTTAATGTATTGTGCATAGTTGTTTACCAACTGCCTAAAATTGTCTAATCTCTGCGATCAGCGTGACAAAAGTTTTTACGTGAACAAATCTGCTGTTGAAATTATATGCACACAAGCTCCTATTGGCATAGTTTAAAAACATCCTATTGTGGTAGTTGGAATGTGCCCATTAAATTGTCTGGTGATTTGGTAGGTTTTTAGGTTTGAAGATAAGTTAATATTGCTGTCTATATGAGATATTTTCATTATCCCTCAATTTTTCCTAATTTAAACTTTGGTCTTAGACCTTCAGCAGTTAGTTATCTTCAATCAAATGTGAAAATGTCATTTCCAATTGGAATAACAGATTTTTTAAGCATGCTGGAATTTACAGTGTAAACAAAGCGCTGATAAGTGCAACCGAACTTTACTAAGCAATTAGTAAAGTTTAGCATCGATCATTTTTGGCAGTTGAGTCTTTTAATGCTAAAGTTGGTACTTTGTGTGTATAGGGGTGAAGCCGTACGCTTGCACCATGTGTGACAAGAGGTTTTTTCAACGCTACCACCTGGCGAGACACAGCCTCACTCATATGGGTATGCGTCAGCCAATCTTAACCCAGTCACAAGATTAGGATGCTGCAACATGTGAATGCTTGATCTAATCTTAAATATCTATATTCATATGATGGATGAGAATTATTTTAAGTGTTAAAAGCCAGTAGATGACATCATCATCTCATGTGTTGTGTAAATAGATTTTAGATCTCTGGGAATTTTGTATTTTGAAACAAGCACTTATTATATTGTACCCTTGTAAGTTATTTTAGGGTATGACATTGGTTATTAACCACAGATATCAATTTAGCCCAGATTTAGCCCTTCAGTTATGAAGTGGGAATACAGATTTATTTATTTTCTTTTGGTGGCAGAGACACAAAATTAATTTTCTTGCTGCTCTGCATTTAGGTGTGAAACCTTATGCTTGCACCATGTGTGACATGAAGTTTTTTCAGCGTTACCACCTGGCGAGACACAGCCTCACTCATACGGGTATGGGTCCGTGCACCGTGCCCATGACATTCAGTGTTAGAAATCAGCGTGCACATTGAATTTTGTTAGATCACTTCAGACATATGCCTGTTACATTTAAAGGAAATGTCAGTATGCAGTGTAAAGTTTTAACATGGTTTCCTAGTCTGTATCATCAGTAAAGCAGGATAACAGTTCAATTTTATTGTTCTGATGTTAGTTGGTAACTGCAACACTATGAAATGGCTAGAGGAATTTTTTTTTTTATATTTTGTGTTTTTGCATGAATTGGCAATTGTGTGGTTAATAACCAATAGCGTAAATATTAATTCCTAAATTAAAAAATGGAAAGTGAGGCAAAGTAATATAATATTGCTACTTTGCATTTAGGTGTGAAACCTTATGCTTGCACCATGTGTGACAAGAGGTTTTTTCAGCGCTACCACCTGGCGAGACACAGCCTCACTCATATGGGTATGCGTCCGCCCACCTTACCCATGTCACTGAGATCAGACTGTACTTACATTATGTTAGATACAGAGTCAGTCATCCAAGGCAATTGTCAATATTCTTTTAAACTGACCAGTTGAACGATTTCTTGATCAGGCCTCCCCTACATTATGTGATAAAAGCAACATTAAAGCAAGTCTTAACTTGTGAAGAAATACAGGACTGCAACATCATCAGCTCATGTGATGTGTTTAGTTGTGGATTTGGGAATTGGGTTAAACATTTGGATTTATTCTTTATTGGATTTGGAGGAAAAACTATTTTAAAAAAAGCATTAATTTCTTAAAATGAACTTCAAAAGAATTAAAAGAAAAAAGTGGTTAACAACCCATCAATTCTGGATAGATATTAGGTGTGTATTGCTTATTGATGGATTGTGAACACAAAAATTACGAAGTCTGAAAATAATGCCATAATGCTCTGCGTTTAGGTGTGAAACCTTTTGCTTGTACCATGTGTGACATGAGGTTTGTTCAGCGTTACCACCTGGCAAGACACAGCCTCACTCATACGGGTATGCGTCAGTGCACCTACCCTTCTCACATTTTGTAGGTCATTATTACATAGTCTTTATTGTGGTAATATCAGTAGTGCAACAGTTTAAACTGAGATGTTTAATTTTAGAGAGAGCAAAATTAGTAGTTGTGTTTAAATCTTTTAAGCAATAAGTAAGTTAGTATCTTCTCTTTCAAACATCTGTAACTTTTAATTTAAGTGGGTTAAAGTAGTTTACTTGAAACAATTGACGTCCTCTAGAATATTTAGCACCTTCTAAAAACATTAACCAAAAAAGACTGGAAAAAACCCAGCAGTACAGACACATTTGGCTTCTTCCTGTGCTTTTAAACTCTCCTGTTAAATTTATGGTTACCGCAATGCTTAGAAATAGCTTTTCAGAAAAGCTTTTTTAGTGGGCAATCTTCATTTACCTGAAATGTTTGCTGACATTTTGTTTGCACATTGAAATGTGCTTTAAAGACACTGATTAAGCAAAATGCTTGGTTGGTTATTAATGATGATTTAAATCCTACTATAGTTAACAGGCTATCAACTTGACTGACATAGTGTAAAGGTAATGATTGCAGTGCTCCCCGACTGTAATTGGTACTCTTTAGGATACAGATGGCTAATCATTTTGATTGGTGATATAGCTAAAATGGTCAGTTGTAGTTGCCTTTGTTGCTAAATGTGTTACATTAAAGAAACATTGGACATATCGTTTTGTTTTTTGCATGAATTTGCAAATGTGTGGTTAATAACCAATAGCTTAGGTATTTATGGTAAAGAATGGAAAGTGAGGTAAAGTAATATAATATTGCTACTTTGCATTTAGGTGTGAAACCTTATGCTTGCACCATGTGTGACAAGAGGTTTTTTCAGCGCTACCACCTGGCGAGACACAGCCTCACTCATATGGGTATGCGTCCGCCCACCTTACCCATGTCACTGAGATCAGACTGTACTTACATTATGTTAGATACAGAGTCAGCTGTCTGAGGCAATTATTATTATTCTGTAAAAGTAACTCACATTTTTCTTGATCAAGGCTATCCTACATTATATATGTAAATGCACCATTAAAATTTTACATGTATATAAATACAGGGCTGTGACATCATCAGCTCATGTGATGTGTTTAGCTGTGGATTTGAAATTTGATCAACATATTTCATTGTATTCTTAATTGGACTTAAAAAACATAAACTTGACATGCATTCTTTTTACGAAAATTTCACATTAGAGAAAAGTGGTTAACAACCCATCAATTGTAAATAGATGTTTAAATTACATTACTGATTGATGGATTGTGAAACAAACTAAAAGTCCTGAAAATAATGTATTGATGCTTTGCATTTAGGTGTGAAACCTTTTGCTTGTACCATGTGTGACATGAGGTTTGTTCAGCGTTACCACCTGGCAAGACACAGCCTCACTCATACGGGTATGGGTCCGTGCACCTACCCTTCTCACATTATACAGATCACCATTTATTCATAATTGTGCTAGTATGAGGGATACTTTTGTGTGCTAACAAAAATCTTCAGAAGTTCTTTTTCTGGTAGGTGCTCAGGTTAGTTGCTACTACCACGACATTTAAATTACCAGTACTCCTCATTTCACATTTCTGTAACCTGTACTTAAAAATAGGTTATCTAGCAAAAACTGATTGTTGCCCTCCAGAATTGTTAGCAGGTAGTGTCAACCTCTTGTGTTTTACACACTCTTGTTTAAGCTCATGCCTAGTAAGCAGAAAGCTAGAGACACCATGTGCCATGGAGGTAGCATGTGTCTGTCTGCTTCCCTCTCCTTTAACTTTTAATTCTATCTTGATCCAGATGATCCAGATGGTGTTGGTGAGAATCCTAAAGGGCAGTTTAGATTTACAGTTAGTCTGTTTGGTTAGATGCTGTTTATTTTTGATCAGGCCTTGTTTACCAGCCTTTTGAGTTGATTTTTACTATGTGTATCAGTAATACTGGGGGGCAGTATGAGAACTAAAATGTGAAGCACAGGAGTATGTTGCCCTTTAGCTAGAGTTTGATGTTAATGAACCTGACTCCAGTTCCATTTGGGATTTCTGGTCCAAGTCCTGGCTGCAATTCTTGGTATAATTCTTAGTAATAAAAAAACAAAAGCAAGTAGTGAATCAAAAATATGTTGAAAGTAAAAATATATTTTGGGCTGACAGTCATTTGTCATAAATAAGCACAACTGAAAAGCACAACAATTTCATAGTTTTTGGTCTAAATTTGGAATCAGAATGGGCTCATGAAACCCAACCCTAGTAACAAAACAGGCCGTGTACGACTGTCATTTATTAATCATTGTGAAAGGACTTTTTTTTTCTTTTCTTTTTTTGCAGATCAACACAGAATTTAATTGCATTGTGGCAACTTGTCAAGTATTAATGAAACTCTTGTGAATATTTTTATCTTTTTACAGCATCTTAAAAGTAGCTTTAGTAAACTTGATACCCAGGGACTGGTCCAAAGTCAAACTCAAACCCTTGCAGTAAAAATGGTAAACAATGACTAACTATTTGTTAAAGTTTTGTGGTGTAAATACAGGCATAATAGATCAGAGGTGAGAGGATGCTGAAATAGTCTGGTTATTTCACTGTCAAGTGAGGATGTTACTGATGATTATGCAGACCAAACACAGTCATTTAAATGTTAATCTCACACAGCGCATATGACAGATCTTGGTGTTTTTGCTTTGAAGCCATGTTAAGCTCCACATTATGTTAAGAACATTAAACACAACTGTATTTTTAGATGCATGTCTGAACATTTGAACATATTTTCAAAAAAAGAAAAAAGAAAAGGAAATGCACATCACATATTTAAAATTAGAATGAGTTTATATTTCTGCCAGTGTTTTAGTGTTAGCTTGAGCTTGAAGGTTGTATGTATTGCACATGTGGGTGGTAGGGCTAATATATTGCTCTGTGTGTGTAGGGGTGAAGCCGTATGCTTGTTCCATGTGTGACATGAGGTTTATTCAGCGTAACCACCTGGAGAGACACAGCCTCACTCATACGGGTATGCGTTCCTTTACCGTACCCTTATTACTGAAAGAGGCTCTGGCGCTTGCAACATAACGGGGTCACAACAAACTCGAGTTTGGATTGTCAAGTCATTTGATGGGATGTTGAACCAGCCTCAAAATACTTGCCCCGGTTTTTGGGGCCTCTATGTTGCGTAGATCTGGGCCATGAAAACAAGAAATTCCACTCTGATCTACACATAATGAGTTGATGACGAGGCCTTTTAGAATATCCATTTGCTGAAAGTACACTGTTAAAATTTACTTATAGGGCAGTGTTTTCCAACTTTTTGTAACTGTTGGAAATTTAGTCTGCAAAGAAAAATTAACAAGTGAAAGTTGCACGCTATTTGTTAGTACGAGACTCTAAAATTGATGCATTGACTGTGTATTTGTGTGCTCTTGTAGGAGAGAAGCCATTTGCTTGTGACATGTGTGATATGAGGTTTATCCAGCGCTACCACCTTGAGAGACACAAGCGTGTCCATAGTGGGGAGAAGCCTTATCAGTGTGAACGGTGCCAGCAGGTATGTATGAACCGACACAAAGCAAATAGAATCTAATTTGACATTTATGGTATTCATGTATTGTTTAAATTCGGTCTTTGTTAGACTTGGATGTATAAAATTTACATTATGATTGATATCTTAATATTTTAAAATAGACTTGTCTTTGTTGTTGTGTCTTGGTCTGAATGCTATTTAAGTATTAACCCCCATATGTGCCTTAATTATTAACAATGTCCAATTTGTGTTTCAAAGAACTTTTCTCGGACAGACCGGCTGTTGCGGCATCGGCGGTTGTGCCAGGGTCGCAGTGTAGCCAAAGTAGAGAACCAGCCATGCTGCGAACCACGCCCATATCCCCAAGAGCCCCCACCCGCACCTCCAACCTGGAGTCCCCTGCATCCCCCTCCAGGCCGGCTGGCGGTCTGACATTCCACCTTCCCTACATCTACAACCCCGCCAGAGACGGGACAAGCCACAGGGTTTCTTCTTCTCAGCTCTGTGCTTAGTGGCGCCACACTCTAGCACAGACTGATCTTGCAGCTCCAGTCTTGGGATTACTAATGACAGAGGGACATTTGTGTTTTTGTTTTGTTGACTTTTTACTGTGTTTCCTTTTTCTTCCCTGTTTTTTTAAAAGACGAGACTTTTCTGTGATGAACAGTGGTCCTGTTTTGTACTTAATCTATTTGATTTTTGCAAAAAGAAAAAGGTTTTTATTATTGTTGAAATATATCTGCATTTGGTGGTACTCGGGAAGGGCAGTGGGTATTGTTTATCCTGACGTGTTAGCAACAAAATGGGATGAAGTGGTGAGGAAAAGTATTTGAGCTTCTTTCTGATTTTTCCTACGTGGCCAATTTTGTCACAAAAGGATTGTCACTTAGGTCAAAATTGATAAAACTGAACTTTCCTTCAAGGTAAAGTAAGGAAACCACTCTATTGACCTCTCATGTCAACCAGATCTTGCTTGCCTTTGCAGCTAACATAACGTTTAGCATTAAGACATTTCACTGAAAGCAGTATCTGGTCTAAATATGACTCAAACAAAATTTCCCTGACTTCATCAATATAGGAGGTACAGTTTTAATGATTACTTTGTGTACATAATTGAAAATGATTATTATTATTTCGCTACAGGACTTGAGTGGTGATTTTTTTTTTTTTTTTTTTTGATATGAACAAAATGGGCCAAAAAGAAACAGAAAATTTGAAATTTGGTTCAAATACGGTCTGTTGCCATTGCTTCAGTGAGATCCTGAGGGAACTTGGAGTGTATCAGACAGTAATATCAGACAGTGCTTCATAACTGTAAACCAGGACTTCCAAGACTTCATGAGATCATCATGAGAGGGCAACCTGCAGTTGACTAGTTGTGTCAGACATGAAGGGTTGGGTCACAGGAGTATCACCTGTGTACCTTGTGTTCTGTGTCATGTATGACATACTGATGACTCAGGAAATGGCACAGGGTGGCAGCCTTAGTAAGTCCTCCTCCTGAGTTATGCTATTGTACTTACCACTGTATATATTTTGAGTATATATACAGAGATCTCCAGTACTTAGCGCAAAACTGTCTCTCTCAGTTGTCCATAGATCCTGGTCTAAAATGGTGCAGGTTGGCCACTTGAAGTCCCATTATGTTGTTTGTACAGATTCTCACATTGTGAGATTAGTGGGGGTATACAAAATCTTGTGGCCTTAGTGTGTTTCTTTTTTCATTTGCCTTTTTCTCAACTGTTTATTATTGTGGATCAGATGTATTTACTAAGACGAGACAGCCTTTCATCATCATGTTTTTTTTGTTTTTTGTTTTTTTTTATCCTAAAGCTGTCAAGGTTACACAGAGTTGATGGCTTTAGTGGTGTTAAAACAGACTAATGTGTTCTCCTGTCGAGAGAGGTTGTCTTTATAATGGCAATGAATATTTTGGGTCATTGTTACTGATAACATTATAACACCGTATATAATCTTAAAGGAGCCCCTGAGAGTTGGACAGTCCTTGTGAGAAGTCAGTAGTGCTAAATTGTTTCCCACTGCAGTGCTTTGGCCGGTCACAGGCCATAGCAGAATCAGCACTTGCTTGATTCTGCTTCACACTAACAATTGCCTTTTTATCCAAATATTATGTGGTTGGTGTGTAATAATGGATGTCTGTCATGTCATTGGGTTTAGCCTTAAGTAAGTGCGGATACACAAATAATAATCATTGTAGTACTAAATGATATTGTAACGAACGATTTCTTTTACCTATGATGAACTTTGATCGTATTGTGTGGAAGTCTTTGACTTTGGTCGGACAGCAGAGAGACAGTTGATAAGAGCCACTGTGCTCCCTGTTGAAGGATTTCTCAAACTTGATCCTTTCTGTGACTGTTGAGTTGGTGATGGCTCTGTCTTAACCGTGCTGTTTAACCCAGAAATCAGTGCTGGGTGGGAGGATTAGTTTACAAGGCCGAACATACGTGTGCATATCAAGACATTACAGCTGTTCTTTGAAGCCACATTGAGTAACAGATGGCTGAAAACCATCAAGGGTGATTTCAGGGCAGTCTGATTTGAATCACACTGAGCTGAGAGAGAGAATTTGTTTTTGTCTTTTTTAAATAGTTTTTATTTAAATGTCTAGATAAGACTGATGGAAGACTGAGATGGAAACCCTGAGTGCTTTATCCAGTCTTTGATTTGTAGGATGAAATGATGTTTGTGTTTGATACGAACAAGTTGCAGATTACTGAGTTAATAGATTTTTTTTTTTTTTTTTTTTTTTTTTTAAACCAAAAGTATTATGGGAAGATTTTCTTTAAATGGTCCATTGATATCAAGACAAAGCAGTGTGAACCAAGAGGGGGATTCAGTTTTAAGTGACTTGGAAGGGTAAAGTAAAACCCAGTGGCAGCAAAGGGGCCAAGTTTGAGAAATGCATTAACTTGCTCTGGAAACACTATTCCAAATCTGTGGAAGGGATACTGCTGGCACGAGCACATTACTGATAATGGCTAAAGGGCAATACAGTATATAGTTGACGTCACTTGTTAATACCTTTTTGTCATTTATTGTTTTTAGTATTATCAATCTCATTGTTAAAATGCAATAGAATCCTTGAGTCTCAGATCATTTGTTTATAAGATTGAGGTTTTAATTTTTCAGACAGATCAAAGGATTTATTTGCCTGAGAATTTCTCATCACATTTTGATGATTGTTTCAAGGACCTTTTTTTTTTTTATTCTGATAAAATTGTAAACACTGGAGTGAAAGGAAAAAAAGACAAAAAAGAGAGATGGATATTTTTTCCTTCAGACTGTACTAGATTTTAGGTTTTAGACAAAGCCTATTTCTCCTCAACTTGACACAGAAAGTGGACAGAACAATTTGGATCAGTACAGTTGAGAGCCCAGTATGTTCAGTAATTTTAACAATAGAGGCAGTAGTACCACAGGAAAATGTTTTCTTTCTTATACAAAGTCCCTGGTATTTGTAGTAAATTATATTGATAATGGTATTAGATGAACAACAGCATAACAGTAGCTATCACAGATTAGTTGTTTTCTTTATTAGTCTTGCATGCAGAGTTATGGTCCTCAGTTAAGATAGGATCTTGATATTGATTATTTTGTGTAGGAAAATGAGTGCTTAAGAATAACTTCCTAAAAAAATGTTACAATGATTATTGTAAAATGGGCTAACTAATATGTACCCTTGTGATCCAATTAGTTTCAACTGTATGAAAATCAGAGGAGAGGCTTCTTACTATTATGCTGAAATAAAATACTTTGTAAAGGACTTCTGTATGCTCACTGGATGTGTTGACTTGATTTTGATGTTTTTCAATTCAGACACTTACAGTACCAGTCAAAAGTTGAGACACACCTTCTAATTCAATGGTTTTTCTTTTTCTACATTGTAGAATGATGCTGAAGACATAAAAACTATGGAATAACACATGGAATTATGTAGTAAACAAAAAGTGTAGACAAATGTTTTAGATTCTTCAAAGTAGCCACCGTTTGCTTTGATGACAGCTTTGCACACTCTTGCCATTCTCTAAAACATCTTCATGAGGTAGTCACCATGAATGGTTTCAAAGTCTTGAAGGAGTTCCCATATATGTTGTGCATTTGGCTGCTCTTCTTTCACTGTCATCCAACTCATTCCAAACCATTTTAATTTTGGGTTTAGGGCGGGGGATTGTGGAGGCCAGGTCATCTGAACAGGCTTTACATGGCCTAGAGATGTGTTTTGGGTCATTGTCCTGTTAAAAAACAAATGATGGTCCCACTAGGCGCAAACCAGATGGGATGGCATGTCGCTGCAGAATGCTGTGGTTGTGATGTTGGTTTAGTGTGCTTTCAATTTTGAATAAATCAACAGTGTCAAACCTCCTCCGTGCTTTCGCGGTGGTAACCACATGGAGATACCATCTGTTCCCCTTTTCTGCATCTCACAAAGACATGGTAGTTGGAACCAAAAATCTTAAATTTGGACTCATTACACCAAAGTACTGATTGCCACTGGTCTAATGTACATCCCTTGGGTTTCTTGGCCCAAGCAATTCTCACCTTATTGGCTTCCCTCAGTAGTGGTTTCTTTGCAGCAGACCATGCAGTCTCCTCCGATTAGTTGATGTTGAGATGTTTTTGCTACTTGAACTCTGAAGCATTTACGTAGGCTCTAATCTGAAGAGCTACGTAATAATTGATTTTTGAGGTTGGAAATTCTAATGAACTTATCCTCTGCAGCATTTTCCAGACTGACTGACCTTCATGTCTTAATGATGGACTGTCTATTGACTGTATACCAACCACGACACAACACAGCTGATGGTCTCAAATGCATTAAGGCAAGATATTCGACTAGTTAACTTTTGACAAGGCACACCTGTTAATTGAAAAGCATTCCAGGTGACTACCATGAAGCTGATTAAGCTAATGCCAATATTATGAAAAGCTGTCATCAAGGTAAATGGTGGCTAATTTAAAATACAACTTACACTTTTTTGTTTACTACATAATTCCATGTGTTATTTCACAGGTCTGGTGTCTTCAGTATTGTTCTACAATGTAGAAAATAGTCAAAATAAAGAAAAAACTATGAATGGGTAGGTGTGTCCAAACTTTTGACTGGTGCTGTAAGTAGAATGAAATGGATGAATCTGACAGAGTGTATTTGGTCAGCCAAACTTAGTACCCAGTGGTTAGTTCAAGTGTCACCTTTGCCAACAGTACACTCAATAAGGTCCTCAGCTGTAATGACACCAGTGTTACTGTAGAGGGCAGCAGCCGCTTTGAATGCGCAGGAAGAAGACGCCGAGGAAGAAAATACTCCGTATGTTGGAAGAATTTCATGATTATCAAAAGTGTTCAACTTTAGGCAGTCAGTGTCAAAACCTTATCAAAGCTGGCAGAACATAACGTTAATGTTACGTTTTTACCTGACAAACAGGAACTTGTTTCATACGACCGCAGTCGAAAATGTTAGATGACAACACGCCTGCACAGGAATCGGGTAAGCTAGCTTGTGGAGACGGAGAGAAGGAAGTGGCTTTGTGTGAGGCAAATGAGCAGGGATTTAAACCGGCGCCGGAGGTGAACATGACGCCCTCCTCCAGGTTTCTGCAGGTTGAACTGGAGCTGAACGTCCACCTCCGTCGGCTCACCTTCAGCAACCCTGTCCGGTACATCTACAACCCGCTGGAGTACGCCTGGGAAACACACCGCTGCTACGTGGAGAAGTATTGCCAGACCGGACAAAGGATCCTATTTTTGGGGATGAACCCAGGACCTTTCGGCATGGCACAGACTGGGGTGAGCAGTGCGTTTAGACAGTTGCATTTTCTTTCAAGTTAGCATGATAAACACGCTAATCAACACAGGATGTCGCACAGATGGTCTGTACCCAAGGTAACCCAAACAACAACCTGCCTTTCTTAACTGACTTGCCTTATCTGAAAAAAATCATCAATTCCCTTCCCTTCCTTGAGTTCTGCATGATCTACTAGCACCTTGCAAGAACAGGTGTTGGCTTTCCTTTTGCCCTTTATAATAATAATAATAATAATAATAATAATAATAATTAATAATACAAAACTTTATTTGTGTAGCACCTTTCATATAAGCACAAAGTGTTTTACAACAAAGAAATTAAGCATCAAGTGCATAACACAAAAAGATAAAAGGAACATTAAAACAAAGTGAAAACATTAAAACGTGTTAAAAGCATTAATGTAATATGAAATTCATATACTTCACCATAATATAATGAGACCAAATGACTGTGATATTACTCTGAAAATGCATTATGCATTTAGAATGAGTTCAAATCAAGGTCATTAAAGCAAGTGGATTCAGCATGATCTATCTTGACTACCTGTCCTATGGAGGGTCTGTCTATTAAAATGAACCTGCAACATATTCCTACATAAATTTGTAGATGATCAAATGGGGCCCTCAGCTCATTTTTGCCCCAGGGCCACGTGCTAGATCACATTCACACTTAGTTAAGTCTATATTTTCCAAGGTTTCCTCACCAGATGTTTGTGTGATGGTTACTTACTGTATAGCAAACTTAAATTTCAAACTTGTTAAAACTTGACTGTGGTGAAGTGACTATGATGTGTTTAATAGAGTTTAAATGATCTACTTTTCTTTGCAAAGGTCCCCTTTGGTGAAGTGAAGTCAGTTGTTGATTGGCTGAAGATCACAGGGGAGGTCGGTCATCCTCAGAACGAGCATCCAAAGCGGCGGATCACAGGACTCGCGTGTACTCAGAGTGAAGTTAGCGGTGCACGTTTTTGGGGCTTCTTCAGAAAGTTGTGTGGTGAACCAGCACTGTTCTTCCGCCACTGCTTTGTGCACAACCTTTGCCCACTGATTTTCATGAGCGAGAGTGGGAAGAATTTGACTCCTCCTGAGTTGCTGGCAGCTGAGCGGGAGGCCCTTCTGGCCCTGTGTGATATTGCACTGTGCCAGGCGGTGCAGGCACTGGGCGTCTCCATGGTGATTGGAGTTGGGAAGGTTGCAGAGCAGCGGGCACGGCGAGCGCTCTCTGCTGCAGATGTCAATGTGCGAGTTGAGGGCATCATGCATCCGTCGCCTAGGAACCCACTAGCCAATAAGGGCTGGGAGGAAGTAGCCAAAGCCAAACTGGTAGAACTGGATGTCATGTCGCTACTGAGCAACCCATGAGCTAATCTCACATCAGTAAGTGTGTCTGTGTCTGAGCAAACGTTTCCACCTTCGCTGACAATCGCAGCAAACAGCTCCAAGAAGAGCTTGTACACAAATGCTGTAAACACATCTGCTCAGCTGCTGTATTTTTTATTCTGCTGTAAACATCTGTCTGTTTTCATTTGGAGATGGTTTTCTATATAGATCAGTGGATGGAGCATGGCACTAGGTTAAGGTCAATTTATTCTAAAAGTATTATTACACTACTCTAACTTTAAGGTGCTTCATATCTAAAGAATAAGCTCTGGGTGTTTTTGTCAAACAATACTGTAAAACAGTATTTTAAAAAAAGGCCTATACTTAAAATGTGTATGTAAGTACGTTCAGCCTTGTCACAGTCATATTAGCTGGTAAATTTGTCATTTGATTCTCATATGAAATAACAATTTTAGTTAATTACTACAACTGACTGTGACATTTGATTGGTATAGAAAAGACTTGTAAAGAAACAACCTGTAAACATTACAAAGTCTATTTTGTAAACATACAGTTGTACATATTGTTGATGCTGGACTACTGCAGAGGACTATTCTTTTGTATTCTTTTTCAAACATTCTTTTTAATTGTCATTTGTTTTGATAATGTTTTATTCATTTACACACTTTATTTTTTCTAGAATTTTACCAATCCTGTTTATTTCTGGTCTCTTTGAATAAAGAGTTTCTTGTTTAAATAAACCTAGAATAATGAAATACGAGATACTTTCCTTTCCTTATCTCCTTATCTTTACTTTCTGGTACTCCAAAGATGAAAGTATGACTGACAGCAAAAGCTAATATTTAGCATGTTAGCATGACAATATGCAAACATCCAGCATATTCTGTCCTGTCATGAAGTGACGTGTTGGACAAGTGGATGTTTTCACTTGTTGGTGGAGCCAGATGAAAACAAGTCCCAGTAGAAAAAAGCACAAGTGTAAATAATGAAAATAATAAAATGATGCCCGAATTAAATTTAGCTGCTTCATTTTCAGGGTATTTATGTTGGATGACTGGCATGTTTACTGAGACACTTGAATATAACAGAGCCTGTACTTTTCCTACAACAAATCTCTGCTATGGGAAAAAAGAGGCATATCTGCTTTGTAAACCTACCACCTCTGCCCACACCCACGTGTGGCCAAAATCAGTAGTGTTTGATTTTTCAGAAATTCCAGCAGCAGCATTATCTAAGCCTCTGTAGTTTTCCGCATGTTGGGAGCCCTGAATTTGAATGAGATACAAACAAAATGAATGGAGACCTTTGAAAGCTGCTTTTCCTGCCCACAACTGCAAGCAAGCAATTAAAATAAAGTTTTCCACCAATGCCGCATGGACAACAGAATTTCCCCCTGGCATTTAGAGTCGCAGCGGTATAAAGGAAATGGTGTCATGCAGTTATGGTTGGAAGATGGACTTGAGAGCAAGTAATTTATTGCAAAGTAACTAATGAAAAATGTTTGAAATTCATCACCAGGCACATGAGCCAGATCTGTGTTAATGGAGATGTCCACCATTTGGCATCAGTACAGCCTATGACATTATTCACACACTGCGGCCTACGCTGGTTGTCTGCCATGAAAATGTTCATGGCTCTGTCTTTGTGATGTTGAACTCACTTTTGACCATATGAATCCCCAAACACAGCAAAAACATCGCTCACTTGTTTAAAGTGGTTGTGTGATAAAACTACGCTGCCACCAAGTGTTCATAACTGAGACTACATTTCTTAGGCAATCTCAGCTAATCTTATTTATAAAAAAAAAAAAAAAGCTTATAGACGCTTATACATCTAGGCTGAATCCAAGTTACTCAAACATAGCAGTGGCTGATGAGTTTCACCCGAAATACTGTTGATAATTCTTCAAGTCTGTCACTGTCTCTGCATTTTCAAAGCAAACTAATGCAGAACCATCCACACAGTGTGTGAGTCACACAATAAAGTGCCTCATATTGTGGAGGTGTGTAGCTGCATTTCAGGGTTCTGATCTCAGGACAGTGAGCTCACTTAATTTGTTATTAAGAGAAATGTTTAGCCTTGAGCATAGTGCCCCCCTCCCCCTGTCCTGACCCCCCTCCTCCTCTGTGCCTACTAAGAATTGCAATGAGCAAGAACTACCAGCAGCAGATCTTGTATCCCACAGCTGTGTGATTTAATGGGAGTTGAAGTCCACAGCATTGCGTTGCCTTGTGATGAGCTGTGTATCCCTGAACTGCATCTCCCATGAGGCAGCCAGCATCACTAATTTTACTTGGGGTCCACATGGTTCCGGGGAGGTTGTGAAACTCTTGCACCTGACAGGATTGCTCATCACTGTCTACAGACTGATGCACAGCTCTATCCTTCATGAGATAGCAGAAAACACATCACATTCATTTCTCAGCGGAATAAGGTAAGATTCAAAACATTGCCACCACACAGCTCATTCATTTTAAATTCATTAAATCCAAGCATACAATTATTAACTGTTCTTAGACAGCCATAGTGGCTTAACAAGACCAATAACAAGCAACAAACAACTGCACTTAACAAGACCAATAACAAAAGGCAAGATTATCATATTGTGAATAAAAAATATTGAAGATATTAAAATGTTTTGAATGTTATGAAAATGTTTTTATTTTTTTAAATTAATGGCATACATTTAAGAAGAAATTATTGCTAAATTGAAAATGTAATTAAAATGTGCCATTTTATTTGTGTTCAAACTATTTATGAATGCAGTTATGATGAAAATAATCATAGTTTCAGTATTGGAATATAAATTGGAATTATTGGTTGACTAAGGACTATCTTTTATGATCCATAACTAATTCTAAAACCTGTATTTCATCAAGAGTTTGATATAATTTATGATATAGATTGATTGTTGATCATTTTTATTGTTGAAATCATTTAAAAAGATGTGTTCAGAGCTACAAACAATCATCAGGATATCTTTGCTTTTTCACAGACTGCATGGTATAACCTCAGTGCGCAGTGGGCATATGAGCTTGTTGTTTATAAACATATTGTGGGGCCATAGGTGACCGGTGTTATGACCACGCAGCATTGCTGAACTGACTCTGCTATCGGCTTTCATCAGCTGTTCTCCTCCAGACTGAAACTGGAGCACATTTCACTGGATCCTTTCTTCCTAAACAGCTCAGCTTCCTATAACCATGGATAAACAGTTCACAGTGGTGTTTCGAAATGTGGGGCAACTGTACTTCCCCCAAACCAGAGTGGAGTGCCACTACAGTCTGACCTCTGACCATCAGTGGAGCAGCAAAGACTGGATAGGGATTTTTGAGGTACATTCACCCACCCTCTCCATTCACACACACACACACACACACACAAAAAAAAAAACTCAATTTGTTTTAGCAAAATAAGTTATGTGTCTCAATACTGATGGAGATGCACATTTGTATTGTTTGTGGCTTAAAATGTGTTTGCTATCATGCCACAGATGGGCTGGTCTTCAATGAAAGAGTATTACACATATACATGGGCTCTTGTTCCTGAAGGGTACACCGAGGGAACCAGTGTAAACTGCTGTGCACTTTTTCACGGTAAGAATTCAGCCAAAAAACAAACAAACAAATAAACATATGACACAGAGAATAGTTCAACAGGTATTACAACAGGCCTCTGGTTTAAAGTTTGTGGTCAGAGGTGTGCTGTGTTGCACCTGTGACCAACAGTGATGTCACGGTGAACTGAAACTCCTATAGACATCTACATCACTGCAGCAAGGTAAAAAATTAAACCACTCGAGGTCGGCGAAAACAAGATATTCTATCGTTGTTAAGTTCTTGGGACAAAAGTTGTTTATTATATCACAAACAGCAATTCAGAAACAACACAGAGTTTAACTAGTGTGACCATTTTTGCAAATTTGAGGTGCCTTGACTTGCTTTCACCCTCAATTCAAGTTCATTTGCACGTCATTGTGATCTCACTGAGAGCTTGTTTTGCTCATTTTTAAAGAATAAAAAAAAGAACAACTAAAGTACAACAAGAAATATCTGCTCGATACAGCATGTTACCTGCCCCGTCCCAGTACCGTGGAGTACCAGTTCGTGTACGTGGATAAGATGGGTAAGGTGTGTGCCCGCAGTCGACCATTCACTTTCTGTGCTCCCAAGCCGCTGGAGGAGCTGGAGACTCTGAAAGAGGAACGAGACGAGGAGGACGGCGAGGAGGAGCTGCTCCTGGTCATCCCCAGGGCCCAGCTGCTGCAGGTGGGAAGAGAGAAAAAAAACCATTCCAGATAAGCATCCCCATCTTGATAATGAGAAGTTGGGTATTTGACAGAATAGTGTAACGTTTAATCAGCTGTTTATATTCCATTTAATTAATGTAAACCTCCCTGTTCCCCCTCCCTGTTGTGAGCAGAGTCGACTGGAGGAATGCTTAAAAAAACAAGCCGATTTACAGCAGGCTCTGGACGAGGCAAAAGAGGAGAGAGAGAGTGAGAAAGAGAACAGCAGAAAAGAAAGGATGGAGTGGGAGAGTGAGAGAGAAGCAATGACGGAGGAAATCTCAGAGCTTAAGGACAACCTGAGACACAAGTGCGACATGTTGAAGAAGATGGAGGGAAAACACAAGGTAAGTGCAGCACTTTTTTTTTTTTTTTTTTAGCTCCATAAAGAGTTGAATTTCTTTAATGGCTGAGGGCTGAGGTTTCTGGCTAAGGGAAATACATATGATAAAGTTTCTATAATATTTTTTCTTCTCTCCACAATACTAAAAGGATGTGAAGTATAGTCAGGAAAATCTGACCTCTGAACTGAGTAAACTTATGGCCGACAAGGCTCAGAGCGAGCAGCGAATCAAAGACCTGGAGGACGATGTCACAGTTCTGACTGACAGGGAGAAAGAGGGAAACATGGAACTGGAAAGGCAAGTGTTTGAGACATTGGCTAGTTCAAACATTTGTCTTAGTCTTATCTAGTCCCTGGATCCTAAAACTAACCCTATTTGCTATCCCTGCTCTGCACAGGCTGAAGGAGAGAGTGAAGAAAATGTCCAGTCAAATGAAACACGATGAGGAAAAGAGAAAGTCTCTGCAGGTTATTGGTTGACACTTCTTCTTCTCTTGTGAAACATGGATAGCTTGAAAGGGGGATAGAGGACACACAGGTCTGTAAAAGTTCCAGTAAGGACTCAACAACTTACTGGAACCAGGCCAGATTTAGATGTTTAGGTGTCTTATCAGCAGTGGGAGTAAGAATGTTTAAATTAAACTAAGAAGTAGAACATGAGAAGTTTCCTGTTTCTTCTTATGGCTTTATCAGTCAAGAGTTGTGACAGCTAAAACATTTTTGTCCCCCATTGCTATTTCTGCACTCATCTTCCTCCTGTTGTCTTTCTTCAGGTGGAGAACGAGGCTGGTCTGGTGGAGGTACGAGGGCTGCAGGAGCATATGGATGCTTGCGAGCACGTAGCCGAGACCCTGCGCAGAGAGCTGAGGGAGCTGGGCACCCGTCAGGCCCACACTCAGACCGAGCTGCACCAAGCCCGGCTGCAAGTGGCCCAGCTCACCCTGCAGCTGTCCGAGGAGAACCTGGTCTTCAGGGAGGAGCGCGCCAACTGGGCTCTGGAGAGAGAGGCTTACAAACACGCAGCAGAGGCGAGGATATGGCAGAGCCTGATCCTGCACGTGCATGATAGATATATGGGACTTTGCGGTTAAACTTGCTGCATGTTTTTGTTTTCATGCAGGCCGAGAAAAACAAATTGCAAGAAGTGAGCTGTGAGGTGCAGAGGAAGGAGGACTGGCTCCAGGAGGAGAGGATGGAGAGGGAGAAACTAGAAGTAGAGCTTGGGAGAGAGAGAGATTGTAATCGAGTAAGTAAATCAAATTGCATTGCAATTATATCATTTAATACACAAACACATTCAGCTCTAAATATAACTGCTGGAGTGCTGCAGAGCTGCATCATCAGTAGTTCAGGTTCCATTTTGGAAACTGGAGAACCAAGCCAGAATTCAGCGCAGTTCTTTCATTACTCACATGCGGGCACAAATAGAAAGCCCTTCCAGGAACAGTGAGTAAACATTTCCTCTCACTGCCGCGTGATCAACAGCAGGAAAAGAGGACAAGCCATGTCAGATGCGTGGTGTTCACATGGTCTGAGAATAATGCTGCTGCCCCCTGTAGGTGCTGCTGAGTGATGCCAAGCGAGAGCTGCAGGAGCTGAAGGCCAGTCTGAGGAAAGCCCAGATGGAGAGCGAGGAGCAGCAGCTTGAGAAACAGGCAAGAATTTCACATCAGACCTCACACACGTCCAGAAACATATTTCTTCATAAAATGGTTGTTCTTCCCTCGCCATAAAATATCAAGTGTCTGTACCGCTACCATATCTGCTGCGCTGGCTGACCCCTGTCAAATGTGAAAGTACAAGAACACAATTTGAATGAAACACCCCCCCCACCCCCACCCCAATTATCTTTTTATTGTTCTCCAAGAAACAGAAAATGTCTATAACAAAACCAAAGTAAAGAAAAGAAAGAGAGACAAATAGATAAACTATTCCAGGCAGGTATACTGGGGTCCAAGAATCGGATGCACCTCAGAACCAAAGTTGCATAGACTCAAATACGTGAAATCATAAGTCAGAAGTTTCCAGATTTCAAGCTGATATTTACAGTCAACATGTAACACAAATGATTTAATGCTAAGAATAATATCTTTTAAAAAAGAAAAGAAAACTTTCATAACCTCAAAAAAATGTTATTGCTATAGTATATTTCTGCTTACATTTTGGAAACCACTTCATTATATTCAGTCTATTCAGTTCTTCCGTCTTGTTGTCTTTTCTTCAAATCTTCATATCTACGGGTTTGAACTCGGACACTTGTAGGACCTGGTGAACTACATCTGTCGGCTGGAGCACAGGTTGGGGATTGTGCCAGAAACTAAATCAAATGAAGAAATCGCCAGATCTATATGTGAGTGATGAAATCCTCACACAGTACACATCACTACAATTCCACTGCCCTGTAATGAACACGTAGGTAAGGAGTCTATATTGATTCAAACAGCTCCTGACTCTTCCTCTGAGGATGACGAGGATGCTTCCCCAGCTTCCTCCAGATCAATTTCTTCTCCTCTCTTCCTGTCCGCTCACCTGGAATGGTCCAACGGAGATGAGATCCCTGCTGAGATGCACATACAGAGCAAAAAAGACACACCAGTCTCCGACACACAGGTACGCCATCCTATTCACACGCAAACCAAACAAGGATTTACACCACCTGCTTTTGGTGCCAACAGACCGGAGTGGGCAAATATTTGACCATAGTTTCCCGACAGTTTCTGCTCCAGCTCCATTGTTGCACACCTGGGTTGAATGCTGACTCATAGAAACATGTCATGAAAATGTATTTTATCTTATTGGATCAGGTTTACAAAGACGCTTGCAAATCAGGAACACAGAAGCTGTAAATTCACAGAAAACCACAGGTTCATTACCACAGATAAATTATTGTCTCCTACAGCTTAACTGAATAAACAATTTCTTTCAGACATATTTATAACACGTTTATGCAAAAACAAAATGTTATTAAGTTAAATTTGACCTCAACCACATCTTCCTGTTCAGTTATGAGCTTTCTTATCTATGTGTCATGATACCTTGTTTTACAAACATTTTTTTTTAGATTAATTAATTAATTAATTAATTAATTGTACTTTATTTTGAAATCAGATTCAGATTATATTTGACGATATACAGTTTAAGATTAATATATAAAATGAACACAAGCACTGTACCTTCTGTCAGTGATAGATGCAGTATTAGCCATCAGACTTGACAAAGACAAACACTCATCAATGTCACTGGTTCTTATGGAAATATTTTGCATCCTTTTATCATTAAAAGACAGTTAAAGTTGCAGTTTACATCCTTCTCGACTTCTGTTTTTTTTTCCAACTCAGGATGAGACGAAGCAGCGCTGCGAGCCCCGAGCAGGAGAAGGGAAGCAACTGATCCTACCAGAACTCATCAACCCCATCCTGAGGTGACAAAGCTGGCTGTTACACCAGTCACACTACACACCCTGGAGTCTGAGAGACACAGGATTTCTTAACTTTTTTTACTCTCAGTTTCGTCTGTTTATTTATTTATTTTTCTATCATCACCACTTTCTGTAAAACTTTTTTATTTTATTTTCCTTCTCTCTGCAGTGAGCTGGCTGACTCCCCCATGTGGTAACACAGAGACGGATGGCTGAATGGCAAGCTGCTTGTTTACCACCGCAATGCACATTCATGAGAAACCCGGGTAACATTTTGAGATCATTCTATTGTTGTTTTCTAGCTGTTCATGCAGATAATGGCCTTCACAAAGGTCACGATGTAGATCCTTTACCTTGTGAGTGCCTGAATTCAAAGAAAACATAGCACAATTTGTCAGTGTTAAGTGTTTGTTTTATCAGCGAGGCTAATGGTTTTTCTTACTGGTTTAGAATTAAAACTCAGGATGAACACTGGGAGATCATAAGATATTTTTTGTCAGCATATGCGTCTCATCTTCATGTTCACATTCAGACTTTCATATGCAGACACCAACTGTCCAGGAATGTGTTTCAATGTATTTAAGACTTGATTTCTAACTTTTTTTTGGCTTTTTTTTTTTTTTTTTGGCTTTTGAGTTGATTAAAATGTGAATATGTTGTAACATATGTGAGAAAAATAGCAAAAGATGCCACAATTAGCTTTAATTTAACACATTAGATCCTGTTTTGGCGGCATAACAGCCCCCTTTAACCTCTGCATGTGAGTGTGAATCCTGAAACCATGTCAAATGTGTGGGTGTGTGTTACAGACACGTGTGAAATGTTCTGTTGCAACTTGTTGAGCAGAATGTCGAGTTGGAAAAGACATGTAGGTTTATTTATGATACTTTTCTCTATTGATCTGAGCTTCTGTTGGAGTTCTTTAATAAAATTGATAATAACCACATGTTGATGGCAGTCTGTATTTTGGTGAAAGTGTGTGAGGTCTTACTCTTTTAAAGGAATATTTACCATTTTGTCTTACAAAACAGAAATAACGACTGTTAGCTGTGTTGACTTTACATGTAAAAGTGTGTAAAGTGACGACAAAGAAGATGACAACTGGACACTGAAAGGTCTGAGAACAAAAAGCGCCTTTATAAAAATACAAGAAAGACAACAACAAATAACAAATGAGCAACAATAAGCAACAAATTAGCCAAAAAAAGTATTAATTTTTCATAAAAATATAAAAACAAGAACTGATCAGCCTAGTCTTTGTGTTTCTGAGTGTGTGTGTGTGTGTATGTGTGTGTGTGTATGTGTGTGTGTGTGTGTGTGTGTGTGTGTGTATGAGAGCTATTTTGGTACAAGTCAAATTGAAACAGAACTCATGAGGTGCCTGAATCCCTGAACATGAAGACAAGTTATTTGCACGCTACAGAGTCTGTGTTTATAAAAAGTAAGACATCTGTTAAAAAACAACAACAACAACAAAATATATAAAATACAGAGATAAAATGGTTCTAGCTTCAAAGGTCATTTGAAATCATGAAATCTCCCACAATTCAAAATGAATATATTTAACATCAATGACATTAATAGATTTTTTTTCTTTTTGTAATTGCTTTTATTTTGTTTTGTCCAAATGTAATGTAACGTCTGTCTTTGGCCTTTTTCAATTTTTTTTTTTTTTTTTTATTCACATGCTTTGTATAGAGCTTTGGCTTTTGCGGTCTCTCCCAAGGCTTATTTATTGCACCAGCTCAAATTAGAGAAAAGAAAAATAGATAATAGAAACAGGAAAACAATTTATTATGAAATAATCATGCTTATGAGATGCAGAAACATATTTAAATACTCAATAACATAGTATGTAGAATTGGCTGATGATGTGCAAAATATCGACTCTGTGTGTGTGTGTGTGTGTGTTTGTGTTTGTGTGCGCCTTTGTGTGTTTGACGGAGGAAAAGACACAGAGTGAGAAAAAAAACACTCAAGGTTTACCTCAGTCACATGGTTGTAATGATTCTGTCCTGGAATCGCAAAATCACAATTCAAGAGTCTAAGAAAAAAAAAACATCATAATGGTGTCATTGTTGATTGTTTAATACTTAGATCAATTTCTGTGTCCTTGATGGCTTTACATCTGGTGCTAAAGACCCATCTAACTTCAGAACTACTGGTGTATTGGCACAACGATCTTATAGGAGCCGTTCTTCTGCTTCTCACTTGAAACTTAATTTTTATCCCTCCTATATGGACAAGCCACATCAACTGTGTTGCAGCGGTTCTGCTGTAATGCTTTGGCGCCGTGGAGGACAACGTGCTGATGGAGAATCTTTTCCCTTACAACTATCAAGGAGTTCAATAAGACTCACATTGTCTTTCATTACACAAAGAATGAAACAATTTTATACATCTTACATTAAAAAAAAAACTTGTATAGTCTCAGTGAAAAACAAATTATAGTTATTTATTTTACAAAATCCATGTTTTTGCATCACTTCTTAGATACAGCACACATGAACACACACTGTTTCAAACTGTCGTCCTATGCTTCAGCGGGCACGTCGCCCAATGTCAATTATTTGTTTTGTTGATGATGTTGGACGGCTGCAACCTCAAAGATGTGAAGTGCAATATTTATTGCTATTTCTGTGATTTTTTATCAGCTTGCATCAATGTCCTACTGTCCACCAGGAGGTGAGTGATTGCTTTGAAATCTTTTAAAAAGCCTTTTGTTTTTTTTTTTGTTTTTTTTTACTACAAAACCCATTTTGTGTGCCTTTATGAGATACTCTTAATTTGACTTTTGCATAATATGCTCACTGCGGATTATGGCGGTAATGACAGTCACATCTTTACAACATCACTCTGTGTATTGGTAAATGCTTTCAGTTACACGTTCATGCACGCGCACACGCACACACACACACACACACATACACACCTGAGGTTTTCTCTGAAGTAAACTGCTTTTAAGGGTTATATTTGTTTAGATGATTTGATGACTCACACTTACACAATGAAAATCTTATGGCTTACCTCTGAGTACAGCACAGCCAACAACTTAAATTTGTAATCGTTCCTTCTCCTTGATGAAAGAAGATCTTTGTTGTTGAGGATGGGGAAGTTACCGACAGAGCATTCACACCAGCAGTTTTCTTAGAAAATACTGACAGGTGAGACGTGGCCCTGATAGAATCAACCTGAGCTTGTGTGTTGATGTTAAATCTACGCTTTAGATTCTTTAGTCTAGTATTTTTTTTATTTTATTTTATTCGAATTGTAAGTATTTATTTTTGTTGAGAGGTGAAGATATGTTGCTGTATTTGTTTTGCATTCTTTGTCAGAATCTCATTTGGATCAAAAGCACCAGAGTTGACAGTACATTATCATTCTCTTTCAGATGTTGTAACCACCAGAGATTTGCATGAATTAGAAGGCGAACTTACACACTATGTGCTTGTCACACTGTGAGTTTGAGTCCTGCTCATGACCTGCTCTCGCTTTGCTATTGCTCTTTCCTATCTTTGCTGTTGCTTTTTAGTGTGTCCAATAAATGCAAGAAATGCATAAAATTAAAGAGTTTAAAAACACATATGTCCAGTCAATTATGAGCAGGACTGAGAGAAAATATACAAAAAACAAACAAAAAAAAAAAACAGTCCCGCAAACAACCATAAAGTCAGAACAGAAATGTGTACATGCTTAGGAAAACCATACAATAAAAAAATAAGTAGCATATCTCTGAATAGTAATAAAAGGAAATTTGAGAAGACGTTGGCGGCAAATGGACAACACATAGAGTTCTGTTGTTACAATGTAATTTTACCATCAATTTTATACAAAGCATAGCCCTTATAGATAGCAGAGGAGTGCATTTTCTTCTGTCCACCACCTCTTGTTCCTCTCTGTGTGGACGAAACACTTTTGAAATATCTTTTAGACAGTCTCATTTTGGCACAGTGATTTGAAATGGTGCTCTCCTCAACCCACTGATGTTTAGTGCTTGCGCTTCTCCCATTCCATGTGTCTTATGCTGAACTGAACACACTTTCCTTTCAGTCCAGTATATGTACAGTATATGTAAATATGTGCTGTATGCAGCATGTTATTGTATAAGAGCCTAATTCTGTGAGGTTTTTCTTGGAGATATTGCTGGGCGAGGGCTCAGTGAACTGGAGGAGGAAGCAGCGTCATCGTGTCTCTCTCACTGTGTTTTTCCCAGTCACACCTTTCTTTTGCATGTGGCCGCCGCCGCCGCCTCCCCCCACGGCTCCCCGTCACTGTCCGCCCCTCGCTCTTTCTCTTCATCCCAGTAGTCGTCCTCTTCCTCCTCCTCTTCCTCCTCGACGGGTGACTCATATGTGGCTTTCTCCTCTTGCTTGATGGCTTGAATGGCGGGGGGAGCGGGTGGAGCGGCGGGAGCTGCAGCAGCGCTGTCCCCTGAGTCACTGCTGTCCTCGAAGGCATCGGGGTTTTCCAGCATCTCCCTGATCAGTGGAGGCATGGGCCCTGGAATCTCTGTCTTCAGTGTGATGGCTCTTTCTGCACCTACAGGCACATGCATATTGTTAAATTGTTATGGTATAAAAAGAAGAGGAAGCCTCTCAAACAATGTTCATTTTTCAAGTCTCATCCCATTTCAGGAAGACAATGCCCCTTCCCTGTCAATTCCTTCATATATGCAGATGATGGTAAAGTCTCTCTGAAAGAATTATTTTGCAGGTATGATCCTTAGAATATAATGATATTAAATCATTTCATTTTTTGTACTCATCAACTCTTTTCTAAAAACATTGTATGTCTTATTTAGAATGAAACTCTTCTCCGAGATCTCCAAGGTGACTTGGGCTGGGTATTACATTTTTTGATACCAGTCCCAAAACAATTCTTCTGTCTTCTACTGATACCAAAATAATGTCAAATGTGAAGTTGTTAAGACAAGTAGCCGTACCAGAACTTTGTCTTAAAATGGCAATTTCTTATTCTAGTCTGATAGAGGAGAACGTAAACAAATCCACGCATCTGACCAGACATCTGAATGCCAACTTTCAATATTTGCTGATACTCAATGCTACAAATGCATTTCGGTCTGTACCAGAAAAAGGTGTTGAAGTATACCCATCTCTACTCTTAACTGCAGTTGTGACATGTAAAGCCTCAACTGACCTTTGGTGCTGATTCCTCGGAGGTCCGTGACTTTCATCAGCATACGCGGAAACATATGAGGCTTGTTTGGGCGTCTGCGGCGGGTGTAGATCTTCAGAGCCTCTAGCAGCGGCTCCTGCAGCTTGTCTACCTTCCCCGGCTCTTCCAGGTCCATACGGTCTGACAGAGCAAGAGGGAGGTACCAATGTGAAGAGGAAATATTAACAGTAACAGTAAGACCAGATGATAGAGAGGGAACTGCAAAGCAGTGAGACGACTCAACATTTTTAAAGGCTTTAAGCTACTGGCTTGTTTCTAAACTATGAAATGATCTTGGTCATGGTTCCTTTCCATCAACAACTCCATGACTCCAGGTGGAGATGATGTCAAGAAAAACAAAACAGAAGGCCAGATTTACCTCCACAGATCAGGCAGATGGCACTGAGCAGCCCCGTCTCTGTGTCGTCCATCTCCAAAGGCAGCAGCTGACCAGCGAAGGCAAACACCAGGTCCGTGAGTGGACCAAAGCCGGCGTTATGCATCTGTGTCCTGTTGAGAGTCAGGCCGTCCGAGAAGGTCATTGTGTCCTGCTCTGGTGTGTAACGAGTGCATATCCTCAGCATCTAAGAAGAGGGCGAAAATGAGACGGAAGAAAAATGACAGAGACAAAAGAACAAGAGGGGAGATTTAGTAAAATAAAGATGAAATTCGGCCGTGAGGCTGTTCAGAATCATATTTTTGTATCATATTGACACGTTAATCAGCATGGCAAATGAGAAAGCGTTAGGGAGGTGGAGGTGGTGGGAGGGGAAACGGTTAAAGGAAGTAATAGGAGCATGTGGTTGGTACCAGGATGTCCAGACATGCAGATTTGAGGAGGGTGATCTGGTCAGCGATGGTGAGCGTAGTGAAGCCTGGTAGCCGCTTGGCAAACTCCACAATCTTTATAATGCACTTAGTGGAGAGCTCACTGAACTTATCCCACAGGCCCAAGTCCAGCTGTACTCTGTGGTCAGCACTTGAATTCTGGGAGAGAGAAAGAGGGACACTTGTGTCTGTGTGGCTGTGCAGAGTCCATAACTATGTTTGTCCTCCTGGCAAAGCGGTGAGCTAACGCCTGAGTGGATTGTGAGTGTTTAGGGGTAAATGTGATTATGCATTTAAAAAAAAAAAAGAAAAAAAAAAAAAAGAAAAACTCACTGTGGTGTATTTTCCTAGTTGGCACAGAGATGGAAAGGTCTCCTGATGAGCTTTGCTGACTTTGTTCACCAGCTCCTCCAGCTCTCCACTCAGCTCATAGTTCTCCGGCAGCACCACCTCCTCCTTCACATCCTTCTTCTTTTTGTTCCTGTCATTACGCACCGCTGCAGGGGAAACACAAGAAACACAGACCGTTGCAGGTTCGCCACTTCTTCAATGGTGAGGAATCGTTTCCCCCCCGAGCCTCTTACTACTGTCTTAGGCACTCACCTTCTTTGGACATGCCAACCTCAAAGCACTTCTGCAGCCGACAGTACTGGCAGCGGTTGCGGGTCACTTTATTGATTTGACAGTTCTTGTCTCTGTGGCAGGTATACACCATGTTCTTCTGGATACTACGCCTGAAGAAACCCTGAAATCGATAAAAAGAAACATCTTGTACAACGCTTTCAGGACAGGGAAAAAAAAAAAAGATCTATGCTCTAAATCTCTCATTTGTCAACAGTTTTATTTCATTTGGCTGCAGTAACCATTTGCTGGTCGCACACAGCCAACTGTTTAGCTCTGCAGTATCAGTAAGGACACACTAGAGGGCAGCTTAACAACAGCAAACATTAAGGCTATGCTGCCCCGACATCTGTCTCCAGCAGAAACATCAGGTTCTCACTCTGGCCTTCTTTTTTAGTGGACATCAGCTGTTCTCTCCATACATGCCCTGTAAACCCTTTCTATGGCTAAATGTGTCCCTGTCTTCATTTACCTTGCAGCCCTCACAGGAGCTCACTCCGTAGTGATAACCAGATGACTTGTCCTGGCACACAAAGCAGGGTTTGTAGACCCGAGGAGGAGGAGGGGGAGAGGGAGAGCTGGGCACCATCTCCTCTGAGCTGGTGCTCTGGGTCTCCACCGCTGCAGAGAGAGAGAGAAGAAGAAGAAAAGAAACATTTAAGGCCAGAGCATCTTGTTTACATAAGTTCTCCAAGTCTTTGAAACTATGATGAAAGCTAATACAACAACTGATTAAGAGAGAGTGGTCAACAAACAACCCCCGACCCCATGCAGGCCACCCCTTGGAGCCAGAAGGCAAGCTCAAAGGCAGACATTTTTAAGAGAAAAGGGAGGGGAGGGGGGGAATACTGCTGATTGACAGCCTTAAAAGAGACACAATTAGCTGATGGCCAGATGGCCCTGCTGATAAAATGCTGATTGGCAGCTGAGATTTGATTGGCTTCTCCATTTACTGGTGAGTGGGGGAGCAGCATACCTCTGTTGACTTTTTGACTGACATCTGAATTTTTGTGTGGCTATGTGTGTGTGTGTGTGTGTGCACGCACACACACAAACACACATGCACAAGCTCACAGTTTTATTTGAAAGGCTGTCCAACCAGACCTGCCTATATACCTCCAGCCCCATGTGAACAAACAGAGGCGGGATGTTTATGAGACTCGGCTGTCTCCCTCTGTTCCTTCCCGCTGTCTCTCCACAGAAAATGGCACACTGTATAACACCATTTGCCGGCCACAGGCAAAGTCATTCAACTGCTGCTAATGAAAACGTTCACAACAAACAGTGTAAAACAGATGCAGACACAAGTGTGCCCGGCTGATTAAAACTGTGCTTCCTTGCACTCAGATTAAAACAGATGAGTACAACAGTACAACACGCCTGGTACAGATTTAAAGGTGATGACTAAAGAACAACCAGATTCCTTCGAACATGCCTTTCAACTTTCACCTTCAGTCACCCCAACTTCACCTCCCTCTGCCCATTCCCACCCCCACTCCCTTGTTTCCTGGCCCTAAATTCCTCAGTGCAGGCTGGACAGGGTTTAATAGTTGCCCAGGCTCATAAGCAGGCCCTATAAACGTTGTGTCTGGGATGGGAAGGAGGCCCCCGGCCAGGCTGACGGTCTCTTTATTGGGATCCAGTCACCTTGGGCAGCTATTCACATCAACAGCTCCATCCTTGGATCCCTTCCTAGTAAAAATAAAGAATCTGGGGTCAAAAACCCAAAGTCACAGCCCCTCCTGTCACCTTCAATGGATAGCACAGGACTGAACCAAATGTGGCCCCCACCCCACCGTAGCAACCCCAACCTGAACCCGCAGCTTGTCATTAACAAGAGTGGTAAGGTTTCAAAAAACAGAGAGGCAAAGGCACAAAGGAATAATCTAATAAAAACAGAGAGGGGAAAAATGAAAAGAGAAAGAAAGGGAGAGAAGGAGGTGAGGCAGAGGACAGAAACTTCCCAGTGGCCGAGAGGTTAAATAAAATCCTGACCATTTAACTTTGACCTTGACTGAAGAAGGCCATTACTAAGTACACGAGCAGCAGCTTGTTTTAACATTCACAAATGTGTTCAAATATGACAGAACATTCAAATGATTGTGACTTGTTTTAAGGAACTGAGAAATAAAAAGCCCAGTTTTTAACTTGATATTCATGTGTTGAGCGTGTCCCTGGTTTTGACATAGTTCTAAGTCTGTGATTATTTAATAGAAGAATGTATATGACTCACTGGAGACACTCTTTCTCTCAGGGAGCATATCTCACATGGAAATACAAAACACACCAACTGGGATCACTGCACACCACCAGCCATTCATTTTTTTTTCAATGACACGTGTGCATTAATTTGATCGTTTCTCTTGTTGTTTTAAAGCCCCTCTGTGAGCTTGAACAGTGCTGATGTCATTCCTAACCTGTGCGCAGCAAATATAGATTTTCAGGCCTTCTTTAAAAACCCTGTAACTTAAAACATAGATGGATTGTGCTGACATTCACACTAAATTGTTCCTTTTATTTCACACCCTCATTTAACGGCAAATAACTGGCACTCTGGTGGCACAGCCAGTGTTCAGTTGCTTAATGTGTTGTAAAAAAAAAAACAACAAAACTGCTGACCTCTTTATTTTGCTTTGTGATAAATGCTTTTCCCTCCCAACAGAAGCATTTCACAATACACGACATTTAACAATCAGGGATTTCTGCACTTCATAACAACTCTCCAGAGCCAAACAGTAAGCACATCCTGAATTTCTCAATATTTACACGTCGCTGAATTTTCTTAAATATTAAATACTAACCAAAGACACAATTGTTTCCAACAAGAGAGAGAAAAAAAAACATCCAGAAATGAACAGCAGCAGGAGCAACAGTGGTGTAGCATTATGATGAAAAAAAGCCTGATGCATCGAGTTACAAGCTTCCAGCTTCTTTCAGTGAGGCTTTGTCTTTGTCTTATGTGATAGTAATCTGAATATCTTTGAATAAATCAGACATAAATCATCATTATGAAAACTGTATCTTGGTCTTCAGGGAAACTGAAACTGGCATTTTTCTCTTTTTTAAAAAAAAAAAACATTTTATGGAGCAAATAGTTAACGAAAAACAGTGTTGCTCAGAGTCATGCCTGCCTATTTCAAACACTCTTTCTCCACAAGGAGCTGAAAAAAACATGCAGCACACTCCGACAAGAAGTGAGTTGAAATTATTCCAGGTATGCTAGAGAAAGTATCAGGTTTCCCACACAGATTTATGAGTAAACAAAAAGCTGCTTGATGAGCAGAGGCTAAATACTATTAGTCAGTTTTGGGGCATTAGGGCCCAGGTGTGGATGGTATATAGTGAAAGCGGGTGGACCTGAATGAGTGGCACTGTAACCTGATCATTGTTTTCTGTTTATATAGTAACACTGACAATGTAAAAGCGGCCCTGAGAGAACAAGTGGCAAAGTAGCTCCCACTGAAACGGAGAAGCTGCATCTGGCGCCAGGAGAGAGGTAGTGACTGACACCGTCTGAGGGTGAGGGCGAGGAGGGATTGTGACTCAAGAGAAGCATGAGGGAGAGAGAGACAGGGTGAGAGACACTTGGCTGAGGGCAGAGAGAGAGCGAGGGGGAGGAGGGGGAGAGAGAGAGAGAGAGAGAGAGAGGGAGAGAGAGAGAGAAGAGGAGGAGGAGGAGGGGACTTTACCTGGCGTGGAGAAAGAAGGAGAGGAGCCAAAAACTGTCAGCAGCTGTCATCACCCTGAACTGAGCTCAGCCTCAGCGCCTCAGCCCGGAAAAAAAATACCTCCCTCTTCTTAACTTACAGCTCACCCCTTAGCGTGTCACAACATCAATCAGCACGCCGCTAATGGACAGAAGAGACAAGATGACGTGTGTGAATCAGCCTCATCAGCTACCTTTATTTGTCTACTATGCAGCGCTTCACATGCGATCTAAACTATAAATCTAATCCGTCATATGATGAATTTTCCACCCTGGAAGGCCCATTTCCCCCCTTTTCCTAAAATTTGAACCTGATCTTCTTACAGTTTAGCTACAAGAAACTGCACTTCTAACTCCTACCACCTGTACAATAGGCTAGTACCGTATTTCCTATTACTACCTCACCTGATCTCCTCTGTTTTCTGTGTCTGTCCCACATTCCTCCTCTTCCATTCACTCAGTGTTTGTTGTCAGATCAGCACATCCCTGTTTAGACAACAGACGCCCCTCTGAAAGCAGAAACCTTCCTTTATCAGCCCTGATGCCCGAGCGTCTTGAAACTCAAAGGGACCAAAGTGTCAGTCCTCTAAACTCTGCGAAAGCTGCTGTTTCAACAGCACAGAACTGATCCATCAGTCTGTATGAACAAATACATGAGGATGAAAAAACACGGTGACTACAGTTTATAGCCTGAATGAACATATGGTACACAAACACACAAACAGAGTGAGCATGTGGTTTGTTTTACACTGATGTTGAAGGTCTTTCCACTCCTCTTGGAGGGGCAGTGTGGACGACTCAGTGTGACATATGGCCTATAGCTGGGCTCAACCTGCCAACATTGCACATCTCATTGAACTAGACTTTGGCCTGGGGGGCTCCACAGAGCCTCACACTATGGGGTAGAGGAGGGTAATGCTGAGAACAAAGAGTTCAATAGAGACAAAACTATAGCTTCAATAATCCTTCATCCGTTTTTCTTTTGAGCGAGATCAGAAATTTGATTTGATAATTGTGACTCCGTTAAATGTGAAAATGCAGCAAAATTCTGACTCCTGTTTCCTTCACATGGACCCATGAATGAAATGGATGGCAAATTCAGTTTTTACATAACTTGCCTCTTGCCTCACTAAACTTTCAGCAGCACGCTGTGGAATGTGCGTGCGCATGTGAATATGTGTGTGTGGGCTGCTGCATGGGACCATGGGTCGAGTGGACAGCGTACGATGGTTTTCAGTGTGACTTTGAATGCAGCAACACTCGCAGGAACAAACTTGGTGAGGAGAGGGGGGGAGGAAAACAGTGGAATAAGTGTCCTTCATGATTGAATGGTCATAACACAAAAATGTCATGCTGAAGTTCATTTCAAAGGGCAAAGTCAATGCAACTAGTAAAAAAAAAAAAAAAAGTGCTTTCTGACATGGTCTGTATTTCACATTATCAAATGGATGATTCATGTATATTTTATTGTTACTGTACTAAGTTGAAATTCAAGAGCAGATAAACAGTGGGGGAGAGTTTCAACCTAAAATATGCTGAGTGAGTAATTACCACGACAGCAGGGAGGAGATGGGGGAGACCTGAGTGACAATCCCTTTCATCAGCTGTTCTACGTTCAATACCAGTACCCCCCCACCCCCAACCCATCTCCTCTGGGAGGAGGAGCCCTTCCTGTCACTGGCAGCGCCTTTTAAAGGAAAGGCTGTGAAGACCAGGCTACTGTCCAGGAGATGGCTCCATAAAAACAGCAGCACCAAACACAACATAAAAAGGAGGGACACACACACACACACACACGCACACGCACACGCGCACGCACGCACGCACGCACGCACGCACGCACGCACGCACACACGCACACACACACACACACACACACACACACACATGCACAAGTTCACTTAGAAAAACAGATATCCTGGACTAGTCCTCAAACTCTTATAACAGTCTTCGAGTTTCAGATGAAACTGAAGACATTTTGGGCCATGATCAAAATAAATAGTCAACAACACTCTGGAGCTTGACCGTGTGTGATGTTTGCTGGAAAACGACATTCATGTTACATTTTGTTTTTTTCCCCCATGGTCATGGAGTTTAGCTTTGTCTGCAGAGCATGGGGGAGGGTGTGTTTATGGGCCAGGTTGTTAAATCTGGGTTTGTCCTTCCCATTCACCATCATACATACAATGCACCCTTTCTTTTTTAAACACAGAATAAACCCAGGTTTCTATTTTTTCCCTTTTTTTGATAATGGAGAGTCAGTATCAGCTTCCACCTCCAAACCAGGCGCCTTCAATATAACACCAACATGGAGCCAACGTGGCTCCTCAAACACATCCTGTGCAATAAACCTCTGGATTCTACTTTGTTAAATGAAAAGCTTTTTGGCATGAAAATAAATTGGTAATCATATAAATTAATGAGATGAAAAGTTTAATCTCATGATTTACTGTATAAGAAAGAGCTCGATTGTCTAGTTGTGCTTTTTTTTTTTTTTACTTAAATTTTTGAAAGTGACTTTTTAAAAACATGTTTTGTCAGCTGAACAACAGTTTCATCACTAGTGTGTGCAAAATCAGCACACTGTAGGGTATTTGACAAATAGTTCATAAGACACACTAACATCTCAGAATCATCAAAGGCCAAACTCAGCCAAAGTTAATGTGGTGTGGTGGAGACATGGCTGGAAGCTGCGACGCCGCAATCAGAGACAAGTCCGAACACGACCCGCTGAACCTCACAAGATGTTGGTTTCAGGCTGTTTCACTCGGGGACATTCACCAATCAGCAGCCTGGAACTGGCTCCATTCCTGCAGCTTTCACAAGAGCACTGTGATTGCAAAATATCCCACTTTAATCATTTTGTATTTGAAATTGAGCTCAGTCAGGTTGACTAATCAATTACCCGTAACCTGCCGTATTTGTTACGCACATTCCCAGCAGATGAGTCAAAGGTAACTGCTATATATTAACATGCAAAGTGTAACCTGATTACTACAAATAACCAGATTAGAGTAATAATTTGATTACAGTGTTGCATGATTCACAACAATTTAATAGTCTGACAAGACATGATTTGTGTGATAATGTTGTTTATGGCCAGAGTGTGGGGCATGTGGCAGTCTACAGGAAACATCATATTGATGCTGATAAAAAGAAGGAAATTCGATTAAACTGAAATTTAGCTGGTGCTCATTTTTTTGATGAAAAGGCTGTTCACTCTCTGGCACATTCTCCCACAAAAGGAAATTCCAGGAGACATTTGCAGTTAAATACGTGCAATCTAGATCTGTTAATGTGATTATTTCAAGTAAGAGAAGCTGGTAAGGGTAATAATTCAGAGTACTGCTGTCGCCGCACTCTTCTCTTTTCTTCAAAATTTACCACAACTGAGTTAAAGTCTGTGTAAAATAAAGGAGTTTAAAATGATTCTTCAGAAACTGGTAATACACTACATTTCAAATGTTTACTGTGAAAAACAAAACGTTACGGCCTCACAAGGCCCAGTCTTTTCTCCTCCTTGCTCCACAGACTAGTTAAGTCCAGCTGAGAGCCACTGAGCATCTAAAGCATCTAAAGACAATCATTTTCCAGAACACATAGCATCACTCTTTCTTTCTCATTATGGCTATAACAATTGCCTTAATCTGGTCATTATTAAACTGTTATTGTGTTGTACACAGGGATGGACAAAGCGGTTTTATTGCAGCTATAAGAACCTGCTTTTGTAGAGAAGGTCACTCACACACACACACACACACACACACACACACACTGAACTTGAATTTCCAGGTCTGCAGAGGTTGTTGTTTGGAGTTTCTTTCTCACAGGTCCTGAGACAGTGACAGTGTTAGGGAGAGACAGCCCACAGGCATCCAGATGCTCTGTCGAGTGGCTCTGCCAGCGAGTAATTCATAACCTAGTGACACAGATTTGTACGTTTTATGAGAGACTAATGATACTGGTGCAGGTAGAGCAAAAAAACGTTATCTGAGCCCCCTCTGCTCCAAGAAACGCAACATACAGATGAAACCTCTGAAACTACTCATGTTTTTATCTCATTCAAAAGGCACAAATCTTCTTTCTTTATCAGCTTTTGGCAGTAACAGTGTTTCCCCATTGTATTATATGAGCTGTTCTCCTCCTGTGTGATGATATGATGACCCATTGTTAAACTGGCTTTGAAGAAGCCATTTAAAGAGAAGAGGGTGCCAGAAGAAAAAGCAGATTATCACTGAATGAAGGGGAGAGCATTTCCCCTCAAGGCCTGTGACACCAAAAGTTGGTGTCATCCCTCCACTCGGCGTTGGCCTCTTTTAACGGCCCATGCCCCTACGCACCACCTAATCTCTTAATTGACCCTTTGTAATTGTAATTGTATCATTAAAAGCTCTTGGTTACACAACACAAGGCATGTAAGCCGAGCCATGTGTGAGCAAAGAATAACCACTACACATTACTGCTCTGAGGGAACACACACACACACACACACACACACACACACACACACACACACACACACACACACACACACACACACACACTGATACACACCATTGGAAGGGGAGATGAAGTGTAGGAAGAGGGGATCTTCAAAAGAGGAGGAAAACAAATGTCACACAGAGGAGAAACTCTCCCCCACTGCAGAAGAGGCTGCGTGACAGAGAGCGGACAGACTTTGGCATGTCCCCGCTCCCTTTAATGCCTCCTGACGTTGAAACAAAGGACGGCAGAGAGGTGCTGAACTGCCTCACATAAAAAACACAGGAAAAGATGACCCCCCCCCCCTTTTTAAGACAAGGAGAGAAAGAGCGTGTCAAAAAGACACAGAGGCCAAAATGCTGTCAGGAATTCACCATCTTCACATGAAACATGTTCACTGCTGAAAAAGCAAACTTATCATTGTACTTCACTTTCCAGTGAGGGCTCATGTTCAACTATGCAACAGTTTATGGGATCATGTTTTCACTACAGTCATAATCCTGCTGGTGTCAGTTCAGCAGATGCAGTTTTGGTTTGGACAATAAACCAAAAGGTTTTCAATGTCAAAGGGTTAGTGCAGATTTATTTTTCCACAAGGGGCAAAATAAAAGAAAGCTGGTAAAGTAGATGTTATTTGCTTCAATTTGTACAGTGGCAAATAACCATGACTCAAGAGCTTAACCACAATATTGTCTATTTATATAGTCCCTTAGTCAGACTGAAATTAAAGGAAATGTAAAATCTTGGAATGAATGAGTTAAATGGGAAATAAATATACTATTACAGTGTAATAGGAACATTCATCATTTGGTGAATAACTGAATCAGAACACAAAAAAATGTGCAGCTGTTTCAAGGACTGCTCTGCCTATTATTTTCTCAGACATCTTCTAACGTCTTGTTTTGCTCAACTAAACCCCCAAAATGTTCAGTTTACACCGATATATAAACCTGAGAAAGTCAGATAGGAGAAGCTGTAGTCTGAGAAAAATTTGACTTTTTGCTTGAAAAATGACTCGAACGATTCATTGATTAATAAAGTAGTTGCTGTTTATTATTCTGTCGATTGAGTAATCAATTAAGCAGTGGGTTCTGCAACCTGCCAGTTGAGCCTTATGTTTAACAAAGATCGGTTGAGTCAAGTACTCTGCTGAAAATAAATAAATAAATAAATAAAGGTATGAAGGTCAGATGCGAGTAACACCTCTTTGTATGTTACTGTTCATTAATGTTAACAGGTTATTCAGAAACAAAGAGGGCTCAGGCCCCCCCACCCCACAAAACCCCTCTGGTCAGTCAGTGAATATGTTTTTGGTTCTCTCGTATAATGCAGAAAAAAAAAAATCTGTATACATGTATTTTCTTGGCTGATCCTGGACCTGCAACCTCCACAGCTAAAAGAAAAGAAACTAAGCTGATTTTTATATAAAGAAAACATGATGAATGACCATTTGTGGACGTTTGTCTTTCAGCCTGGCATCTGGCGAAGCTCCTTAGCGAGTTGAGACAGGCCCTGCTGTGGTGTTTGTCATCCTGACTGCTCATGCATCATCATTAGAGAGCACTGTGGACCTGACAGTGCTTGATGCCCCGGTATCTAAATAATTACTAAGATAAATAGACTCAAGGTGCTCAGTGGGGACGTCCCAAACCGTTTGCAGTATGAGCAAAGTCGTTTTTGTAAAATGAAAATTGTGCGCTCACTTGGGTGACACACATGAATAGACTTCAGCAAGTCAGTTTCTATAGATAGATAGAGTCAATGTTTGATTTTCCAGGCCACAAAGCCAAGTGTAATCATAGAGTCTGAAAGTGGACTCCATGACAATAACAAAAGGTCTACTTATTATTTTGCCAGATAGAGTGTATTTTTCTCATTTATCTCTGCAGTGTTTGTCTCTGTGACTGTTTCTGTGTGGCAGTTGGGATTTTTTCAACACTGCATTTTAATACCTGATGCAATATCTGTGCTGTGCAAGTCTTTTGATGAACTGTGAAAAGAATATCTAGCTGGTGCAGTTAGGAAACAGTCAAGTGAGTCATACTTCTATCTTTTAACAATTTATTTCCTTCTCATTTTCCCTAAAGAATATTGCTAAAGTGGGTTCTAGCGTTAAGTAACCTGCTCTGGCTGCATAAAGAGTAACACAAATCACAAAAAGATTACTATAAAATCCAGTCCATTAGTATTTTTATTCATCTCTTGTAAACTCTTTGTTTCTAACTACCTGTGGCTCTGTGTTTGAGTTTACTGGCCAAATCACAACCGTGTGATTTCCAGGCCCATTTGCCTTCAATCTGTCAGTGCTGTTTCTGTTTGGACGCTGGTGATTGTTGTTTTCTGGACACATCGTCGGGTCAGGTCCCGCATTGTTTAAACGTGCTGTCAATCATGTGAAGTCATTCATAAAGAAAACAAACACCACAGTGTATAAATATGCACTCCCCAACTCACTCACTCACACTCACAAAAGCACACTAAGCACATAAACAAACAAACTGCAGGGTGAGAATGGGACATAGAATCGAAAGGAATCTGACTCTTCCTGTGGAGAGAGCTCTATGATAACAAAACTGGGACTCTGATAAGAACACACACACGCACACACACACACACACACACTAACACACAGCTGCTATAGTTTGCAGGCTGATGGACAGGAGTACTCACACTGAATGCTGCTTGTCCCGGCCCAGGCGAAGGGGTCCAGGCCGGAGAAGTAAGGGGTGGCCTTTCCTAGCATGCAGGAGCCTTGTCCGGACACATCAAAGAGGGGCCGCGGGGCCAGCCCCAGAGCTTCCATACAGTCAAACATGCTCTTCTCTAATCACAGCAACACAACTGCAGACCTCTGCTATTGTTCTGCAGCTGAGCTAAGAGAGAGAGGCTGTAAAAACTCAGAGAACGCTTCCTGTTACTCAAAAGTAACTCAATGCCCTGCTTGGTCCAGGTGTTCCCTGTCTGTCTGTCTGTCTGTCTGTCTGTCTGTCTGTCTGTCTGTCTGTCTTTGGCACTGCCCCCTGCCCGCCTGACCTGTCCCTTCCAAACTAAGTCTTCTGGACAGATAAAACCCTGTCTTTTTTTTTTTGCCTTGTTTCTGTTCTACAACACAAACTACTTTTACACTCTCTCTGTTCCCAGATCACTTGCTTGCCTGCTGTAACTGATCTTCCCTTCCCCTCTCGCCGGCTCTCTGGGCCTCTCACACTCCAGCACAGACGCAGCCAACTATCTGCATGCTCTCTCAGCAGACAGAAAGGAGGTGGGGTCGAGGAAGAAGAAGAAGAGGGAGGGACACGCAGCCCGAGCGGGGGGGTGTGTACTCGCTTTTTGATTGGCCATTCAACAAACTTTCTCTCCCTCCCTCTTTTATCCTTCAAGTTTTCCAACTCGCCTCTTCATATTTCATATTCAGCAAATGAAAACAAACAGTCCTCACCTCCCCTAAACTCCCTCCCTCTAATCTTTCTCCTTTCTCTTTTTTTTCAGTATTAATGTTCTTCTTGTTCTGCCACAGGAAGGAAACAAATAGCCGCTCTCCCAAACAGTACAGCTCTGCCACATTTAGCGAAAAAACAAAAAACTCCCATCTCGCAGAGTCTGTTGGGAGTGAGAAGGAAAGGTGCTGAGAGAGCGGCAGTTTAGTAAAGGTGTCATTTGCTAATTTCCCCAGCTTTCACTGTAAACGGATGCTCTCCTGAGGGTTTCTGCACAGGGAAAGTAGGATTGAGTGCTTCCCTGAAGTGACCACATGAACACATCTGCGGGCACACACACACACACACACACACACACACACACACACACACACACACACACACACACACACACAGCTCATGCAATTTCCCCTAAAATAAATACGATTTAAATTAATTATTATTCCCATAAGTGCATATAAACAAACAATGAAACAGTGTATTAATAAGTACAAAAGAACAGAAAAAGAAACCCACCAAAAAAAAAACAAAGAAAAGCAGGTCATGCTTTATTTCACTAGACCATTATTCACTGATAATTTCAGTTTCCCAAAAAAGAACTATGTAATACTACATGAGTTAGTTGTGCTGAGTTTATAAGGAGCTGCTGATTTACAGATACACATTACCTTAAAAGAACTGACCTCTTTAAACCCAAATAAACATGAATTCATTATTCAATTATTATCGGAAACTTTATATATGTGTTGAATTATATGCTTGTGTGTAGACACATTTCAAGTTTCCCTGACCTGCTGGCACCTAAATGGAATTAATGAATTGTAAGTGCAGCAACTGAACGCTGTCAGCGTTGACCTATATTGGTGCTAAATTAGTTCTTTCCAGGACGCTTCCAAAGAAATGAATAATTAATAGGAAGTTATTAGAAATTTAGAGACCGATAAAATAAAGTGATCCAGAACAGAAGAGAGAGGGTGCTTAACATCCGTCCATTTCTACCACATGAAGTTTTATTTGTCTCTTGAAGCTTTCTCTTCTGTCCTTTTCCATTCGTTCTTGGCATGTGTGGCTATCTAATTCAATTCCTTCAATTCAGTTCAAATGGATTCAGTTATGTTCCCTCCTGGAGCTCATTGGACTCACAGTGCAGTCACACTGAAGTGCAACTCCGCTGCGGGCGAACCACACTGGCCCGGAGTCTGGATAGTTTGTATACGAGACAGCCTCACCTCCTCCCTTTCCTTCCCTCGTTCAAGAGGGATGAACTCTGGAAGAAACCCCCACTGGGGCTCTAACACCCCCCTTCACACACACACACACACACACACACACACACACACACACACACACACACACACACACACACACACACACACACACACACACACACACACACACACACACTGACTTCCCAACTTGTCCTGCCTGTGGCTTCATACACTTCATACTGCATTATAATTCTCTATTTTGTTTTTCTCCTTTTGTTTGTTTGTTTGTTAATATTTCCCCCAAACCCCTGAATCCATTTCATTTTTTTCCATTATTATTTGGAGGATAATAGGACTTATTCTTCCTGCTTTTTGTTTTTTTTAACACATTTTTCGAGTTCTCTTTTTGAAAGCCCCCTCCTCTTCTTGGTCTGTGACTAGAGTTTTTACCTGTCTTTCACCATCCTGGCAGGCACACTCTCTCTCTCTCTCTCTCTCTCTCTCTCACACACACACACACACACACACACACACACACTACAATGACACACTGCAGGGAGCAGAGCTGCACAATATCAGCCTGCTGAGCTCTCTCCACACCTTGAGACAATTACCCTCCCTGCCTCGCAGCACCCTGCCCCCTGTTGCTGCTTTGAGGAAAGAGACACACAAATGCAGGGGGGTTGGGAGGTGGGTGGGTGGGTGGGGGGGATGAAGAAGAAGAAGAAAAACAATGTGTCTCATTTTCCTTCACTATTTAACAAAACGTAAGCTCTCTCCCGTTCTTTTAGTCGGGCAAATGCAGCTCCCTGCCTTTGAAACTTAAAACACGGGACTCCCCAGTCAAGCCGCGTCCCTTTCCCCTTCTCTCTCTCTCTCTCTCTCTCTCACACACACACACACACACACACACACACACACACACACACACACACACAAACACACAACCTGTAAGAAGAGCGAGTCACATTACAACTATTCACTATCAGGTTCTTCAGCTATTCATCCTGTCTTCATGTCTGACACAAACACACTGAGCTGAACAATGGCCCCTCTTTTCTTTCTCTGTCTGTGTCTCCAGCAGCAGCTCCTCCAGCTCGGCCGCAGATATTTGCACAAAGTCTCATTGCGGTCATCAGCAAGCGCACAAATATAGTCACAAATGTGAGGCAAGGAGTGCAAGACTGCTGGTTTGTGATATTCATGGGTGTTGGAATGTGCAGCCTACAGAGTGGCAGTGGAAATGTGTGTGTTTCTCTGTGTGTGTGTGTGTGTTCGTAATGTGTGTATGTGCTTAAACAGAGTGCATGTGATGACAGACACAAAGAAAAACACACAAGCCTCACTCTGTGCCTTTAGGTTCAAGTTACTAATATCACACCACACACACACACACACACACACACACACACACACACACACACACACACACACACACACACACACACACACACACACACACACACACTCTCAATACATTACAAAGAACAAGATGTGACAAGTAGAGAAATTACGAAAGGACATTGTGTTCGTTGTGGAAAAATACACTTCTTTGTGATAGGACCACAGTGAGATTTCTTCCTTTTCATAACAAAAAAATAATAATTTAGATGAAGACGATGAAGGTCATGAAGGAAAGAAAAGAAAAGAAAAAAAAAGAATCATTATTTCCAAAAAAATTAGAGAAATATTTACTTTACTAAGAGAATCCAGAGATTGTATCATGTATTTACACTAATTCCAGGAAGCACTGGGCAGAAAAGCTTTCACTGAAAAGAGTTCCCTGTGTGTTTCCACTAATTCCCACTGCTATTAGGAAAAGAAGAGAGAAATAACTGTATGACTCAATACACAGCACGGAGCGTTTCATGTGGATATCCACTAATTTCAAGTCCAGGGATGCTTCGAGTTTCATCTCATTAGGGAACAAAGTCCAGTCTTCCACTGACACTGATTAGGACCCGGTTTGAATCAATTAGCAAATCCCACTTAAACTTCCACTGTAATTTTGTATGATTTTGTTCACTTTGCACTAATGAGAGATAAGTAATTTACTTTAGCTTTCCTTGACGGTTAAAAAAAATGTGCTCATTAATTGCATGGTTTCTTTCTCAATGAAAATACTCAGCAGAGGAACCCTTCACTGGCTGGCAGCTACAACTAACTATCACTTCACATAAGGGAAGTCTTGACAAACCTGAGGGAGTTCATAAAATCTTTTCTTTTTTTTTTTTTTCTAAATATAACTGATGGATAAATGTGTGAGCTGCTTTCCCACATTGTGATCTGAAGTGAACAAACTACCAGACAAGAAGTGAAAGTCCCTCCCATTATATTTAAGTGAGCTCACAGTTGCTTCGTTTAAATTAAACTGGCATCAAAGAGAAACTTAACTCTACACAAATATCTGGTGTTTGCAGACTCCCAGTGGTTGAAATTCTCACCATGGTGATGTAGAAGTGTACTCAGGGTGTGGTCAGTACTCTCTGGCATCACTGTCCTATCCATCATGCTAGGTGTGGTCGGCAGTGCAATAGAAGTTAAACTTCCCACCAAAGGATGGCAGTCTTTTCTTTAGTTTTCCAGTCTCATCAGTGAATTAATAGCTCAAATTTTGCCACAAAATCATTTCACTAAAATGGAATGGGCTCTTTTTTTTTTTTTTGCCTAAAAATAGACTTTGGTGAACCAGAGCCTAAAACAGAGGGGCTATCTTACATGATTAGCTTTGTTGCTCCTCTTGTATTTAACCCTCCGCAGAGGGACTGTTAGCATTCACTTATGAGACAGGAGTCAAGTGTACTTAGTGAACTTTAAGTCCTGTTTGTGAGTGACAGGTGAGCTACAGTAACTGTCACGTCACTATATCACTATAGTCTTCACTGTCAGTTAGCAAGAGAACACATTCTCCCTTCTTCAGTAACTCTTTTTTTTTAATGAAATGATGTACAATCCTGAGATCCAAATCCAAATGAAACAGGACAATGACCACTCTGCTTTCTAATGATAATTTGAAGCTTTGAGGATGAAGGTGCTGATTCCAGGGACACAGCATCTGGTTGTTGCTGAATCACTCGTGTTGATCCACAGACCACAGATACAGTACCATGATTTTGTGCTCAATGTGTAACAGCTTGGTTACAAAAGCCTGATTCATCTTACACACACACACACACACACACACACACACACACACACACACACACACACACACACACACACACACACACACACACACACAATGACACCCTGACTGTCAAAGCATAAGTGGTATTGCCAATTCAGTCATTTAATTACTTTATAATCTCATTACTACAAACTTAAGAAATGAAAAATGGTCACGTGGTTCTGCAGTGGAACTGTGATCCTACGTTTGATCATCTGTCTTGCTCTTTGGCCTCAAATGTCAACTACTAAATAAACCTGAACCGTAAGTCCCTGACAGTCTGTTTTGTTATGTGTGACCAACTTCATTGTCATCTGTACTGACTGACATAATGCTGCCTCTCATGTCTTTCTGTCTCTGTCTCTGTCTCTGTGTATGTAAATATAAAAATCCCAGAGGCAACATGTCGGAGATCATAATCATATACCTGCTACTGCTACTGGCTTACTGAGCTCCCTCTTGTTGGGCCCAAGAACTAACTGGAGATTGGCAGATAACAACTGCTCAGCCAACACACACACACACACACACACACACACACACACACACACACTTGTATCCACTCACACACTAATTGACGGGAGTGTTAGGCAGGTATTTCAGTCTGATGTCAGTCTTACAGGATGTGGGAGACTCCACAAACAAGTCTCTGCGTACAGTGTTTGATTTGGACCTTGCACAATATAAGGATTAATAAGGATACAAGCTGCTCCAGCTAGTCTGGGACACGACTTCAACTTACAGCGCGTCACGTGTAAACTTAACCTGAGGATAGTTAGGGTTCATATAAACACGCTAATAGGTTGAAGCTGCAAGTAACTGCATGTTTGTCCTAAAGCTGCAAAACCTGCAGTGAACAGGAGTAAAAAAAAAAAACAAAAATTAAAAAATGCTGACATGTGAGGAAAACTAAGAGAGTTGCCTGGTTTATGCCAAAAATGGCAATTGATGACAAAAGAATGTATTTTAAAAGGTTAAAATTGTTGCAGGAGGAAATATTAATCATCACAAAATGCTACATGTTTCCTTTGTTCTCTTTCTGAACGATTCCACTGGCTACAGACCGACAATAAACAATGTATAATGCTGTCAGATTTACTTGATACAGAACTATGACTGGAGCAGAGTACACACACTTTTTCTGATCACTGGGAACTGACTGAGTTAATATTTCTCTCTCTAATTCAATCCAAATTCATAGCAAGTCCAACTGTAGTTTGCATAACTTGAAACTGCTACAAGACTCACATTACAGGAAACTAATGGTGTAGCAGAATGCAGGTTCAGTAAAATAGCGCTGTGGCCCTGTAATGTCTGAGAGGCATCATTAAAGAGAAGAACAGAGAAATAAAGGAGAAAATATAAGAAAAGGAGTAAAGGCTTTTATCAGGATACTAGATATATCTCATGAATTGAAATAATATTACAATATACCATATAGTAGTATACTATAGCAGAGGCGGAGATGACCTTCATTCTTTAAATCAACTTCACTTTCACAATGTATTCAGTCTTTCTATAAACTTTTACAGGCACTCTCTCAGTGTTTCTTCCTAGTGAAGGGCAGTAGCGCCCCCTGTGACTCGAAATGGGAACTTTATCCGTCTTTAAACACACAATGCTTCTGAAAGTTGAAATGAAAAACAATTTCAACTGCCAAAAGCCTCATCCCTCTTTTAAGGGAGTTTGTTTCTATGTGTTTTAATGTAATGATTTCATCCATGAATAGCAGCACATTATAAAAGAGGGCCATGTTTTGTTTGCTGTATTTTACAGCACTTTTTTTCTCTTCTCTTCTCTTCTCTTCTCTTCTCTTCTCTTCAACAGGGCTGGTCACATTCGGCACACTATCTTGTCATGTGCCGAGTGTGGGATTAGTATTTTTTTTTGTTGTTTCCGATTGAACCTCATGATGATTTTTTTTAACCACATTTTACTAGAATCTGAAAGCTCATTGTAGGTCTGACTATCATGAGATTGTGTCAGCTTGGATCGTCTTCGTGCATCTTCTTGTGTGTTGATGAGAAAGAAACTTCTTTTTGTCACATTACTTTTTTATGTAATGCACCAAATGGAAAATCTTACTATAGACACACGACTTTTGGAGAAGTGTACTCTATTTCAATGGCGTATAACAAGTCTCAGCAGCTGTTTGTGTAAGCTGTGTAGAAGGAAAATAAATTAATTTTGTTACTCACACAATGCAGCCATCTCTTTAGGAAGGTCTGCTCCAAACCGGCCAAAGAGGTGGCTACTGGCCAGCAGGTCAAAGGGGGAGTGGCTCCTCATGGAGTTAAAGGTGAACGGGTACATAGCACGCGGGAAGCCGGTCATGTGACGCACTTGGTGCTCCCTGTTGGTTGCCATGGTGGAAAGTGCAGGTGATGGTTCAGGTGACTTCTCTCCGACTGTCTTGGCGTTTGCTCTTCCTACGTCTTCGTCAGGGGCCTATGGTGAGTTTGAAATGAGCTGGTGCCATTCAGCCCCGCTCAGCTGCTGGCTTCTCTGCCGTCACGCCGCAGAGAGGTGAGGGGGATGCTGACGAGAGAGGAAGAGCTGGGGAATGAGACCAGGAACCAAGTACCCGAGACCTGACCAGGTCCAGACTCTGTAGAAAAGGAGGGAAGAGAAGGAGGAGGGGTTAGATCCTGGAACCAAAGTCTGGTGATTAGCCCGGGAGCACAGTGGCTGAACAACTCACCTAAAGCCAAGTCAATTACAACAATTCATTCAAAAAAATCAGTTACTTTCTGCAACAAAAACAATAGTTGAAATACCTCAAAAGCGAAGTCCAGACGAAGAACAAAAGTGAAGAAGACGTAGAACAAAAAGAGAGTGTTAGACAAACAGTTGACAGAGCAGAAAAGGCAGAGGGGGTGCAACACTTTCCTCCTGCTTTTTGTCTTTCTTCCAAGTAGTGCAATGATTTCAGGCAATGCCATATGATTTCAATCAGCAGAACTGTATTATAAAGGGTCTCTCTGTTCCCTCTGCAAGCCTGACTCTAGCCAGCCTGCCAGAGAACAGCCAGCCACAATATGGGTACAATTAACCCTTTCCAACAACAGAAAACACATCACCTACTCCTTCCTGATAGTAACCCACATCGTGAATCCTCTGTGCTTCCACTTTGCTGAGGGGTCTCTGATGATCGCAACTTTTTTCACCTCTTCTGCCTCTCAGGACTCCTGCTGCGGCTCCGTGACCCCCAGTCGATCACTTAAATGTGGGCAGCCCTCCCCTCTTGTTTCGCTATGACTCTCATCCCCTTCTGTGATTTCATGAGTGGGCGGAGCTTAATTCTCTGTGGTGGAGCTGTGGTAAATACAGCTCGGCCAAAGAATGTCTTGTTGTTTTGGGCCTGCTTCGGCATGGGAATCAAACACCCAGAGTGGGTGAGAGATGGAGGGAGAGAGTTATGAATTTACAAATGTTATTTGAACTACAGGGAGGACTACGCGTGATCAACAGAAACTCCTGTTGAATTCTACAAGAGTTAAAGTCTCTTGTTTGTGTTGTGTGGCACAGACTAATGCAGGTACACAAATGAAGGTATGTATGGCTGCTGTAACTGACACAGCAGCCTGCCAATTACAGCACAGCTTTAAAGGGTCGCCCTGTACCTGATTTAAAGTAAACTGTTCCACATGTGGAGGTGTACACACACACACACACACACACACACACACACACACACACACACACACACGGCTGAGTAGGTAGAGCCGGTCATCCACTAATCAGAAAGCCTGTGGTTCCATCTCCAGCTCCTCCAGTCCACATGTGTGGAGTGTCCTTGGTGGTCAAGATGCTGAACCCCAAATTACCACTAAGTGCCACGTATAGAACGAGCGCTGTATGAATGTGTGTGATGGGGTGAATGCGACCTGTAGTGTGAAGTGTTTTGAGCGATTGTTAAGACTAGAAAAGTCTAAAAAATGCAGTCCATTAAAAATGAATAATGTGCATGTGATAAGACCTTTTATTCCTATAAGGACATTTTAGAGTTTTATAGATTTTAAAAATCTATACACTCAGTTATTAATCCCCATGTTAAAACAAATTAAACCGTCTAATACATAAATCTTTTTAAAATGAAGGTGAGGATTTAGAAAGGTGTTGATGTTCATTACGAGGGTTTAAGTTTGTGTTGCTGTTGAATTGTATTGGGTTACAATGAGCAGTGTTTCTAATATTTAGTTCACCCTCATCTCTGCTACTATTATTAGAGTAAAACTCTTCGACATCCTCCTGTTATTACAGCAGCTAGTTCTTCCCACACACACAAACGCATACAGTGCATATTACACATTCACACACAAAGCCACAAAGTCAGCACAGTGAGTGTTGTTTTTAAAGTCATATTTCCCATATTGACATATTTTCTGTAACTGCCTCGCTCTGCTGTGGTTTTTCTTCACTGTGAGGGCCAGTCAGGGAGAGTCCCTGCAACTATTTTCATAAAGAACTTTTGTGTTTGAGGATCAAAAAATGTCAAGCACGGGTTGGACAAATCATGTGGCAATTAAAAAAAAAAAAGATTACACGCATGTACTGGTGTGGAATGGTCCCACTTAAAAAAATACACATGCATGCACATGCTTCTCTAAAAGCAGGTACATACAAGCACGGACATGTAGGCCACAGGAGTGAACGTACACAGATGTTCTGTGACTTTAATCATGTTCATGGACAAGTAATCAGTGGAAAACACACAGCGTTCACACATGCTGAAGCACCACTGAAAGCTGCAATTGACCTTGAAGAATGAAGGAGTAAATATAGGACGGCGGATCCTTTCACAGATGCAGCTTCAGAGTCCCTCGATTTGATGTTAACCAATCAAATGAAATTCAAAGACTGAAAGCCAGATGTATAAAAGGATTGAGATGAAGAAAAAATAAAGTGTCGAAAGCTAAAAAAAAAAAAAGAAAAAAAAAAGAGATGGAAAAAAGATAGAGAGAAACAGAGGAAAGGAAAGAGAGGGAAGGAACATAGGAGGGATTTTCAAGCATCTGGTAGGCCATGTGTAAGAAGTGAACAGACCCATTAATTAGAGCCATACTGGAAAGTGGATTAATAAGAGAAAGAAGTGACTGTGGTAACGCAGCATGGGAGGAGGAGGGGGTGGGGGGTGGGGGGCACAGGCAGGAGTGGTTGCAGAAAACATACATAAAAATAAAGAAACAGTTTTATTTCCACTAATAAACTATGAAATAATGTGCGCCCAAGCCAAGGAATGGTTTCTTTCTCTCTAATGAGTAACACCCCCCTCCTCCCCACCCCCTCGCTCTCTCCAGGGGGAATACACCTTGGGCAGGGCAACAAAAGTAGTGCTGTGTCTCCGGGCCTCCAGGCCTCAATGCTGCTTTTATGAGACCTGGTTGGGTCAGGTCAGACTGGGTCACCTGGTCCTGGTCCTGCTGACACACACACACAAATACACTAACACACACTTGCGCGTGCGTGCGTGCACACACACACACACACACAGAGACACACACACACAGAGACACACACACACACACACACACACACACACGCGACCGATGCTCCCTTTTCCCAGACTATGAGGATTAAAAACAGCTTTGGTGTGAAAATGATGGGGGCTTTCCATCTCTCCGTCTTTTCCAACAAGCCACGACATACTGTCAACAACACTACTCTTCTGTGTGTGTGTGTGTGTGTGTGATGCATTGTTGCAGCAGTTGTAAACATCTTTCAGTTGCAAACAAAATGCCAAAAACTATTTTTTGAATAACATGTTTTAGATGCTTATTAGGAGCATCATCTGGAGCTAGTTATGCTGATGGGTGTAAATGTGACTGAGCTTTATGGGTTTTCCAACCCAAATCAGTTTGAGGTTACAGTTATGAAACTACATACATACACACACACACACACACACACACACACACACACACACACACACACACACACACACTAAGCTGGCTCATTTACAAGTGAGAACGACCTGTGTCCAGACTAGTATTTCAGGAGTCCACCTGAAATCTGCAACATGCAAAGCTGCATGTTCACACTGACACATTTTACTAATCAAACTAAACATCGTACTCGCGAGCACGTGACAGCCGTGTTTTGACCTGCCAATTTATCTGCTGTTTGTAGGCGGCAATCGCTTGTTAAATGCGACGCTGCCACCATTGTGCTGTGTGTAAGCAGCATTTGAACATCTGTTTTGAAAGGTTGTTTTCACAAAGATCTCTGTTCACATTGAATGCATGAAAAGAAAAAAAAAGAAAAATCTATTTTAGTCCTCAAACAACAAAAATGTGTATCACAACCAACCTCTGGTCAGAAGTGGGACAGACACACCCTGTTACTCTGCTGAGTCTCAGCCCCCCCCCCCCGTTTCTCTGTGATCACCTTTGCTGTGTTTTAAACAGAAACCGAACATGCACAAAATAGTGATATGATTGTGATTCATAAATGCTACCGGCAAATCAGTCTCTCTTGGCTCCGTTTTATGATTGCGAAGTCATCTGACAAAATCAACACAACTAACAAACAGTTGTCTTTGTAACTTTATAGCCACACATCCACTAGTGTTCACACAAAAACACAGAGCCATCATTTGAAGATTTATTCTCTCTGAAAGCTGTTTTTGATAAACTCTGTTTGTGTATTGTACATAATGAAAAGCTTATGGCAGTAAACAGCTTTGTTTTGGTCTTAGATCCATCAGTCTTTGGTGTACTGAGAATTTTGGTCACATTTTCGGTTTTTTTATTTTTCTGCACATTATTAAAAAAAAAAAAAGTCCTGTTGGTGTGGGGATAATGTGGTGCAGCATTTTCAGACAAATGGATGACTGGAGAATTACAGTTAATCCTCAGTTTTATAGCATAATGAGTTGACTTTTATGGTTGAGAAATGTGCGGTGATAGAAAGTGTCCGAGTCATTCAGCGTCAGTCAGTGAACGAACAAAGGCCTCAGTTGAAGTTTTCAGAAAATGGAGCAAGATCAGGATGCATAGGTTAAAAACAGACATGTGTCATTTGGGAGTGGCACTCTTCACTAACCTCAGTATAAAATGCATCATACAAACACATCATCTTAGCTGGTCTAGTAGGCCAGTTGGTCAAAAAGGGAAACATATTCATACACACTGTTGACTAAATATTGAAACTTACTGGTTAGCCCTCATCACCTGCCCCTCGATATCAACCCACTTAATTACTAAAAGTAACTTTTATATATATATATAAATAATTGCTAGTTTCTCCAACAGCCGGAAAGTAAATGCTGCATAAATGATCTGACACGCTGGTCCTGTGTGATGAAGAGGTCATCCAGATCAAATACTGCATGTTCACTATTTATCCTTATGCCACAGTATATTCATCTGAAAGGACTAACAGCTCCAGGTTTCCGGCCCTGTTCTTACTGTTTAGACAGGCTTCACAATAGCAACAAGAGAAACAGCTGCATTGCCTGTGGACTCCTGCATGGTGGCCATCAGCACTACACATGGTGCTTTGCAATAAAAGAAAAAAAGTTTGATTTAATACAGTTGATTTATTTCTTTCTGAATCCAAGTCTTTTATTCTTAACTGTCTCTTCACCATTCTTGTTAGGGAACAGTTTTTTTATTATTGTGTTTATTCTTGCTCTTATGTTTTTTTTTATTTTTTATTTTTTAACATTTGGGTGAAGTAGTTTTCTCCTTGTACAGATGATGTGGAATAAGTTTGGCTGCAGGTGGAGGCATGAAGCAGAGGCCCTTTTTGTTCAGGACTTTCTTTAGGTCGACTTCCCATCTTATGCTATTCAAAGTCTCCTCCAGTTTTGAACTTGACATAACATGCTTCTAATGTCTTTGTGTTGTTTTGTATTTGCATCATTGTGTTCACCCTGTCTGTGTGCCACACACCTTTGTTTGATAGTTCCCGCTCTTTTTCACATGAATGATCTATTGTGACCAGCAGGTGACTGGTTTGCTTTATTAACGGCAGAAAGTCAACAATCATTTAATAAAGCCGAGACTGCTGCCTGCGCGAGCTGACCACTGTATTTTCATTGCAAAACTTCATAGATCTGTTGCACAACGGGGAAGTTTCAAGCTGTCCCAGGTTTTAGTAATTTCGCTGGAATTGTTTTTTATTCAGAAGCTAGTGACTTGTGGAAAAGATGAAGCATTTGGGAGGTAAATGTTAACATTAGGGGTGGAGTCTGTGTGCGGTGACACAGAGCTCAGCGATGCTGGGGAGAACTCGAGTTACTACAAACTGGAACCAGAGGGTACGATTGCTCCGCTCCACCTCACGTAATGATGTCCTTCATATTGTTGGAACATGTGGTCGACGAGTCCCCTGTGTTAGCATATCAGATGGATTACATGATGATGTTTTTTCTGCGCTTAAAAGTGTTTTCACCCCAGTTCGAGTGTGAACACACTAAAACAAAAACTGTTTGTCTGATGATAAACACACTTTGATCTTTTGGACCGGTACAGGCCACATGGACCGGTACAGGCCACATGGACCGAAACATCTGCTCCCTCACTCTGCACTTTAATTTTCTGCACATTTTCTCCTCTCAGTAAATAGAAAGTGAAAAAGTGTTTCTTTTTTTTTTTTCCTCGGCCCAACCATTTAGTCATCTCTCTGTTTCCAAACTTCCAGTGTGTGGGTTTCATGCAGAGCGAGGTGAGTCAGCTGGAAAATAGGCGGGCATTAAAAGTCCTACAGGCTTTCTCTTTTTGAATTTGTTGGTTTGGTTTTCTTATGTGGTTCTTTTGTGGATATGAGTTTCGTTTATCTGCCATTCTTCTCAAATCCATTTGCCATTGTTAGCGTAATATCAAGCAAAGAGTCAGTGTTTTCTGTGCTGAGCCACTTCTGACTTGACAGAAGAAGCTTTATGGTTTTGTTCAGCTTGCAGATGCGTCTATGGAGACATTAGTGGGTGATAGTGGGAAGGAACCCAAGAGGAAAAACTTATACACAATGTCTGCATTTGAAACCATATAATCTAATATGTGTGACACCTTTGGAGCCACAAAGTGAAACTAAAAGCCATACTCTGAGTAGAAATGAGGGATAAAACTCCCCTTGCATCAGCCAAATGCAAGGGAAATCATGACTTCAGCAGGGACAATTAGCTGTAAACCATAAAACCACAATCAAATCTGCTTTATTCTGGGAGAATGCAGCCAGAGATGAGCTGTGCTGAAGACGCCATTAGAAAATACACATCCTGACACACAGAAACCATTATAGAGCAGAAAAAACACAGGCACCGTCACCCACAAACAACATAATTAGATTTTCCAACAAATGACCATCCTATATTTTATGTCAAGCTGACATGTAAAAATGTCTTTTGAGCAACACAAACATCGCTGGGCCATAAAGCACCAGGGTCTGACAGCCATCTTGTAACCGCAAAATGTTTCTGGCAGTGGTAAACACATATTTCCAATTTGTGCATGCAATTATGTTGCTAGCTTAGTCAAGAATGTACACACAGATGTAAATATTAGGCCTCAAAACATTTGATATCTATTTTCCAAGCGCTGTTACTCAGAAACATCTTTCAAATTGTATTGCCAGACATTCATCTTATTAAAATGATTTCCAGTAAACAGGATCCGATCTCTTTCGCCAAGTTTGACTAGAAACTATACAGAAAAATGATGTATTTGTAGTTCCAGGAGGACAAAGTTGACAATCTCTGATGTCTCAACCTGAAGGCAAGTGTTCCACATTTTGGAAAATACACTTATTTGCTTTCTTGCCATTAAATGAGAAGATTGATATCACCCCCCCTTGTCTCGGTACGGTAAATATTAAGGTCCAGCAGCAGTCGGTTAGCTTTGCTTATGTAGCTAATAGTCCAAAGGTCCAGGAAGTCACTGCTCCCAGTCAAAAAATGGTTTGACAGACGAAATATTGGACTTAAACAACCCAGCCTCATGGCATTTCGTGAAATGGTCACGAAATGTATTGAATTGTGTACATGAACCAGAATTTTGCTCACGGCACTTGGTTAAGGTTGGGGAAAGATCGTGGACTGGTCCGGGGAGAAAAAGTTTGTCGACTTCAGTAACGTCGTCTTTATTGAAATCTAACCAAAACCACTATCTTTCAATGACCTTAACCAAAGTGCCTTTATTGCCTAAACCACAGACAGGGCTCTGGATGTGAACCCTATAGCCTCTGATGTGACAGTCATGCTCTTTGTGTGACCAGTATCCACACCAAGCACCTCTTTGTGAAGCCGCTGTCATCAAAAAAAATGTTGTAAGTTATGCTGAGTGTCACAAAAAATTGGAAAATTTGTGTCCATGTACACGAATGAATAGATTAAATTTTGTGACTATTTCAACTAGCGTGAGAGTGGGTTGATTGAAATTCACATTTTAACGAGATCAGACATGTTAGTAAGTGAGCTCTTTGGAGTTCTGGGCGGCGATATTTTTTACCTTCGGACAGAGCCCGGCTAGCTGGTTCCAGCTGTTTCCAGGTTTTATGCTAAGATAAGCTAATCTGCTGCTGGCTGTAGATAAAAAATGTGGTATTGATCTTCTCACCTAACTCTCGGCAAGAAAGCGATTAAGAACATTTCCGAATATATCCAAATTTAACTTTACACCAGAACTTGGACTTACGCTTTAGTCTTATCCACAGTATATCTAGTAAAATAGATTTACAGCATATCCACTCACCTAGAAATGTTTGTGGATTCAATCACTGTTCCCAGAAAAGAAAATGAAACGAGGACATTCTGTGTAACTAAAACAGCATGCTTATAAAAGAAAAAAAGACACGGTAGCTTAAAGTTGCTTTGCCTTTTGTAAAACTCTACAGAACTAAACTAATGGTCTATGAAGCCATGAAGATCTAATTAGAAAAATCTTGTAGATTTTGAACTTTCTAACAAGTTTGTAAATCATGACATATACAGTTTTATGGTTTTCCGCTTGTCTAATCTGATATTTAGTGTTTTTGATCGCCAAGGAAATCTTCTATGATATTGAAGTAAACATCTTTGAGTTTTGGACTGCTGCAATGGAAAGATATCAGCTTGGGCTCTGGAAAACTATGACAAACATTATGGAGCAAACAATAAACTGATTTATTTTTGAAAAAATGAACAGCTCAATTGTCAGTTAAAATAATCATAAGCTGCTATAAAGAAAGTTTCACCTGACTCTCATCTAACTTACAGCTTTACTTTGGTGCACACGTTTAAAGTGTCCAGCACACGTGGAATAACACAGTGTGAATTCTGTGCTATCAGTGCTAATGGGGATGAAGTTGATGATAGCAATGTTTCATAAAACACACAATGTTGTCATTATGTGGAGCCACCCCTGTGGGCTGCCGAGGGTCTCCACACTGGAGCTGGGGTCAGCCCCCGTCGCTCCAGGCTCAGCAGCTCGGGCCATGGGTCAGGCCTAATTAAGGCATTTGGTAGGCAGCCTTTCATTTAGTATTAAAGTGAAAAGTGAGTGTAAAGACTGCCTGAGCTGCCCACCACCTATGTCTCACACACATGCTCAATCTGTTTCTTGCTGTTCCTCCACGGAGGAAGATTAGAAGATTAGAAGTGTGTTTAATGGACTTGTATTCTTCACTGGAGAGAAGCCTCGGGCCACGATTAAACACACTGAGAAGCTCTTTAGACACACTGAGACACATTCAGCCTTGAATTTTGAAAAAGTGCAGGGAAAGCAACAATGAACGTTACAAGTCACTTCCAAATCTCTGAAGCCAATTGGGCACGTCAGGCCGAACCGCAGCCAGTGCATGGCTCTCACCAAAATCTCTCTAAATAACTCTGTGGACAATATGTAATTCTGCAGAACAAGAAAACATTTGTCTCCTCCGCTCACAAAAACAAGTAGCAAATGCTCGCTTCTTTGTTGTGGAAGTTATAAGTTTCCATTTATATGTAGCGACCAAGAGAACAACCCCCGTACAAAATCAAACTCAGCTGACAAGAGCCAGCTAAAAAAAAAAAAAAAAGATGGATTTTTTTTTTTTTATACTGCGGAAATAAAAGAGAAAGAAGTGAGTGAGGCAGAGGGAAAGAGAGAGAAAGAGAGAGAAAAAGAGAGAGGAGCCAGACATCCTCCTCAGCCTAAGGGGCTGTCATTCTTTAAAAGTGTAGAGAACAAAGATGAGACTGCAGTGCAGTCAAGAGTTTTATCCAACACACCCAAACACATGCACATGCAAGCACACGCAAACTTTTCTAGAAATCTCTTCTCTGAATGATGAAACCAAAGCGGGGAGAAAAAAAGTAGGACTTTAACCAAGAGCAGATGCATCCATCCAAAGTGTTAGATTTTAAAAGCTGAAAAAGTCTGACTTGGGACCAGAGTGACAGAGTTCACTCAGTAGCCGACACTGTGGGGACGTCCACTGACAAAGACAGTGACCAAGTGATGAAAAGCCATTCAGAGAAGAGAAGACGGTTATATTTAGAGAGTCCGCCACCGTTTCCCAGAATGTGATCTCTAATATACTATGCATTGTTTACACCCAGCTGTTTATGCCTTGCTTGTAGACTCGTCCACCTATTCCTGCGGACGTGCCGATAAACACCCCTCCAGACATAAAGGAAAATGAATCTGAAATAGATTTGTCGAGAGTTTGTTAGGGAAAGCTCGCAGCGGGGGCCGTGCATTGCAGTGCATCGCACAGAGTGGCCTGGTGCGACCGCTCAGCAGTGTGGTGTTATCGAGAGAGAGAGAGAGAGAGAGAGAGAGAAGCAGGATCAGCTGGGAGGAAGCAGATAAGTAGTGTCTTAATCACCGTCATCATCAATCAAGCAATGCATGTGAATTTATATAGACGATGTCGCACAAGGGATGCTATGAAATGATTCACACACTGTGTAAAGAGAGCTTGTGTTTCAATATGAGGGTCAGTAAGTTTATTCACACACACATATGTACCCTCTCTCTCTCTCTCTCTCACACACACCTAATGCAAAGCAGCAGCAGCAGCAGTGATCAGACCCACAGCAGATTGTATTGTGATATCCAGAGTAGCCTATTTCAATGTTTCCATCCTGCTTCTGTAATTGTGTGGATGGAAACCTGTTTACATACGCTTCAGGGGGGGTGAGTGACTGAGTGTGTACACACTCAGGTATACCAGACCTACTCGGTCATTTGTGATGTTGATGGAGTGATCCATCAAGTTTGACAGCCAGTCTGCTGGCTGAGAGCCTCCCGGGCTAGAGCAGCCGCTTCGTCTGCTCCTGGAAGAAACGGCCTGGGATGGTTCCAGAGCTCACCTGTAGCACCCAAATACTGATGAATAGGAAATATATAATATAAAAAATAACACTTAGTGTGCTGTCTAATAACATCTTCTCTTATTCATGTCATTCTTGAAAAATGTGGGGAATTCCAACATCCATTTTTTTTTATTTTTTCCTTTTCCTTTCCCGTGTCAAAGATCTCAGTAGTGATCAGAAACTTTCAGCAACTGTGAAGAGTTTATGGAGTCAGGAATAAACACAGATCTGCATACAGATCACACATATGCCACACACACACTTGTCCACAAGCGTTCATCTCCTCACATGGAGCGGCCCCGGAGCACATGAAAGTGCTGATCAGCTTTCATTCCCCTCCTTAGCTGTTTCTGTTGTTCTTTCTCCCTCTCTCGAAAATCTCTGTTCTCAATTAAAGCTGTCCTCAGGAAACTCAATCTCTCCACTCATGCTGTCCCAGAAACACACTCACACACACACACACACACACACACACACACACTCACAGAAAGGGAGAAAGAGGGAGAGACAAGAGGAACACACACACACACACACACACACACACATACACACACACACACACACACACACATCTCACTCATGCTCTGACATGTCTTCTGTCCGTCTGCTTCTTTCTCACACACTGCCAACAGACTAAAGTTATAAAAGGAAGAGGAGATCTCCAAAAGGGATTGAAAAGCAAACTTACCAGACCCGGGGATGTGAACGCGGCGCAGTCTGGCGGTGGGGAGTGAAGGGTAAGTCAGAGGAGAAACGAGCTGAGTAGGAGAGTAGTAGTTGTGTTTGTCAGTCACAAGTCCCTCTCACAGCGACGATAGAGCTCAGCCTGTTGCATTCCGCCTCCCTCTCCTTTTCCCGTCTCTCTCTCTCTCTCTCTCTCTCTCTCTCACTAACATACACCCTCTCTCTCTCTCTCTCTCTCTCTCCTCCTGAAATCATTGTGTACTTTGATTCACAAACCCTGCCTCTGTCACGTGATCCAACACTTCAAATATACACCACATTTTTTTTACCAGCCACAGAATGCCCGAAGGAAGGGAAAACAGGGTCCAGAAAGCTTAGGTTTCAACTTGCTGCCCACCCCCTCTCTTTCCCTCTCTCTCTCTCTCCTTCTTTGTCTCACAGTCTCTCTCTCTCTCTTTACCTCCACTCCTTCTACACTGTACTGTCAGTCAGCACGCTTTTGTTGGATTTCAACTCTGTGACTGTTTGTTTTGAATTTCTAAATTTGTTCCTCCTCTGCTCACCGTCCAAAGATAGGCCCACACTAACACACACACACACGCACGCACGCACGCACACACGCACACACACGCGTGCACACACACACGCACACGCACACACGCACACACACACACACACACACACACACACACACACACACACACAATCACACACACACAGGAGAGCGGTACATGCATGTACACACAACTAATGAAACAGTCATTAACTCGGGGACATACACAAACACACATGCTGCAGAGGGTTGCACACCTCTGGGGATATCAGTATCAGCCCTTGGCTTTCGCTCCATGTTTACAATGCCTTGACTTTGGGACTGTGGCCAGCCCATGTGGGAGTCCGGGGGCCTGGGGCCAATGAAGGGCCACTCAGTGCTTTGCTGTGACTGCTAGGAAAGAAATACACCCTCGCAAGCATCAGTGTCTTTCTGACTCAGGATGATAGAAACAATAGCATATAAACTGGAAATGCAACATTCAGTGCGAACACTGTAAATATTACGATATAATGCAAATGTAAACTGTGAGTCAATCTGTACAGACTACTGATCACAAATCTATGGATTAAACTTGTTTACAGAAATGTAAATTTAAACTTATTCTGAATGCACAATAAATTTTAACTGCAACAAAATGAAAAAAAGTGTGAACGTTTTTAAAGTAGATAACAAATCTACAGTACTGATATCTCGTCTGGAAATCACAAAGAGCCTGGTATATATAGTGACTTTATTAAATCTCCAAAATGCAAAGGACCATGAGCTGTTTTCCATCTTGCCTAGCCTGAGCAATACAAAGAGCCATTCTCTCGGCACCTTTAAATCAGTTCAAGCGGACTCTTTTCCTCCTACAGGATTTTCCTAAGCAAATCAACCCAGCAGTTTTCTAGTAAGGAAGCATTTAATGGAGATACATGTGATCCGTGATGAGATCAAACCTGGCCAGTCGGCCCCTGAGGGGCAGAGCTACCTGCCTCTTCATGTCAGAGATAAAACTGTCTGCTACTGTCTACCTGACTGCCTCAGTGGCGAGTCAGTCCACTAAAGACACAACACGTCACTTTCCAGAACAAGAGCAACGACAAAACTCATACTTTTTTTTTATCCTCACTTTCACTTTTCATATTCAAATAGAAATAGTTCAATGTTATGTTTTTTTATCAACCACGTCACCTAATATTTATGTTTATGTACACTTACAATTATTTATAGAGTTTGTTCAAAAATGACTGAAGAAAAATGCAACTTGTCATTGAAAGTCTTCTCTGTAGAAAAAAAAGGAAATTTGAACTTCATGAAACTTTGATGAAAATGTCAGATTTTTTATATTCATATGTTTAATTTAAATCAAACCTGTACAACTGTACAAAGGCCTTTAATTTTTCTTTTTGCAAAAGAATGAATAAATAAATGGTTCCCTGCCGTAACACGACGTGTGTTTTTAATAGCAGAACAAAAGAAATATCTGGAATGGATTTTGTCTTTGATTTTGAGACTTCATGAACGACTGATTTATTTTTTCTGTTGTTGACACCTCATTACCTTCATTTAATACTTAAAAGGTAATAAATTGAGTGTCTATTACTTCTGTAATAGTTACTGAAACAAAATCACTGAGTATATTAACAAAAATAAAGTGTTTAGTGCTCTTGAAACAGCTGTCAAAGGTCTCTGAACCGGATCACACTTTTTGATCAAATACAAAACTGGCAACCATCCACACACAGGTCCACAGCTGTAAGCATCTGTGTTACTGCCACACTTCTGGGCAAAAGTGTCAGAGAGAGAGAGGTGAAAGGTTAGCACTGTTTGTGTTTCTGTGTCAGTGAAATGCGCAGAGAGGAGGGGAGTGTATGACATCTGGCTGAGTGTGAAAGAGGCATTTGTGTATTTCTAACTGTAAATCTATGAGGTGGTAATAAGCATCGTTTCTCGCACATGCGTCCACATGTTGAAACACACACACACACATACACACACACACACACAGACACACACACAGACACACACTACACACAGACACACAACACACACACACACACACACACACACACACACACACACAACACACACACACACAACCCACCAAACACCACACACACACACACACACACACACACACACACACACACACACATTCACTGACATTTTCATTCTCTCCAACTTTTGTTCCTGTGTGGTGTCAATGAAAGTCAAAGCAGATTGACTCCGAAAGAAGATTAGGAACGTGAGAAGGGCTTTGGTGAGGTCTGTAGATAGGTTATTGGAGGTTTTTTCCTCTGATAAAGACAACCTAAAGATGTACAGCAAAGAAGAAAGAACAAAGAAATGGAGGAAAACTGGAGAGGAAAAAAAAAAGGGGAGCTTATAACTTTTTGCAGAGCTTGAAATGGGGCCCTTTTTGGCAGCGAGCAGCGGAGAAACCGCAGAATGGTGCGACTCTGGAGTTGAGGGGTGGAGGCAGGAGGGTGGGGGGCGAGGCAAAGGACAAGGAAGCAGGAGAAAGCGGAGGGGAGGGAGAAGAAAAGAAAGGGTGAAGGAGGACGGTGCAGACGGCAGGTTTTAATCAGCAACAGGCTGTTGGTAATGAGATCACTATCCCACTGCTCTCAGATTGATGTCATGTGAAGCTCTGTGGTGCACGGAGAGGCATGCAGAGGATGACAGGCATGCATGACAAGCTCGCTCGCTCGCTCGGGGACACACAAACATACAAGCATGCACGCGGAGAGGCAAAGACAAAGTTACACTAATATTAATGCTGGCAAATGCCCACCAACCAATTAACACCGGCACCGTCTACATGCACAGAAAACACACATGCACAATGCACAAAGAACCACTTAGTACACCACAACACCCTGCTCTTAATTTTCTTCAAGCAAGAAAAAGAGCTGACACAAACATAATCACACCCACACATACACCATAAACACGTTTCGGGTCCCAAGGCTCCTTTATGTCTTTTGTGTCTCTCAAACAGCTAAACATGCCTACACACAAAGAACATACTGTACCAGTGGTGAGGGTTGGCTAGACTTGCAGGCAAAAAAAAAAAAAAAAAAAAAAAAAAAAAAAAAGGAGCAAAGGAGGAGAGAAAAATGAGGACTAGGGGGAAGACAAGGAGGGAGAGAAAGGGAAAGGAGTGACACTCTCGGTAGCAGTTATCAGTTTGGGGTTATAAAGTTTAACACACAACCTGAGAAATGAGGAGGTTTTCACTCAAACACAAACAGAAATCAGGAAAAAACCATACGTGTACACACAGATACAGAAACTCCCTACACCACAACCAAACATTCATTTTTAAAGATGCCAGAGCAGATTTGCATATTTTGGTGTTGTTTGCGACTAGCGGTGTTTGTGGGCAAGTTGAGAGAGTAAGGAAAGAAGACAGGAAAGAAAAAGGAGGTCGGGGGTGTACATGTGCATCCAATGAACGGCGAATACTTTTTCCTATATAAATGTTCCCCAAAATTCAACCATGATGTCACCATGAACCTGTTGTGAACTCAACTCTGTCAACTACCATTACTGTCTCATTCCCTGCTCCCCGCTGCTTCAGCGCACTGCCTCTCCATCTCCTTCCACTCTGTCCCCATCTTGTTCATGGGCTTCCACTCTTTATCTTTTGCCATTACAATGTTGTCTGGCTTGCATTTTTCTTTTCAACACAAACTGCACCCCACCCCCCACGCCCCCACCCCCAACGCACACACAAACTGCTCATAGACATTTGGAAAGTCTCTGGTATAACAAGGACAGTTTTAATCAGAACAAGCTGGCATATTTTGGCCAAGACCTGCACTTATGGTAATTCAATCAGAAAGGGAGGGGAAAGAGGAGGAGAGAAAAAGTGAAAAGGGGCACACGGAGGGTAGTCGAGTGTGAGACGGGGAAATAAGAAAAACAGAGGGAGGAAAAAGGAGACAGTGGGCGGATGGGAGGGTGAGGTAGGGGCTGAGTGGTTGAAGGAGTTTGATCCACATGTGGAAGTGATTGTCTAATTACAGCAGATGTATGTATAAGTGTTACTGCCTGCAGGACAGATGGTGATTGGAGGGCGCACAAGTACAAAAATGAGATGATTGGATGGGGGGGGGGTCAAGACAGGTAATTGGAGGGGGAGGCGAACAAGATCGAGAGGAGCGTCATGATGGCTCCCGCATCATCTCCCTCTCCTTTCTCGTCAGCCTGAGACACAAGTTTCTTCCCAATCCAGGGGAGGCCATCAAAGCGGCTCCTTCAGAGGAGGCCCGGTTCAGCCTGCGCCTCATCCCCAAATGAGGCAGTATTTGCTTTCTTTGTAGCTGGAGCCAGCAGCTTAGCTTCACTTAAAGACTGAAAGCAGTGGGAAACAGCTAGACTGACTCTGCCCAAAGGTCACAAAATCCACGTACCAGCACTTCTAAAGCTCATTAATAATAAATTATATCCTGTTTGTTTAATTTGTTTAAAAAAAAGAAAAAAATGTAATAACTACAATTCACCATTTTACTAGTAATGCACTGTACTATTCCTTGGCCAGTAACTTCCTGGAGTCTCAGCTGGTAGCAGGGAAACTGGTCCCAGACAGTTAATAGTCAGGACTCAGCACATTACCTCCAGTGAAAGGGCGGGCTTTGCACAGATTAAACAAACAAGATTTAACTTGTCAATTAATGAGCCTTAGAGGTGTTGGTTGGTCTATTTTGTTTCTTTCATACAGGGCCAGGCTGCAGTATAGCTGTTTTCCCCCTGCTTTCAGTCTTTGTGCTAAGCTGAATTCAAGCGGCTGCTGGCTCCAGCTAGACAAACATAAAAGCAGTTTTGATCGTCTCATCTAACTCTCAGTCAGAATGTGAATGAGCATATTTCCCAAAATGCTGAACTATTCTTTGATTCTCGAGTTTACCGTACAAGCTGCGACATTTCACTTCAACAAACCATCAGTATTCTTATGTCTTCAATTTTCCTCTAACCCACTGTGATGAACCACATATCCATATATCAAGAACACAGTGTGGGATTCATGCCTGACTTCCATTATTTACATCTTACAGTAACTTTTCTATTCATTTGTCTAATTCATATTATAGTGTGTATGTAGCATTGACTAATCTGAGCTCAAATACTTGGTAAATACAATGTGACCATGTGCTATTTTCCAACTATTCGCGTCAGTGGGGTTCACCTAAATGGTCCATTAAACAAATGACCAGTAATGGATTATGGGATACTACTGAATTGCTCCTGAACTGGGACACAGCTCCAGCCTCTCCCTCCTTTCATTGTGGTTTCTGTAACTGTCTTGTTTCTGTCACACCTCACTTGTCCACTAGTTGCCCCCATTTACTTTCCTTCCTTGACTGCATGAAGCAATCACATGTCTACTCTGCTGCTGAGACTGTCTGCACCAAAAGACTGACCACATCAGACTTTATATATATATATATATATATATATATACATATTCTCTTTTTTTTGATTGCACTGAGTAGCAAAGGCACTTTCAGTCACTGTTGGCCTCATTGATGACTGCAATGTTTTCCAAACCCAAAAAGTTACCTAAACTCACCTCAACCATGGAGGTGGTAGATTGGAACTAGAAGCAGAAAAAAAAGAGTCACAAAACAGTCACCCACAGGAACAACAGTAAAGACAACGTAAAGATGCCATGGATCTGACGACCTGGGTTGACTGCCATGATCTCTGGAAACTGTATACAGCCACTGGATACCAGTTTAAAACATATTGTGAGTACTATGTATAAATCTCTTCTCCTTCACCAGTTTGCAGACTGATTTACAAATATTACACTACAGGTTACATGAAGACACAAGGTTCCATGAGGTTTTATTTGCCCTTAGCGACTCGCCACCAACCAACCTGCCTCCACTTTCCCCACTGCGCTAAAACAAAAGTAAATACATTAAACTGTTTGGATACAAGACGGATGGAGCTTTCCCCCTCAGGATAATCTGGCACCTCTTCACAAGAGGCCGCCTGTCAGCAGATCTCAGCAGATCTTGGCTGCCTGCTGCAATATCTGTCTGCCTGTCAGAAAATGTAAATGCCCTCTGGAGGGTAAACAAGGTCAAGTATCAGACATAGGTTGCGAGTACCATCATAGTACTCAGTTTTGTTTGCCTTGTTCGGCTCATCAGGGGACTAGCATTGTTTCTGAATGTTGTTTAGTGAGTCCTAATAACCCACACGCCTCAATGCAGCCGGCAGTACAAAGTTCCCAGGTATCATAGCTGTTGGGTTACTGATGGGCTTGTTCTGTTTATTTTATTGTAACCAACTGTTCCCTATCCTTCCCCTCAGACAGCAACAAATTAAGATATGTATATACTGCCTGCAGTTTTGATGAAATTCAGCCGCACTAATCACTGTAGTGCAGGCAGCCCCAAAAAACTGTTACTCTATACACATTGCATCAGAAAGGGGATTTTCAATGGGCTGCTCAACACTGCCAAAATATCTGCATAATTTAGTTTTATTCATGTTTTCATTGTTTTGCGGTTTGCTAGTGTTGCACCCACGGCTGAATAGCAACACAAATCATTGAAGCAGCTCTACTAATTGGACATTTTGTGTTTATTTGTGATCACAATTCTTGAAATTGACATGAAAAGTCAGTAAATGCTACCACGTTTTGAGCTTTGCTCTCTTTGTCATTTTAGCATTGCATCTAATGTGTTGTTCTGAAAATTTAATACTCATTTTGGATCAATAAAGTCTCACATGGATTATATTGCTGGTCAATTCACTCAAACAAATCCCACAGCAGTTTGAGTTTGATGTCAAACGTATGTGTGCAACTTCACCAAACTGGTCTGTCTACTGTGAAGCTCAAATGATAGATTTATGTCACAGGTACACAGCAGTGTGGAGAAGGAACCTCCGAGTATTTGAAGGTAACATCCTATTTTAGCTTTGTTGGCTTTATGGTGATGGAGACCTACAGTATATTTGACAATTTCCATTTCTATTTGTCCCTTAACATCACAGTAGCCGCTTGAATGAAGAGAAACAAGAGAAACAAGACAGGGCAATCTTCAAGGAATCCCTCAGTCCCAGAAGATATCACCCTACACATGCTCTGCCTCTACCCGGCCAAACATACCGAACATAATATCATTGGAGCCCATACCTACAACGGCCAAACTCTACAGCACAAGCTCATTCGTAGGCTCAACCCGACTGGTATTTAATGACTAACTTCTCACTGCCAACCTCACCCATTATGTCACTTTTTCCTACACTACACACTAAGTCTGCTGTCTATGGACTAACTACCAAAGTGTTTTCAGATTTTATATTGCTTTACTTTTCATATTACCAGCTGTGTGTCTGTCTACAGGCCGATCTCAGCCCTTCAAACTGGGTAATCCCTCCTACTGAGAAAATTGAATGTAAAATCTAATGCTCTCTTGGCTTTGCTTTGAACATATACCTTCATCTTCACTGTGCATCATGTTGTTGTAGTATTTCATTATCATTCAAACTCACCTCTTCTGGCAGGGGAACCAAATCCCCTGATGGTGCTCATCACCATGGTAACTGTTCAAAAGGAAACAGCTGCAGTACTTCTTCAGCCACATCATGGGAGTCAGAGGGGCAGTGGCGCTGTTTCAGCTGGGGAGGGAAAGTAAGACAAAGCTGAAAATCCTCACTGTTTAATGTGAATTGTTATGTATATTGTTATTGTTGGTATTTATTTTTGTTTGTCCCATTTGAGCCTGCTATATGGTGCAATATGTTTTGGTCTGTCATGTTATCTCTGTATTCTGAAAAAAGAAGTGGGAGATAAATTTATGTCACAGGACAGGTGTATTCAATCTATAGAAAAGGGCCAGATGCAGAAAAAACTAAAGAGCAGCCATCAAAGCAACTCCGCAGCATCTCAGGTCAGAAATGACAGAGACACTGGTTCTTTAAAACTTCCCAGATTAATAAAAGTAAAGACACTGTGAACATGCTATTAATGTAACTGTCATTTGCGAGTTTGTCATGGAGGAGTCGGTGGGAGGTGGATGATAGCCCTGGGCACAGCTGTACTCATTCGCCCAGGTGTCACTTGGTGCAGTAGCAATGCTGCTATAAGACTGGAAAAAAATCTTGTAAATTCCACAGGTCACAGTATGTTTTGACAACCCCTCAAACACATGGCCTCAGCACAGTTCATGCATAGCTACAAACAGTGTTATTGAGGCTTCATATTTTATGGCCCTCCCTAAAACTCTAATTAGAGTACTGATGCTAATGTGCTATATATCTAATTCAGTCCTTGCTATATCTCTGAGGATATAAACACATACATCCACACCTATGTGGAAGTGTAGTCACAGCAAAGCTTACATACCATTGAATTTAAACCTTGTGAGGACTTAGGCCCTGTTCAGACCTGGTATTAACATCCGTCTCAGATGATCCAATCACAAGTACAGGTGCGAACACGCCCAGGACCCAATGAGGACGCAATTGAGATCTGATCACTCAGATCATACTTGGAGGTGGTGTGGGCCACATGTAGCCACATTCTTTTAGCAGTGTGAGAGAACTTGGTGAAATACCCAACACAGCATCAATGAAAATAAGCCCAGCTCCTCGCAGACCTTTACCAATGCTAGCACTGCCACCCTGAGGGAAACAAATAGTCCTGCATTTTAAAACCATACCTAAGAGGGGTACGGGGAGGGGAGGAGGAGGGAAGCTTTTTCTGGCATTAATGTTGCCCAGGTAGTTAACAGGCAGTGAGATCATCCCCAAACCCAATGGATGAATAATGTTTCTGCAAACATGCAGATATTTGAAAAAGAAATCATTACTATTTTTCATAAACATACAGCTTAATTTTCTCTGACACACATCTTCATTATATGTAACTATGCAATGCCCAAAACAGTCAACAGCACAAACTACATGTATCAAATGACTCCTCGTGTCCAAATAACCTGATTCTTTGTTGGGTACGACATCAGCGACAATAGACACATCTGCCTACTCCACCAGAAGTGAGCTGCACAGCTCAATCTAACCACAGTGAGGCACTGCTCACTCACTTATTACATCTAATGTAGCTGTCAGTTTCAGGTTCAAGATCAGGGTTTGAGGATGTCTCTACTTCAGTGATTTTCATAGTGGGGTCCAGGGCAGGTGTGGGAACATATTAAGATATGCTTGAACAAATTGTTTTCACTCAGCCCTTCAATATACTCGTATCTATATCACATTGTTTTCGCTGAAATGAAATCATGGGAAAGGGTGGAGCAAGCATAAAAAAACAATATGCTATTGTTTGTTTCATTGTTGTTTTTATCACAATTATTTATTTAACCTAAATGTGATGTCAAGTGTTGATTGGGTACTATTTCTACAAATTAAATAAATGTTTATCAATAATGTAAATTATTAATATTAGGCATGTTTCAAATTAACAAAATCAGACAGTTTATTGTATGAGACAGTTTAAGGAAACTCATATATTCTCAAATCATTTTTATTTCATTAAAAAGGATGGATAAGGATGAAGGAATCTCCCCTTCTGTCAACTACTGTATTTTGTGGGTCCTGTGCTGAAGACAATTTAATCATACATGTCATGTCAGATGACTGTGATGTCTGAGATTAGCTTTATTGTATTAAGTCTTTTAAAAATGTACATAAATTTTGAGTTTATCACAGAATGTTTGACGCTGGAGCTTGCATACATTAAAACATCTTTGCCATCTACTGGAGAGAAGAAAATTTATGTAAACACATTATGACTTATTTGAATGTAATTTACATATCTATGTGACCAAAACACCTGCCAGGCGTGGTGTGGTGTCACTGTAAATATTGGATATTTGATGCCAAAATGGTGTGCAGGAGGTGACTGTATGGAAAAAGGAATCAATGTAAAAGCCTGGTATCAGTAGCAATAACACACCCATTAGAAGTAAGTCTTGCATTTAAAGGTATAAGTATTCATATGATATTTATGCAGGATGGTTCTTATCACTGCTATATCATGTTATCACATGGTTATATATAAGCAGTAATTTATTGTAGCTGGTTGGGGTTGAGCTGAACTACCTCATATACTGCTACGTAGTTTACAATGCATCATCTTTTGTAAAGGGATCATATGTTTTTTATGGTAATTCTTAATCTGAAATTAACTAGCAACTGGCTAAAATGCATAAATGTAGTGAAGTAAATATAACAATACCTAAAATTACAGTAGTTTACCTCAGAACTGTACTTAGTCACAGTATTCGAGTACATGCACTTTCCTCCACTGACCTTTCCATGTTATTAACCCATATTAAAAGACTCCAGTTGGCTCAGGGCATACAAAGAGTGTTATGTGGGTATGATCCTGTCATTTTTCTTGTTAGGCAACATTTTGGGGGAGGAATTTTGAAGAATGTTTAGATGAAAGAAAAAGAAAAAGAAAAATCCAGAGCAGGTGCTGAGTTTTATATCATGGAGACTGTGACCTCTTAGCATAATTCCCCACAAGTTGAATGATGCAGTGAGGAGTTTTTTCACTCAGCCCACCTATCAAGAATAAGAAAAAATGTGATAAAAACATCCCACCCAACCTTCAAGAATGAGTTACGTGACCTAAAATGTAATCCTCTGTATGCCTGCCAGCAACAGGCGGTCTTTTGAGTGCTCTCTGAAAAGACACTGCGGTTTTAGGCGCATTTGAGCTATTTTACGATGCTCATGTTTGCACAAGCAGCTCCTGACCTACATTCACTGTGTCCCAGCCAATCTCCGCCGATATTTTGGCTTTCAGCAAAGCACAATCTGTAGAGAGAGAGGAAACGTGATGGAGCAGGAGGGGCGGTGGAAGCCACGGTGGGAGTCACGATGAGCACCGCCCTTTCCGCACGTGCGCGTTCTTGTGGGCGAAGATCGTCTATGTTTGAAATAATTGCCACTCCTTAGTCAAAGCCCGCACTAATATCTGTTTGGAGAATGTGGGCGTAAGCCCCTGCGCATGCGCACTGCTCATGCACGTTTACCTTGAGCAGAAAGGGCACGTGGACTGGCTTAATGTTTTACTTTTTTACTTTGTCTGTCTGTCTGTCTGTCTGTCTGTCTGTCTCTCTCTCTCTCTACCTATTAGCTTAAAGTTGCAATAAATGTTCCACATTAAAATGTGTACAAATGACAAGACCTGTGTTATATATTTTTTGAGTTTTGTACTTACATTTTCCCAAATGTTTCCATCAATTCTCAGACATAGAGAAATCTGATTATTTCAATCAAAGATTCTGTATACAGTTTTTTTAATTTATTTTTTTAGTTTTACGGTTTCTCTGTTGTCTCTGTTTTGTCCGTGGTTTCAATCATGGTAATGGACAGTTGGTCGCCTGTCAATGACATCATATCCCCTATGGGCATTGGTCAGTTTTGATTGCCTGCCAGAAGGTCAAACTTGATTTTTACCTGGTTTTAAGCCACATACACTTTTAACACCTTGGTCGTTTTCAACTATACATTTTAACCAGATGAAGGATTTTAGTCAGCGGACATCTGGATCTTAAATTATCAGAGAAAAAAGACAGGCAAATTTTAGGCAGCTCAGCTCCTAGCCGCCAGAGACGTCCTCTGTCTGTGAAAGAGCTTCACGAATCTTTGGTGTTTAAATTGAAACGCCTTTATTCGTTTACCGGTTGTAATCCCCTCGTCCGTTTGTTATGGAGAGGAGGACACCTCTGCAGTTAATTCGGCTGCCGGTAAAAACCTGCAGAACGTCTGGTTCATAACTTAAGAATTAAAGGTAAGCTGTCTCAGTTTCCAGCTACTCCCTGTCCACCAAATCACTGATTTCAGATAGCTACACTGAGAGAGACAGGAAAGTCAGGGAGAGAGGAGATGACGTGCGGCTACAGGTCGAACAGGGCCGGGGCTTCTGGTAGGACTAAGCCTTTGTGGCACATGCTGTGCCAGATGAGCCGAATTACTGATTTTTAAAGTGAAACTGCTTTACGGGTGTTTCTACCGGGTTTACTCCCCCTCCATTTGTTATGCATTGTAATTTCCAATTCACTTACTCAACTTTAAAGTTTAATGGAAATGGCTTGCACACAAAACTTTAGTTTACAACACTACAGTTGCACCAGACAAAAAATAACTATAACATGACCCTTGTCTCACTGGAAATTAATGGTAGATCAACAGAACTTTTTTTAAATTACACAACAAATTAATTTCTTTTTTGAGCATATAATTATATGTCATCGCAGGGAATTGTAATATGTTATATGACATAACGTTTATTTTTATGTTTATTCAACATAACTTAGTTGTCAAGTCAAATTAACATACAAATTTTATTTACTCAGCTGAATCACACTCTACTCAAACATTGATTGAAAAACAGCTTGCACAGAAAACTTTTAGTGTAGTAAAATAACATGAAAGTTATGAGATAATGCTGAGAAAGTAGTATGTTGCAAACATCAGTACAAGGGCTTTATCAAAATTGGGAACACTCATTCATGATAGTCTGGTTGACTGGAATCATCAGGGGAGAACTCAGTACACGAGAGGAAAAAGTCACAATTAAAGTTAAAAGATCAGTCCATCATCATGACTATTGAAAACCACAGTGAGGAACTACTGTAAAAATATTTTGCCATTATTTGGCTTCAGGGATTAGGGATTGGTTCACTGCAGCCATTGTGTTTTTTGTTGCTTATAGGCTATTAAAGCCAAAATTGCATGTTTCACAGCAATCGTCTTGCCCAATCAGATATGGGTAGTGTATAAAGGCAGGTATCTTACTTGTGTAGACTTTCTATGACCAAATTAAAATGAAAGCAGACATAAACTGCTCTAACTTCCAATTTTTAAATGCAATAAGCACAATCTCTTGCATTTACATTTGCATGTCACCATGGTCTTGGAGGTTAAAAAGAAAATGAAAATGGAGATGTCTAACAATTTGAAAATGAAAGGAGAATTTGACATTCAAAGTAAACAAAAAATCCCACAAGCAGCAAATGTGCTCCTAACTAAAACAATAAATGTCTTAAAGCTAGAGTTTGACACAGGGCCCCTCTTCGAAACTGGGACCACAAGATGGAGTTGGAGTTGATATTGTACTGGGACAAAGGTTCGCACTTTGCCCAGTGGTAATCCAGCCTTGCTGTCTTTGCATTGAAAGCCATGACCTTATCCAACAAGAAAACTGTAAGAGAAGTCAGGACACGCGGCAAGAGTGAGACCTCTTGCTTCCTCCTCCCATCTCTTCTTCGTTTCCCCTCCGCTTATCGCCGAGCCCAGGCAGCTCATTAGCATAAAATGTGTGTCAGTAGGGCAGCGCGAGCTCACATGCCATGCGCACATGCAGTAGAGCTTTAACCAGCATTCCAGTGTCGAACGAGCCCAATGTGCCGTCTCCACGCGGGGCTCTCGGCCAATGAAAAAGTGAGAAAGAGTAAAAAAGAGTGGGGGCGTGAGGGGAGGAGAGGGAGGGGGTGAAATGTTTTCATAGAGCGTGACAGAGAGAGAGAGAGAGAGAGAGAGGAGAGAGAGACATCCCTGATACACATCAACAAACAGGCGGTTGAAGGGACACACAAAAAAGAGAACAGGAAAAAAAATGGTCACATTTCTCAGGCACCTGAAAACGTGCTGGTTATTTTAGGACGCGTGTTGCTTATTGATGAGTAGGGAGTGTTTAAACTACTTCCACTCTAGTCATGTTTTGATGGTGACTGTACATGGCAAGAAGCTGAATGCTTTGGGACCTCTGTAATTTAGAGAACCCCTATACAGTGATATCATCCAGCCTGGTATCATAAGGTGTGCAGACGGTGCGCCGAGCAGCTTTGTGCATCTATTCACCTTGGAAATTATCTGGATCAGTAACAGATCTGCTCTAATTTCCTTTTTCTTAAAATATTACTTTTTTTTTTACTTCTTCGCTGACTGGGTTTTCTTCAGACCCCCAATGCCCTGTGCACACTCCTGTTGGTCTGAGCTTTTGGATACACTCTTTATGCCTTGGCAGTTCATGACTCTTTCACCTGTTTCAACGAAACTCCTCAGTGGCAAGCAGTGGCAGTCAGTCCAGCATTAAACGCCCTCAATTAAACAGCACGGAACAACAGAGCAACATCGATCGACTGGGAAACATGGAAAATAGCCCTGGTGGTAAGTCTCCTTTATACTGTACTGTGTGTGTTTTGCTTGAAGCCACTGGAAAATGTATTTCAGTGCCAATAGCTGTTGGAAGGAGCCGGCTATGGTGCATACTGGGAAAAGATGCCGTTGCACTTCTCTACATTTTATTTGATTTTTTATAGAGGCTTACGAGTAAATTTTCTATAGATTTTTTTTCGGCACTTTATATTTACTTATAATTCCATGAGTCAATAGCTATATAAACGTGGTTATTGCTGGTTATTGTAGGGCGATAGTTGACAGGTTTTTATCCTGTTCAACTGCATGTTAGTTTAAAACGCTGTGCACCTGACACTAGGCAATATACAAATGTGAACTCCAGGATACAATTGAGGTCAGTCCCTGCAGTATTTAAACTACTGTATATTTAACATCTTACTGTGGAACTCATGGCTGTAGAATGATATCTGATATTTAAAAAAAAAAAAAAAAAAAAACGTCGTTACTTGAAGTGTAATCCATCACTGTAATGTGCGGCTTTTTGCCAAGCGCCTCTGGGCTGCAAACAGTAGAGTGTTTTGAGGGAGTGAGCTGAGAAAGGATAGTCCTCTTTCGTCAGTCTTTGCGGCGGACTTCCGATTCTCTGCATGTAAACACTCCCTCACGTGAAGCGCGACCCTAAATGCACCTTGGCCGGGCACCTTCACTTTCCACCGCACAGCCTATCTCAATCATGTTAACGTTATTGGCTTGATTCTCATTATATCTATGGGTTAATTCCACGCACTGATCCTACCGTGAGTGCTATAGTTCCCACATAGGCTATGTCTCGAACCAGTAACAACTGATACACATACGGAAGTCGGAGTGTGAGTTGTTACTTTGTTGCAGTGAGTGATTCATTTCACTTGGCTGTAATCCAGGCTGAAGTGCATCTTTTTTTTTGCCAAACACATGTGAGTAGGCTATGCTAAGGAGCAGTCACGCCCACTGAGTCAAAACAAATGACCGTTGCCAAATGGTCCTTCCATGGAACTGGCCATGACTTGAAGAACGGAGTAAACATCCTGTTCTGCCAGGACCTGAATCATGATCTAACCCAAATGTAGTGGGAGGAAGCTGATGATGAATGAGCCGAGCGCAAATCATATGTTACTCATAAAACAAGTGAACCAGTCAAACCCAATTTGAAACCATCTGCCATTAACTCTGTACCTCAGTAACAGACTATAGGCCACCATAATGGATATGAAAGGCAGTATCAATGTCTTGTGAATTTCTGCTCCAGCACACAGGACTGGACTGAACAGATATGGACTCAACCGGCAATAAAATGTTAATATCAATCCATTACAGCTAAAAATATAGTCAGAATGGAATTGGATACCACATCACAGCAAACCATTAAGTGCCTCAGACTGCGGGACTAAAATATCTTAATGCTTGATGACGTCACCAGTAATAATCATCACACATAAATCCCGATAGAAATATAACAGCTGTGGTACCCAAGCAGTAGACACGCCATTGAGACAGCGATGTCTTTTCATCTGCTCTCCGCCCAGCGCACCCCGGGTAGAAACGGTCGTGATAATGTATGGAATCATGCGCCTGATTTTTAATACGCAGCTACCCCGCCTCGAGCTGACAGCACGTGTATACAGCCTCAGCATCCACGTGCAGCGCATGATTCCCATGCACCCCGCCCCTCCCCGTCGTTCCTCTCTATCGCGCGCGCTCTGCCCGCACGGGGATTCCTCTGTTAGCTTGGTCAGTGGGTCAGAGAGGTTTAACAGCCTATTCCCTCGTTCTGGTTGCTATAACTGTTTTGAAATGTCTATTAGTAATTACCATCGGCCACATTTCACATGAAGTGTCACTATGTGTTGTCTGAACGGACATATTAACCGACGCTGGGCTGTGTTCAACCTTTTTGGCTAACCAGTTCTTCCTGTGCACACGCATCACCATCTATTTTAGTAGTAATATAGCTGCAGCAAGAACACTTTGAATGCCCAAATGAGCCATTACTACCATTATGCACCATAATGATACTATTACTAACATAAACATAGGTCAGGTAAATGTAATATAGATGACATAGATTGTTACTCTAAATTATGGAATATAATAGGCTTTAATAATGTGGAACATTTTTCAGTAGGATTGAAGGAAGAAATTTACCTAGATTGAGGTTTTATAATTTACTCTTACATATGTTTGTTTGAAGATTAGGAATTTGTAGACTGCTAGCAGATTACCAATTGCACATAAAATGTAACTTGTAAGCAAAAGAGGGGGTAAATAGCATAATGTGACAATCTCTAAATGGTGTAGAAATAATAAAAGATTATAGTTGTACAAACATTAAAAATATTTGTTAATAACACAGAATACATTAGTGTCATAAAGTTATATCAGCCTGAATAATCATCAGTTGAATTATCATTGAATGCCTTAATCAAAATGAGCCCTGTTTAGTGAATTGCATCATTGACATACTTGCAAAGTTAGTCTCCCCTCAACATCACTAGTTGAAGATTAAACTGTATAATCTGAATAATGTGTGTGCATTGATAGTCAAATAACTGATTTCTAAGTAGTTCAGTATCCACAAAAGGGATGATAAGCGTGACTATAGAAACCTCCTTGAGAGAGATGACCTTGTGACCTAAAAGCATGATTACTGCCTTCATGCTAAGGTCTTTAGTGATGAAAAAGATATGCCTCATCTCCAGAATGTGTTTTTCACCTTAAGTGGAATAAGTAGGCTACTTGAATGCGTCATGGGTGTCATTCATGCTAACGGGATGTTGAGCTCTGATGCCAGTCCTGAAACCAGATTCCTTGTGGGTGTCAGATTGAGAGATGATCACATAGCTAGGTAACTCAGATTAAAAGCCAAGCTTGATTCAGATGTCAGATAGTATTTCTATCCAAGGATCATGTGTAACCTGCTTCTTCCAGTCAATCGCATATGTTAGGGTGAAACCACTAGATCTACATGTGAAAATGTTTAAGCTTTTGAACCTCAACTACTTTTGAACACAAGTTCAAACTGGAATAACATACAGCAAATTTTGTCCTCAGTTGCTTTCAAAGAACCATTCTCCTTGAAAGTGCTTCATAAATAGACATGTCATGAGGCCAGCTGTTTCACGTGGAGTGAGGCTTACTGCCCATGCACAGTTGTAAATGTTCACATGAAAGAGGGCAGACTAAGAGGGGGCATCCCCCCCCTGCCAGACATGATATGAGCATGATGTCTATACAGTTTGCCTGCCATGCATGCATGCCCAGGGGATGGGAACACATGAGAGGGGAAGTCATGGAGGACTGGCAAAAGGAGGGGCGGTGGAGTGTTTTGTTTATTCTGTAGTTTTTATGGCCGTGTGTGTATCCACAGGTCACATGTTGTAACCTGTGCCTGAGTACAGCAGCTCTGATATTCTCAGAGCTCCTTCTGGCACCAAGTCAAACCAGATTCCACGAAATGGTTACGAGGAGAAACGACATGGAACGTTTTTACAGCAGAGGGGCGGGGATGTTGACTGTGAATGTAGAGTGTGGGTGTGGAGCTCATGTGACAGCAGGGTGTCACCCGTTTCCTCTGCAGGTGATACACACGTCTATGAAGTTGTATCTTTCTCACACAAACACCCAGGAAACTGCACATGCACCAAGTAACATTTATGTGTGAGGGGTGAAGTCAGAGCCTGACTGACACTGGAGCTGCCACCACACACAAGCATTCAAGGCCAGAGTACCTTGCATTCAGTGCTGACACGTGTGAGCGGGGGAATTAAGGAGGCACTTAGAGCTAAACAGAAACGCAGCACGTGTTTTCTCAAGGAGAGGAAGCGCAGGGAGGCTTTTTCTGAAATGATTCAAGGTGCTTCAGAGGAAAAGAGCACACAATGACAAATCCAGGGTATCGTCACTGTAACACTAGAGTTCAACGATCCACCCTTTTTTACTAGACGGCAGGAACCTTTTTGATGGAACAGAGCAGGAATCCGATATAACCTGTGCTACTGGTTATTCACTGAGAATTTTATTTTGTGATAGTGACCCACAAAGCTCATGATATGAGCCCAGTGACACAGAATTTGAATTGAGAATCTTAAACAAGCAAATGCTGAACATGACAAAAGGTTTTGGTTGGCAGGTTTTTATGCTAAAGTAATTAGATACATGACACCGTGATCTAATAGCAAATAAAACGGAGGGCAAACTGAACAGAAAATGAGGGTTATCACAAGTGGACCACTCATATTAGCACAAATAGATACATTCTTGAAATCCTGAATGTCTGTAATAGAAGAGATTATATTATAATTGCTGTTTCTTGTTTTAACACCACAATACTATAAATTAAAAGAATGTCAGCCTTATAAGTGGTTAAATTAGATTTGGTGAGTTTGCTTTACTCCCACTCTTGAACACCTGCGATATAAATGCATAATGACATTCTCATATTATTTGATTAAAACCCCCAAGCGAATCATTTAAATGTGTCAAAACATTATGGCCAGCAACAACGTGACTGTAACCCTCTACACGGTTTCTAGTGACTCTGTGGAATGCATCGACTTAAGGTAGCCATGCCCTGCTTGCTTTCCCCTACGTCTGTAGTCACAGCATTAAAGCCCTCTCTATTCCAAACGTGATCTGCCCTAGCGCTTGTTATTGTACTGCTGCTGTTGTCTACACGGGACTGCGCAAAGAGCCTTGTGAGCCGGGCGGGAACTGTGTCAAGAGTCCATGTGAGCTCCCGGTCAGGTGGCTGGCGGATAGATGGGTCTGCAGGCCTGGAGCCAAAGTGGGGAGGGAGGAGGTAGGAGGAGGGAGGGAGGAGGAGGTTGGATGGGAGGAGGATAGAGAAGAAGGGAGGGGGTGGGAGGAGGGAGGGACGGGAGAAAAGACTCAGTACTGAAAGCAAGCAAGCAGGCAGGGAGCTGGCTGGCTCAGCCTGCACGTGAGGGGCAGTCTTTCATCTTGCAGGGAAGAACACTGCAAAACAAGGGGGGTGGATGGGTGTTGTGCTGAGGGGTAACAGGGCATTTCCGATTGGATGTGACGTCCCTAAACAAAGGCCTGTTTGTGGCACTCATTGTCAGTGTATAGTGACTAACTGTCATATTATGATGAGAATCTTATGGTGTTTGCTGTTTCACATAGATTTGCTGACATGTTTGTATAATATTTTGAAATACATTTGATAAGAGTGTAATACATTGTCATATATTTTATCACGGAAATGTAGACTACCTTATCAGACCATACAATTTAGCCATAATGTTATTCAACCAAGTAACACACTGTGACTATTTGGCTTATGTGGGTGCTGGTTCACCCAAGAGAAAAGGGTTTTTGTTGTGCCTGGTCATTGTTTATTTAGCATTATTCATTCACCAAACCATGTGCAATGGTTTTCAAGAAGTATCACTAATCAGTAAAAACAACACGCAGGCAGCTTGTTTTCACTGCCCTTTAAGAGTTGGCATGACAAAGCGTATTTTTTCACTTGATTGTCTAACAGATTCGAAACCAAAAGTGTCTGCACAGATATCCAGGTCAGAGATGTTGTTGCTCTAGCGGTGACATTTTTTCTAAATTATTTATCAGATCAAATTTCTGATCGGGGTTTTGTGTGGTGTTTGTGACAGTCTGCCAAGTACGCACACTGTATCAAAGTAGAGCATTGCTCAACACTTACACTCCCACCTACATTGTGCATGAGAGACCCAGAAGAAGATCAGTGAACTGAGCTTTTTTGCCCCTCTCTGTTCCTCCAGGTGGTGTTATCTTGTATGCTGGCTCGTCTGGCAGTGCCAGCCCGAGTCCTGGCAGCCCTTCAAGTGGATATCAGACCCAGTCGCCCTCCTCCCACTCGCAGCCTTCTTCCCCAGAGGGTGTCTCCTTTCAGGAGATTGGGGCCCCGAGGCAGAGAGGGGAACAAGGGGGAGGAACCCCTTCCCCGAAAATGGTCTTCCAGTTTCCTGAAGTAAACAATGCTCCAGTTGCCCAAATAACGACAGTATCATCGGCAACTTACAACCATCCCACAGTGGCCAAAAGACCTTGTGGTTTCACTGGCACGTTCACCAGTAAGTACCCCCTCATTTCCCTCCTCCACGTTCCCCTCTATGTTTACCTGCCAGCAGCCGTTGTATTTTTCTCTCTGATGATGGATGTATGCTTCTTTCATAGAAACCGGAGGTATGGTGCTTCTGTGTAAGGTGTGTGGAGACATCGCATCTGGGTTCCATTATGGTGTGCACGCCTGTGAGGGCTGCAAGGTGAGACTGAACAGAGATAGTATTATGTTATTTCTTTCTTTCTTTCTTTTTTCTTTTTTTTTTTTTGTTCAATAGGAGCACACACAGACACACTGCCACTATAGACATGCTTTAAAGTCTTTATTGTTCTTATGGCTTTTCCAGGGCTTCTTCAGACGCAGCATTCAGCAGAATATCCACTACAAGATGTGTGTGAAGAATGAGAACTGTCTCATCATGCGCATGAACCGAAACCGGTGCCAGCACTGCCGCTTTAAGAAGTGTCTCTCCGTGGGCATGTCCAGAGATGGTGAGAGACTGTGCTCATGTTCTTAAAGAAGATATTTAGACCCATGGCGAATGAATGTTTAGTTTTCTCACTGCAGAGGAGAGGATTTAATTGATATATGTAGCGCAGGGAGGATCAGATGTTAAAGCTTCACACAATAGGTTATTAAAAAGGCAAGAAAAGAATTCCTGTTGTAGCTTTCGACAAAAGCCTGATTCTACTGTTTTTAAGCAGCTCTTACTCCTCATTAGAAAAAAAATAAATCATTTTCTCTTCATATTCTTATTTCTCTCTCCACTCTCTTCCTTTTGTCTTTTGTTACCCTCTGCCTCTCTCTCTCCTTGTCCTGCTGTCTGATTTATGGCAAGAGGAGCCGGAGAGTCCCAGTAGTCATCAGTCATACAGAAACTGTGACAAATGGAGTTTATTTTGGGAAATTGGGGCACAGAGTTGTTGATCACCCCCTGTGTTCACCAAGACGAATGGGTTCTACCTATTTATTTAGTTATTTCTTAACACTGACATTTTACGAACAATCATTTGAGACATAATGTTATTCCATCCTGTTAATCATAAAAGCCACAGTTGAAAGTAAAATAATATTACTACATCTAATCTGCTCTACTGCATTATTTCACTGCAGGAGTCTGATCTCTAGGGATATGGCTAAAGTAGGTGATAATAAATCATGGCTTTCTGGAGCAAACATTTTTAGTTGACCCAAAAAAGCCAAAACGAGGGAGTGACAAAATCACCTGCGCATTCATCAGATTGCAACAGGGAAACTTTATTGTTCATAACCATATGTTACATGTTTTTATTCTCTATAAAATGCCCACAAATTGAATTAAGAAGAAAAAATGTAATGTTGATTACTGGTTCTACCAAAGCCCAAAGATATAATGTTGTACACCTCTAAAGCCAGCGTCTTTGACTTGACAACATGATTTCTGCAAATTCATTTTTGATCATCCAAATTTTCTCCCACCTTCAACCCTTTGTCTCGTCACCTCTCCTTACCTGCCTCTCTCGTCTTCTTGACCTTTCTACTACTCACTCACTCTGTCACTTAACTAATGACATCATGTTCAGTGCTGCTGACCCAGTGACCTACTTCCACAGGAAAATAGAGAATGAGTGCTCAACTAAAAGGCAGAAAGGGAAGAGAGAGAGAGGGATGAGGGGGAGGTGGTATAGCATGCAGAGTACTATAAATAGGGCTGTCAGTGGAGGAGCAGTATTGAAAAAGGGGGAAGGGAGGATTGTAAAGACTAGAGAGGAGGATGAGGCAGGCGCATGAGATGAAGGCTTTAGTGTCGGTATTGTGATGAAACAGCTGTGATGGAGACAGAATAGTCAGAGGCAGATAAGAGAGATCTTGGGATTAGTAATCCATTTAGAGATTACAGCTGGAGTGTCAGATGTTGAATTCATATTAGAGCAAGAACTGAGCGTTTTGTTTCTCTACATTGTTTGAATGTGAAAATCATTTAACTGTGCGTGTTTCTGCTGTTGAATGTGTTAATGGCAGTGCTGCCAGTAAGGAGCTGGCAGTGATATCGATGCTTGATGTCACTAAATGCTAACAAAGGATGCTCTCTCCTTGTTGCTATTCTCCTCAGCTGTGCGTTTTGGGCGTATTCCTAAACGGGAGAAGCAGAGACTCTTGGATGAGATGCAGAGCTACATGAACAGTCTCAATGAATCAGCTTCCATGGAAATGGAGGTATCGCCTCCCCCCGATGCCCCCTCCAGTCCACAGAACCAGACGAACGAAGGCTCCATATCGCAGGCTTACCGTGGCAATTTAATGAACGGCGACGAGAAACCTCTCAAGATGGCTGCCCGCAATAGCAACGCATGCACTTCCTCTTTCCAGAACGGTTCAGTACAGGAGCCCGCCCTGTCGCACCCGACAACCCAGACGCAGCACACAGTTCACGGGGAGCAGGCAAACCTGACGCAAAGCTACCATGTCCCCACAAACTGCCCCGTCGCCCACACCAACAATGAAAACTCCACTACTGCTAACGTTGACAATGTCAAGTACACCTTCTCCTCCAATCAGAATCAGTGCCCCATCAGTCACAGTCTATCACCTCAGTCACCCTACCCAGCCAATCAGAACAGTTTCCAACCCATCGAGTCCCAGAACCAAAGCCCCTGCCCCTGGAAGCTGAATGGAGGTGCCAAAGTGCTGGTGAGCCTTTTTTTTCCTTTTGATATATATAAATTCATGATATCTATGAAAATTATGTCAATAATAAGTCCCTAACACTTGTCTTGTTCTCTTCTCTCTGTCTCCCGCAGGCATGTCCACTCAATTCATGTCCCGTGGCTCCGGCCAGTCGTTCCAGTCAGGAGGTGTGGGAATCTTTCTCCCAGTGCTTCACCCCTGCTGTCAAAGAAGTAGTGGAGTTTGCAAAGAGCATCCCAGGCTTCCAGAGTCTTAGCCAGCATGATCAGGTCATGCTGCTCAAATCTGGCACTTTCCAGGTACATCCACTTAACCTGAATGTTGTTGGTGGAATGTTTTTCTGTTCTTCCTTCCTTTTCCTTCTGAGTTCTGATTTGTTTCTGATGCTAACCCGGACTGGTTCTGTCCACAGGTTCTCATGGTGAGGTTCTGCTCATTGTTTGACCCCAAGGAGAGAACAGTGACCTTCCTCAATGGACAGACGTACTCACTGGCATCACTGAGGGCTCTTGGCATGGGCTCCCTACTGGACAACATGTTTGATTTCAGTGAGAAGCTAGGATCTTTGGGTCTGGAGCCAGACGAGATGGCTCTTTTTATGGCTGTCGTGCTCGTGTCAGCTGGTAAGACTTATCCACTTATATCCACACAAGTACATATTATACGCAGTCACATTTCCTCATGTCTAACCCCACTTTCTCCTCCCTTTCTTCAGACCGCTCTGGTATAGTGGAGGTGGGAGCAGTGGAGCTGCTGCAGGACAATCTAATAAAAGCCCTGCGCTCTCTCATCACCAGTCGTCGCCCGGATGACAGCACCCTTTTCCCAAAGTTGCTGCTTCGTCTGCCGGACCTGCGCACCCTTAACAACCAGCACTCTGACAAGCTTTTAGCTTTCCGTATCGATCCTTGAGTTCACATAGCCTGCAGCTTACTGAGGTATCTGCTGTGGGGAACCTCCCGGCTCCCCATGCAAGCCTGGCCTGCCGCATACAATACACTGGCCTCTGCATGATGGACAGTTGTTGTGTGGGAGCTGTGCCAAGTCTGGTGCTGTGTGAGAGAGAGAGAGAGAGAGAGAGAGAGAGAGAGGACTCGGAAAAATATCAGTGAAGGACGGAGGCACAGCAGGAGGTGGAAGCTCCTGAACTCAAACTGATCTCTCCTCCAGTTGCTTCCAGGATTGCTATATAGAAATAAATAAAACATAGCCTGTGTTCTTCCTGGGTTCTTCGAGTCAACATCAATCCACCAAATCATCACCTTCTTCCCCTCCTGGAGTTTGCCTGAGACAGTTTCTGTTCTGAAGACCAAAAAGAAAGAGAGGGCCTTTTGTTCCTCACTAGACTTTGTCCTCCCATCCCAGCTTACAAAGCTAGCAAGAAGGAAGCACATCTTGCCCAGAAAAAAAAGGAACATGTATAGAAAACTCACCAACAATGATTTCTTACTGTACATTCATGCCACAAGTGTAAAATGCACTTTCCATACATTGAGAAACCTCTTACATCAATAAATATAACATAGCAATAGCAATGTCTAACACATAGTTAGGAGGACGGTTTGTGTTTGCCCTGTTGGAATGACCTAAGCTATTTTCACAACATGTCACCGTGTGGGAAATCTTTATGAAAATCACCCATCTGTGATTGAGAAATGTATAACATTTTTAAGAAATGAGAGTAAGTTGCATTTTATTTGTATGCTGCAATCAGGGAGAAATTATTGGTCATTTTAGACCGTGTCTGATGGGTAATATGTCAAGGTGTTCTGTTGTACATTTTGTATATAACCTTTATTCTTGGTTCATACCCTTGTTAGTTTGCAGATTCTCAGATATGTAAATGAAGTTAGTATTGAAATTATTGTATGACGTCACATGTAATAGATTGCTCTACAGACTGCAGAGGAAAGAGAAAGCAGCATTTGAACCATGCGCTCTGAGTATAAACTTTTTATTTGAAGATATATATAATTGAAAATAAATGTGTTGTCAACTGACTGCATCACCCTGTGAATATTTTGTAAATGTTTTATGGTTACACCATAGAGTACCATTATTAAAAAACGTTCTATAGCATGTTCCTTGTGCTCATCTTTTTTCATCCTCTTCCTTAATGCAAGCCTACTATCAGCATTGCCGAGGCATACGATGGAGCTGTAGCCTAGCAACAGAAGCAATCAGCCAATCATGCTCTCCATCTGAGAGCCATTAGGGGCTTTATTACTTACAAGACACATCACTTGATTTTGGAGTGTGTGATAACAAGTAAATGTAATTTCAAAGAGTAAGACACTCCAATATATAGCCTACATGGTGATGTTCTTTGCCACGAACACACGCTGACAGAGACGACAGGCAGCAGCTGGGAGGGAAGGTTATGAACCGAAAAGGATTCTGTTCCGTGGTATATGCAAATGTGACACTGAAAAGACAGTCGAGACGGTTCGTTTGGGACTTGCACATGCAGATTCTCTGGAGGTGAATAGTCAGGGTTCTAGACAGGACAAGGAGACCTTACCACTGCTATCACTACAGTCTAGTAGACAGCCTGGAAAAATCATATTAGTATAAATGTTTGGGAACATTTTCCATAAACAGTAACTCTGGCCTTCAGAAGCCTTGTTTCAAGCTGGACTAAAGTAGACAGAAATACCCCTTGAATATCTGAGATTTTAGTGTAAATACTGTTAATATCAGAAAAAAATACATACTTTCTGTATACAGTTGAATAGATATTTGTCATCTCCTAAAGGTTATTATGATCGACTTCTCTCCCTTGTATATTTTTAGATCAAACATTCAAGATAACCTGTGACTCCTCATATGAATATCACTGGACACATATCCACCTGTACATTTGTTTTGATAATTTGATTTAAAAAACAATAATTCGCCTCCACATCAGGTGATACTCTGGCAGTAACACTGCCCCTGTTATGTATCTCCCTTTGAAACACAAAATGAAATATGAGCATCAGCCAAAAGCTGCACTCTGCCCTCCATTTATATGAACACAGTCAAACTTTTATTCTCAGTGCTGCATTAGAAAAAAAAACTGAAAGTCTTCTACAGTAAGAGCTTAGTCCTTTGTGGCGCTCTGACACAACCATTTCCAGTCATTTCTATGGGTCATGTTGAGGGCTTCATGTGCCATCTACTGGGCAGAATGTTAACAGCAGCAACACATTTTAGCAATTATATTATTTTATGCCACTGGGACTCAGCCTGTAAACCAGTCAAGGCAGTGACCTGCATTGGTACGGCAATGCCAGGCTCGATTGAGATGATAGCATTTAACTCAAATTTTGTGTTTCACTTTTTATCCTTACTTTTAACCTCCAGCTTTCAAGCCAATATGGACAGGAGGTTGTAACATAAGATTGCTAATAAAATGGAATTCTTAATTTATGCAACTACTAAATTGGTAAACTCCATCTGCTGATGAGGATCATGTCATATCTCCCAAACCTCCAGAACAATTATGAAATGGACCTTGGGGAGATGTTGTTTTCTCTAGAACCAGTATAATTTCTAACTTTGAATTCTGGGACTCAGGTAAAAATGACCTGATATTCCCATTCACTGTAACATGTACAAACAACCCTGCTTTCATGTCTGTGCACCCTGTTTGGGTTGAAATAAAAAAACTTTTTCCCCCTGATTTACATGAGTCATGAAATAACACAACAAGCCACAACAAGTGTGTGCCACTCAGTAAAGTAGAGGCGTGTTGGTGATACGTCATTGTTAACGCTAAACAGCCACAACTATAAACAATTTAGCCGTTTTAGTATTATCTTAGTAATGATGAGGTTTGAAGTTTAGTTCCAAATGTCTCTGTTGTTTACCACATCATTAAGTTTAACTTTCAAACACCATCAGTTCACATTCATTTTGTTTATCTATAAAAAAAAAACTGTTAGGATGAGAGGGTTGGGACTGAGCACTGAGTGTGGATTATATTTAGTCATAAAACATCTTCTCACTCCAGGATTAAAAGGGTAAAGATTGCATTTTGTTAAAAGTATGAGGCTTCAACTCGTTCATCCATCGCATCCCTGGGCAAAGAAGCAATGACTGTAAAGTATATCACTTCCGGTGTGCCTGACACAGGTCTTTTTCTGGCCACATAAAATATAAATATTTTCTTGTCTTCTGGTGCCATCCAGTGGCCATGTGGAGGAAAGGAGAATAGAGTTTCACATGATTTCATATCTAACATGTTTTATGGACTGAGGATTGGATGAAGTTTATCAAACATTTATCAAACAGAATCTCGGCTGTAAAGTGGCTATAGTTGACGTTTTCATGATTACATTGTGTCAGTGACGCTGTGAAAATGTGACAACTCAGAAAGGGTTGCACATAGTGATGAACCTATCGAGAATTATCACCTGAATCTGCCGCTCCCTGAGGAATTCAGTCTGTACGTCTTAAAACAGAATAATATTTTGTAGCAAGAAAATGATGCAATGCTCGTATTAAATCTTTGAGTTGCCCCATTCTCACAGTGAATAAGAGATTGTTTGAATGAATGGATGGATGAATGAGACACTGGTCATGTGAATTCAAACTATTTTTTGCCAGAATATAGATCTTATTTCTAGGTAAATATTCTAATATAGCAATGTCATCACCACAGAACTACAGCACTATAGTTATAGTGTGGGCAAACCATGAAATATGATGATTGCTTTTCTTATTTCTTTACTTTGTGATCTGTATTGAGACCATTAAGATCCATTATAAAACATTTCTTTTAAACCCTGTTGTTTCTAAATGCATTCTCAAAGCAGAGACCAGTAAAACGAAGATCAACACAAGGAGATCAAAGGTGGGTGTTGTCTGGTAAATCTCATTACTACTGTTTGTAAAGGTTATGTTTGTGCTCCATAATGTTCTTAACTTCCATCTCATTAGTCTGGAGTGCCTCTTACTAAACCAGTCTCTTACACAAAGAGATGATGTCATGTCGACCTGTTTTGTTGCTAAAACTGTAGCGTATAAACAACTAGATTCACCTAACGCTCTGTAGTAGTGTCTAGTGGTTTTCCATTAATGCCCATGCATGTGTGGCTGTATTTGAGACAGATGACAAAGTCCACCTGAAGTATAAACAAAAAGTTAGTTGTACATCGTTCACTGTGTTTGTTCATGTTTTTGTTGTAAGACATTGTATATAGGAACAAATTCACAAGTTCAGGGGTTGTTGGGTTTGTTTTTAATATATTCTCATGCAGGATGAATGAACATATGCTGGTTATTGATATTCCATTATATCTATGCCTCCCACTTTCCTCCAAAGTGGAGCAAAAATAGTTATGTAATGCATATGTAATTCAGATATGTAAGTCCTCTGGTGAGCACTCGGATGATTATCTGTCCTGGAACACTGTGGAGAAGGTTTGTGCCAGAAAAGAGACACATTAACAACACCCCTGTTTAGCAGCAGCAGTGGTACAGTCTGGCTTCATGTCAGTGTTTTGGAACTACCTGGATTTTGCCAGAACGACCTCATTAGGCCGAGGATAGGGGTGGCGTGGGATCAGGGTTAGAGAGAGATTAACCACATGGAGGCCTATAAAGCTTCAGTGTAATCCGCACACTAGAGACAAATTCAGAGCGACAACTACGCTACAGACAACATTCTGCTCACAACTCGCAGTGTTTTTGGACCATTAAATGAGAGAAGAAGAGTGGAGAAAGTTCAGATTTGGGATTTAAAACATCCTTCCATTGACTTCAAAATAGTCTCATCATCAGAAACATAAAGGAGACAAAAGGGAATAATCATGAAAAAGGGAAAGGTATGTTTTTTACTCTCCTAACTCCAATTACGCTGCAGCTACATGATATACAGTGCAGTGATATGTTTTCACTTTAGATCCATGACATTTTAATGTCATTTCTTGAGTTTGTCATTTGTATTGTGATAGATGATAATAATCTAAATAGGTCAAAGTCATGATTTTGATTGTCGACTTGTAGATTGTTTCTGACTGGAAGCATCACAGACAAGTTCAAAATCAATCAATCATAAATCATGTAATGACATAATATGAAAAAGTTGTCTGTTGTTTTTTTTGGTGTGAGTGAAAGTGCTGTTTGAATAACCATTGGCTTCTCTGTAGTTCAGCTGTAGTGTAGTCTTTGCTGGCTTTCCAAAGATGGAGGCCCATCACATTCATCCTAATCCTTTGAACCAATCACACATGAAGGCTGTTCTGTTGACAAATCTGTTTTGGGAAATTGTCTGCAGAAAGCTTTAACATTAGAATGTAATGTGTCATAGACTCTCCGCAGCCAAATCATTGGTTAAAAGGAAAATTATTACTGTGCTGCTTCATGTTTGTGAGAGTAAACAGGTTCATTGCTCTGTATAGAGCATGTAAAGACAGCTATGTTTGTATACAACATATTAAAACTGTGAGGACCCTGCAAACCCTGATTGTATCCCAGCAGGTTAATGATGGCAATGAGCCCCCCAGTTATCAGGAGGCAACAGCAGGTATGTCCTTGTTATTTGATATTTTATTATAGATGATAGATTATAGTTATAGATGCACACTGTCTTCTGGTTTTACCAGACTTACTTGTCAAAATACAAGGTGAAACATAATAAGCAATAATTATAATCACATATTTCTCTTTATAATTTTGCACTTTATTGAAGTTTATGCACTGTGACATGTTAGTGCCAGTCAAACTTTCCTCCCACATGGTGGCTTTAAATTTTCTGAGTAATTCTGCAGCATCATTATCAAAAAGCAAAACAAATAAACATATATTTATGACTGATTTCTACAAACATCAAAAATGAACATGTCTGCCTCCCTCCCTGGCTCCTTCCTTCAGGCTATGAGGAGATGCAGGTTCAGTTCGCCTGGGATGACAAGGCCATCAGGCAGACCTTCATCAGGAAGGTATTGGAATTTTTTTATTATTAAAACAAATGACACCGACACCGGAGAATACATGTCACAGTGACACTTCCATTGCTCTGACGTGGTGTATCTCACCCTGCAGGTCTACGCCATTCTCATGGTTCAGCTGTTGGTGACCGTGGCAATTGTTGGTCTCTTCACATTTTGGTAACTACCTCTTCTGCTCATAAGTCCCATTGTTTACAAATTACGTTTTTGATCTTACACTTCATATCAGAGTATGAATTATTGATTGGACCCATTTCATTTTTCTGTCTACAGCGCTCCTGTGAGGTTTTTCATTCAGACTCATCCTAGCTTGTACATGGCATCATAGTAAGTGCAAACACATCATCACATCATTACACATTGTCAGTCTTTCCATCTACATTATTTATTAAGCTTTGCATCATCTTTTTCCCCTTTTAGTCTCATGTTCTTCTCCACCTACATTGCACTGTCCTGCTGTGGAGAGCTGAGGTAACGCTTCAAAACCACACAAATATTCATGACAGCACATACAGGACGCTGCTTTGATATAAACTTGTTATGATTTTCTCTCCTACCCAAACAGGAGGCAGTTTCCCTGGAACGTCATTCTGTTAGTTCTCTTTGTGAGTATTACACAGTACGAAATACGGCTCATTTTACTTGAACACAGTGTGGCCTTTACACAGCACACAATCTAACTGTGGCTTTCTTTCTTCCTTCACTCACAGACTTTGAGCATGGCCTTCATGATGGGATTTGTGTCCAGGTAAATCCATATTACTACACACATGCATCTGTATGAGACACTGGTTTTCAACCATCAGTGTCTTTCAAAGGCGGAAGACAGAGAAAGGAACGATGTTGATATATGTGTCTTTGCTCTTCCTCCAGCTTTTACAACACCAAATCAGTGGTGCTGTGTCTGGGAATCACAGCTCTGGTGTGTCTTTCTGTCACCGTCTTCAGCTTCCAGAGCAAGGTCATCTCTCTCTCTCTCTCTCTAACAATGCTGAAACTATAACTTGAAACTGCTTTCAAGCAACAAAACAGACAGATGTTGTTATAATGAAACAAATCCACCATGTGCTTTTGCTCTTGCCTACTGCAGATTGATGTCACATCCTGTCAGGGCATCCTGTTTTCTTTGTGCATGGTCATGCTTCTCTGTGCCATCACCCTCTCCATTGTCGTCCCCTTCGGATATGTAAGTTCACCTCCTTCTCCTGTTCCAGTGGGATCCATTCAGGCTTTCTAGAAGAAGTTCAAAATAGCTGTAATCAATGATGAGTTAAACAGCAGTTGCAGGTTAATGCCTCAGGTGCTGCAGGCTGTATTTGGGTCTGCGTCAAGGGATTAGCCTCACAGATAATCTAGGAAAGCACTTTGCTGTCTTTCTTAAATTAGCACCCTGCTATCCTTCTTAACAGTGTTTTGTAATGCTTTTTATCTTGCAAAACAGGTTCCCTGGTTACACGCCATTTATGCTGTATTAGGAGCCATCCTATTTACTCTGGTGAGAATCAGATACATCAATATATATCATCAATATATATATATATATATATAAAAATAAAAATCATCCCCCTGAATATCATTTTTCTCTCATTTCCTTAAACTCTTTCTCCGTCTCCCTCCCCATCGCTTTCTATTACAGTTCCTGGCATTTGACACGCAGTTGCTGTTAGGGAACAAGCGCTACACCATAAGTCCAGAGGAATATATTTTTGCCACCCTCAGCCTCTACCTGGACATTATCTACCTGTTCAGCTTCCTGCTGCAGATCATGGGAGGAGGCCGCGAGTGAAGAATCCTCTGCTACATAAATCTATCTGTCAGCTGGATTTGTTACTCTCAAGATGTTATCAGTGCTATAAGGTTTCTGATGAATTACCATTTTAGTTTGTACATGCATCAAAACTATGTAAGCAAGACACAGCAAATCTGTTGGTTCTTTGCTTTTGGTTATGTAATCTTGTCTGTACAATCCCACTGCTGGTTTTGTCCCGACTTGGCCTACATCCGCCTCGTATCTCACTGTAGTTGTTCACTGTACTCTGGCCATTCCTGTTAATCTGGTTTTGTATTACTGAAGGGTCTGCTGTGACCTCACCATCCTTAAGTGTGTGTTTAAAAAAATTAGGCTCATAAGTGGATAAAAGCAGCCACAGTCCCAGAGTTGAGCATGATCACTTTCCTTGGCTGCATTTCTGTTTATCCATCACTGAGCCAAAAATGAAGATTCAGGAAATCTGCACTTTCAAGCTCAGCAGGGTTGAGTTTGTTTTAATAGCCAAGTCTTTCACAAACTAAGTAGATACAGTTTGTTTTCTACATGTGTATTTTTCTATGCCCAGCGTCATATATGACAAGTTTAATGTTTTACTGTCTATATGCGTGTGTGTAAGATGCAGTATTTTGATTTCTAACAGCTCAGTTTGAGCCTGGATGTTTTGCGGGTAAATACTGTACATGTGAAACCTGAACCAGTGGATTTCAACTCACTTCCAGCATTAACACTGAAGCTCACAAAGTCCAACCGTAAAGGGAAAGTGTGTGTGTGTGTGTGTAGCGGCATACAGTACTTTTAGTCAGTAGAGATTATTTGTAATTTCTATTTGACTTTAATGTGGCCTTTGGGATGTGACAGAAAATTATTTAGTGTTAACATGCTAATGGTCACAATGTGAGCATTAGGAGTGTTTTACCTGTGTAGTGAATTTCAAAAACCTGGACAGGACATGCAGGGATACACTATATAGCAAGAGTAAGGTTTGGTTTCTGAAAAAGAAAACATGAATACAATTTCCTGTATTTTCATATCAATATAGCAAATAACACATTATTATTATTAAAGTGGTTATTTGTCTATTTTTTATTTTATTTATTTAAATGATAACACTAATATGTGGAATTATTCATTCGTAGAATTACTAATGCCACGACACATTTACTTTTCACCGTCTCAGATCTGCGTCTATACTAAGCTGTGACTGCTTTATCTTTCATATTGTTAAATTCAAGCATCTATTCAAGACAATATTGACTGTAAATAAAAAATATAGATTCAATTATTTATTCTCCTCCATCACCAGTGGAAATTACACCCACCTGCAACCCTAAACATAATGGACAGATGGCTGGTTGTGGTTTACCTACAGAGCAGCCGGACCACGTACAACTCAAACGCCCTGAGACATATGATGTCAGCTCAGCTGGATGTCGCCCTCTACAGGCCACAGTCAGACTGACAGCTGCTTGTCTTGTTTTTCGTTTAACATGCATGGAAAACCTTTTTTTTTAATATGTTAAGAGGAGAACTTCAGCACCTGAAGAAACAAGAGCAGGAGGTGATGCTGGTGACAATTATCCAGATGATGAAATACACAGTTCACCCGATCATTGAAACAAGACTTTTATTAAAAAAAAAAAAAGGAAGAAAAACTGACATATTCAAATTCAAAGAGAAAACCAAGAAAGAAGGAAAATCTTATCTCAATCAATAAAAAAAACACAAGTTACAGACAATTTTAGCAACTCTGGCACAGGAAGACAAAAGTAGCCAAGTGGCTTTGCAAAAAAACCAAATATCAAAACCTCTTTCCTCTAACAAAACTGTACAAAATGAGTTCTTGTATAAATAAGAAAACTGTTCACAAACAGGAAGTGAGACAGGCCCGGTCGGATTTTCAAAATATCTGTGATTCACACAAACCTGGTTCATACAGTGTTGAGCAACAAGACAAGTTTTTAGTATTTCCTGTTCAGAAATGTCTCCTTAAGATGACATTTAAAATAAAAATATTTAAACTACCCATTAGCAAGATAATAGTACACTATTTACTACATATTATTATCATTAAGTTTTCATTAAAAACCAAACAGACGAGGGCCACTAGAATCAACTAAGTTAGGAGACATTTTGAAAATTCAGACTGGGCAACATCTAACCACCTGTTTGGAAATCCTGTTTTAGCAGCAAAACATTTTGAAGCTATGAAATAAGCCATCAAATCTACATTAGGATGGACATAAAGAGGATTTTCAAATTGGTGTAGACTAAAAATAATAAGTATAAGGAGATTTCTTTTCTGGCAAATATTGTGTACTGTCTATAGAGTACACCACTGATCTTTGTATTCCTCCAATTTAAATGTAACTTAAGGTTCTGTCATTGTCATGATGCAAATTCATTTTCGGGCATCATGATTTCTTGTTATTATTATTTCTGCTGACAAGTTTGTAAAAAATAAACTAAAAATAAATAAACACTGTGTTGTAACAAGTGGTCATTTCATAGTTCCAAAATCCTGTTTTTGTATTAAAAGTGATGGCTAATACATGGAATATCATTTCTCTGAACATATAAACAATATCCATGACATTTTCCTTCATGGTGCACTGAATCTGAAAACTTGCTAGTCACTGTGTTATCTGGACAGGTTATAAATCATAAAAAAATCAAGGAAACACGCAAGAAGAAACAAACAGAATGGTGTAAAGAGCAAGTGGAAGGAAAAAAAAAAAAAAAAGACTATTTACAAAATTAGCTCTCGTGTCTGAAAACTCTCACCCTCATAAAAGCTGCGCTCTGTGTTCCTCCTGGGCGTCTGCTGAAGCCAATAAAGTTCATAATGAGTCTGTTTACATGCACTCCAACACTCCATTACATAAACTGACGGAAACTCAGTTCTGTTGATGCATGTAAACAAAACCAGATCATTTTTTTGAGTTGTTCGTTTTGAAAAATCTGCCAAAATACTTGATACTTTAGTGCCCAGATAATGCTCTCACAAAACCTCTCGCCTGTCATAATGTGGAATATTTCCTGCATGTAAACACCGTTATTGTGATCTCTCTCTTTCTGACTCTATCAGAACCAGTGAAAATGTTTTTTTTTTTTTTTTTCATCTAGCCACACACAACAGATGATCGTCTATGGATGAGCGTAGTTTACCTGCGACCGAGAGCTAAAAGAAGGGTGGCTACAACATCTTTGGTTGCAGAATTGAACAACAGAAACACACAGCAAAAAGAAAAAAAAAAGATGATGTGTGAAAAAACAATACAAAGACAATACAGAGTCAGAAACAGAATCATTAAACTGCGAGCCTTGAGAAAAAGACGGTATCACGCTGTGTTTTTCACTGGATTCAAACACGAACAGTTGAAGAGCAGGAAGAAAGGCTCCTCGTAACCCTACAGCTAACTCGACTGACAGGACGACTAACTCGGTGGCATTCAAACAAGCCTGTTGCCATTTCCGTAGTATATACAACTTAGTGTCAATCCTATGAGAGATCAGGCAGTTCATCCAGAGAAAAAACATTAAGGCTTAGCTAAAAATAGTTTTTGCTGAATTTTGGATCACTCACAAATTCATTCAGACTTTGCTGTCTCACTAAAGGCTGTAAGAATCGTCTTTAATGGCACTTCCATGGTCTAGTGAGCAGTCCTTTGTAAAACCATTATTTCTATTATCTACATATCTACAGTTTTTTGATGTCTGTATAAATTAAAGTTCAACATATTTGGATGTACTGTATGTGGTGACATGAGCTTCACTCGACATGCTGAAACCGAAACATACCCGGGCTTGTGTGTAATGAAGCCTCTCGGAGCCACAACACTGATGCGGCGTCAGTATGAATCTTTTTGGATCAGCACTAAAAATGAAGTCATTGTTTGGTTCAGCTCTCCACTCTGAAAAAAAAAAGACTTTCTACAAACAGGCCCGACACAGTATCAGGACAAGACGACACAAGGATGGGAACGGAAATTCGTGTGTAAAACAAAACTCGATGTGCACAAGAAAACAGCATCAATCCCTACGTGGAGAAAAGCTAACATCTACTCTCTAGGAAAAGCTAAGATCTACAGCTAAAATCTAAATCTACTTCAAAGATAAATTCATCCAAAAAATAAGGCAAATTATCACAAAGGTTTTCAAGTGACAGACAAGAGAAAAAAAAAAAGAAAAAACAGAAGACATTTAACTTTCTACAAACTAAAAATCACTGACAGAAAATCAAACTCAGGTGACAACAGCAGCATTGAAAAACAAAAAGACTTACAGCTCCCTTTCCTGTCGGACAAATTATTCTCAGGGATTTTGTGAGTCTTCTATTTGATTTCCCTCATTGCTTTCTGCTAAGCTACGTCTTAATTTAGTAACTGCATTGTTCTTTGTACACATTACGTCTCAGTAATCTAACTGCTCAGATCTAAAGCATGTTCACTTCATCCCTTCGACGGCACGAGGATGAATTTTAATGATACCTGAAGGTTTGCCACAACAAAACCGCTTAAAACCACTTCTCATGGACACGGATGCAACGTGGAGTTACATCATAACAGAGCAGGACGACTATTTGTATGAACAGGTGTCATTTTTGTTGTTGTCTTTCGATGGTGCACAAAGGACTTGAACTGAATTAGAAGTCATCCAACCATCAAAGGAAAAAAAACCTAACAATAATTTCCATGAGCCAAATATCAGAGCTCATCATTAATGTGTGGAGTAAAGATCCATTAAAGTCAATTTCATCTTGTCTTTACAGACTATAGTATTAAATAACTTCTTTTCTATAAATGTATGTTTCAATGATCTAAAAACTCTAAAAAATAGAACTATAATTCAAATATAAATAGAAATAATTGATTGTCTTTTGTTCACTTATGAAAGAATGGTTTAAAATTAAAAAAAAAAGGAATTTGACTAAACTATAAACAGTCAATGTTATTATCATCTGTGCGTGAATAGAAATCTCTGCAGCAGTTACAGGAAGAAGTAGCTTTAAACGGTTTGCCTCCCACAGTTGACAATGACTCAACACATCAGACCAGCAAAAGTGTTTGCAAGTTTTTAAATCTGTACAAATTTTTGACCCCGCTGCTGCAAATAGAATGTCAAACAACAGACATCAGGAAATAAAAATAAAAGTTTGCATATTTTACAAAAAAATAAAAGACACATTGTGTTTCAACTCTTCCTTGAATCACTCTGAAACGTCCAGAATGCTTTTTTAAAAATAAGAATTTGTTATATTACGTGCACAAAAATAATGCTCTGTGTCTTTTCCTCCCCTCATAAGTTTTTTTTTTCTGTGTTTTTTTTTTTTTTTAAACTTCTTGTTATGTTCCTTTTTCAGTTATCAAAATAGATCAAAGCTTCTCTGAAGAAGATTCCCACCTTTGGTTGATCAACTCTTGAGGATGTGAGCAGAAAAGTCCAATGAAGTTAAGTGTTGTCCTTTTTCTTAAAAAAAAAAAAAAATTACAGACATACACACATTCGCACACAAACAAACAACCAAAAAAACAAAAAACAAACAAAAAAACAAACAAACCAACACACACACACACACACACGTTCCTTTTGTTATCCATGTTCAAGTCCGGGTGCTTGGTGATGGTATGGAGCACAGATCTCTTCCAGCTGAATCCTGTTTGGTTGGATTCATTTCGTGCCCTCAGCCCCACCCTGCTGGGAGCTGGAAAACACACAACACAGTGTTGGTGCACTGACCCTGCTCAAAACACGGAGCTCGCAGTTTAGAAAACTTTGTGTCCGATGTATTCTGACAACAGTTACCAATATGCCTTAAACTACTATTACTACTACTAGTAACCACTTTACACAGTGTAACAAATGTCAACTGTCAAATTGCAAAATTGCTAAATGGTCTGTGTTTCTTACAAAAAACTTCATACAAATAGGAGCTTGCAATTAAATATGAGAAACAGATTTCAAGAGCTTCTTAGCAGGAATAATGTCTTGACTGAACAATTATCCCTCACTAGCAAATAAAGGGGCTTTTTCACTAGACCTGCTCTCTGCCGGTGTATTGTCTTGTGGTGTATGTATTAGCAAACAGTTGACGATGTACACATCCTGCAGACCTGCAGCAACAGCGGTGGTGGGCTGGTAGCGCATACAGTGGGTTTATCAGAGCTTTTTCATTAAAAGGACAGTAAAAGGCTCTGTAAAAGCAATTCGTTTTCTGTGGGTCCGTCACTACAAGCCACCAACTTCAAATTACACTTAGTCATTTGATCTACTGCTTTAATAAAAAAATAAATAAAACTATTAGTGCAGCTTTAAGGATTCCTGTTTTTCATTTTCCCCCCAATTTGATTATCTTACAGTAAAACTGCTTTGAAGCGAACAGTGTAGGCCTCATCTGTCTGAGCTCAGCACAGGACTGCACAACACATAAACAAATGATGCATCTCTCAAAGTATCTTTTTGACTTTAAATTGAAAAGAGCCAGTCAGACTAGAAAGTGTAGACCAGCAGAGTCTGAAACACAACATGCATTTTAAAAACATCCTCCTACATTACTGTATGCTACTACAGTAACATGACATATGTCACTGCCCTACCTTAGCTTCACTTGGTGTGTTGGTACGAGTAGTTTGTGTGCTCTGCAGGAGTCTCCATGGCAACCTGTTGCTGCTGACCGCCATTTTCCTGAAAAAGACAAGAGGTTAAGAAATTTGGTAATTCATGCCCATGTGTCAGCTAAACAGATGTTATTAAAGATGCAATGAAGAAATGAACAGCCTGTATTTTCCCACTGCCCTCCCCATTCAAATTTAAGACATCAATGCTTTCGTGTGGATGAACCAAAGAATGCAATTTTACAGGCGTAGTATGTTCACTTAAACTCAAGCCAGTGCGTACTACAGGACGTATTTACTAAGAGGGACCTTTAACATGTGCAATTTTTTACCTAATTCAAGGAGTGGCTTAAGTTTATCAATGACACTAACCCAATTCTACCTTCACACCCTTCTCTCTACTCCAGCCTCATCCATTCAATCACAGCCTGAGTTCCTGGCTTACTACTTCGCCTCTACCCATTCATAAACCTGTCCTTTTTCTCATTCACTGTGTTGCTCATCCCACAGGCTGCCTAGCACAGAGAGGTTCAGACATCCTCCTGCAGAGCACTCAGCCCGGATCTGCTGCAGTGCTGGAGCACACGCACTGTGGAGTCTGTGCCAAAAGTTTCAAATCAAATAATTCTCCATCTCCTTCATGAGAGGCAAAGGCTTCTTCACCTGAATAATGAAGGATCTTATACAGACCCATACTACGTGTTAGGACATCACACTGTGCTATATCAAAAAAGGAACATTACATGGGAAACATACAGTATAAATAATATATATTAATACATTAATTAATGAAGAATTATCATTAATTACTAAAGGAGGACAAATGTATTCTTTACACAATTTAATTCTGCATATCACCGGGTGCTAAAGCACAGGGAAAAAGCAGTGAAAAACTTTATACATGGCAGAATATAAAAATATATATACTTAAACAGCATTATTCAAATGTTTTCTAATTCTATGAGAAGATAATCTAACTCTAAAGTGACTGCTAATATGACCCTAATCTTTGTTGGCTTATCACGGCTTAACTGTGCCAGTAAGAATAATTTCATTAATTTATAATAATAATCTTCTAAAGCACGAAATCTCATGAGGTTGATGCCACAGGTTTTAAACATTTTATTCAAGGCCCTATTAACTAACTTTTTAAAAGCGAAATACTGAACATCTTGGTGGAATTTCAGTGATATGAAGGAATAGGATGCATTCTTCCACCTGTTATAAAATACCACACAAACCCTCAGGTCACTCTGTTCACCTCAGTAACTAGAGGTTGAATAGTCAACTCCTCTACATTTGTGCCTTAACTCTGCCACTCCTTAAAATACACATAACTGAGATCTAGAGCACTGAGAGCAGCAGCTTTTTCAGTTTTCTTTTTTAGTAAATACGTCCCTGTAAGAATTATAATCAATGGTCATCCACTTAATTGAAAGATGAAGGTTCAAATGTTAGCAGCTGAGGTTGAGGCTAGCTTCATACCTCTACTGGGACACTGGAGGGAGGCACTGGGGTGTACTGGGGGATGTAGGTCCCCTGCATAGTTGTGTTGGCCGGAATATACTGTAGGGAAGGCAGAGAGGAAAACACAAATTGTGTGTAGTATTCAACATGAATATCTAAACTTAAAGACAGTCAGCTATGGGGACAAGTCTCTGCTGTACACATTGTGTCTGTGCGTGTGTGCAGTGTGTGCAGTGTGTGTGTGTGTGTGTGTGTGTGTGTGAGACTGGTACTGACTGTGCCCGTGCTGCCCAGGGACAGGTGGCTTAGCTGCTGGGTAAGAGGACCCATCATGGACGTGGGCTGGATGGACATAGCGTGATCCATTGTTGGGGTAAGAACTGTACCCTGTGAACGTAGAGAAACATGCACAAATATGAATGATATATGATACTATTCCTATAATCACTAATGTGCTTAAATCAGTCACATGTGAGTCAAACACACACACACACAGGTAAAGCCAAAAATCGAAAAATGAAGAGGCGCAGTGATAGTGAGTGAGTGATACTCACAGCTGGCTGCATGAGGTATGACTGATGGTGCATCCAGGACGGGCTGTGTACCTGCAGATCGGGAAACACAAAATGAAACTCGCTCTCATATTGGATCTGTTGCTCCCACAGCTCACTCAGAACCCCCATGCAAGTTTTCAGACGGGGTTCAGAAAAAGAAGAAGAAACCTGGATAAATACTATTATTGCTGCAGACTGAGGTCCTTCGTGAGTGTCCGTTAACTTATGTAGACTCAATAAATCTGCACTATAAAAGCAGCAGAAAAAAATTGGCATTCGGGCAGCTTAAAAGCTTAAAAAAAAAAAAAAGAAAAAAAGAAAAAAAGAAAAATTGAATTATGAATACAGAGAAATGTCCCACCTGGTAGGAAGAGACAGGAGAATGCATGTAGGGTGAGAGGGAAGTCTGGGCGATCATTCGGTTTGGAGCCAGACTGTAGGGTGAGGAGTAGAAGCTGCCAAACAGAGAGAGTAAAATGTGAGGAGAGCATGAGGACAGCCGCACCATGCCAGCAATCTCCAGTATGTCTCCCCGACTACATTGACAACATTTCTGTGTTCCTCTGATGCCCAGCAGAGGGCGGCACTTTACAGCAGTTGGGAGTACTGCACTTATTTTTTTTCCTGTAGGGTTGGGACTGTTTTCAGTCAGTCCGCGCATACCACTCACCCATTTTGTAAGGCTGTGGGGTCATACGCAAGCGTCATTCCTCCCTGTGAAAACAATACACAGGATTCAGAACCAGTGAGGTCATGCAAACCCCAGTGCAGCACTCTACTAATACAGTGAACTAACACACACAGATAATGATCAAACTTTTACACATGTTCTCGCTTTTATTTCCAACAAGAGACGTTCACTTGTAAATACAGGAAGCCAACTTTAAGAGTCATGAGTTAAAATAGTCCATGTTACCGTGTCTCCGTCTCTAGCCCAGGGCCTTCCATTCTGGAGGTACTTCCCCTGGTTCTGCCTCTTCTTCTGACCTCCGTCGGCAAACTTACATAATAAGGGCTCTGTGGGCACTGTGAAAGCAACGGATCAAAGAAGAGAGTGAATTCAGTGATCACCGTGGGGAACAAAAACACTGCGCTCTGGCACTAACAACAACAATATCAGGTTCCTACAATACAAAACAAACATTCCACGCACCAGGCACTCCTGGTGGAGTCTTTATGAATTTCCCGTTGAAATGCTGAATTATGGCCTCGCACTTCTCTGTAGACTCCATTCTGAAATACAAATCAAAGTCAAATCTAATCCTTCTTGTGGAGTGTTGTTTACATTAGGTTTGGATAAGTCAGGACTGCACTCAAGGCTACATTTTCTTTAAAGCACAAACTGTACTCAAATCATTATGGGCCACCTTGGAGTTGAATATTATACCAGGCCGCTTTAGACTGACCTGGCAAATCCCACACCACGGCTGGTCCCGTTGGCATCTCTCAGGATACGTGTGGAAATGACCTGGCCAAAGGACTTGAGCATGCTCTCCAGCTCTTGCTCATCCATGGACACTGGCAGGTTGGATATGTAGAGGTTGGTGGGGTCCTGCTCCTGTTGCTGTACCAGAAGTTTAAATAGAAGAACATTTACAAACAGAACCTCTTCTTTTTTTTTTTTTTTCCCATAAATGAAGAGATGCAATATTGGTACTTTTTGTCTTATTGCAATCTCACTGGAGGATATGAGCCAAGAGTGCTTCATATTCAATGTAACATTTATTTTAGCGTGACACTTTCAAACATCTTTGCTATTGCATTTGCATTCGCTAATGGAAAATTTCTTGTCACTTTCAGAAATCTTTTTCACACAGCAGAAAATTTCTGTGTAGGCAGCAGTGTGAGCTGTCTTTCCATCCACACTTGCTATCACTCTTAACACATTAATGCTTCATCATATTCATACACCACGTCAAACATCATTTTGTAATAGGAGCTGATATGGATAAAATGTTTTCAAGCAATTAGTGCCTGAACCATAAACTCAAACCGTGAATAATTTGTCGCCCATTCCTGTCCATGTGTCACGGCCTCAGCTCAACCTGTCTGGTTCTTTAAAATCCACATGCACACTTAAACATACTGGCACATGCAAATATGAATTTGTCTGCGAGGATGAAGTCACGCACTTTGGTGGAATGGTGCAATTAAGAGATCTCCATAGCTGCAAGTAATATGAAGAGGGGAGATTATTAAGACTTGATTTCATGGCACTAGCTTGAAAGTGAAACTTTGTGTGACTGTGCAGAAGCAGACAGGAAGCCAGGCATGAAGTTAAAGAGTTCACAGAGCAACAGGAGCCTGGCAACCAGGAAAAAAGAGGCTGGGCTAAAAAAGAGGGGAAGGGAAAACAGAGAGTGAAGGAAGAGGATAGAGCAGAGGGAGGGTGGGAGAAACGAGTAGCTTAAAAAGCGGATATTTTGTACAGAAGGGGGGAAGTGACAGGATAGGAAGTGGTGGGAGTCTTGAGTAATTTGGGTAATGAAAGAGGGGGATGGAAAGAGGAAAAGAGGAAAAGAGGACAGATGAGTGTCTACTGATTAAGAGGCTCTTCTCTTTTCTCCTCATTTTCCATCCTCTCCCTTCTTTTACCTAACACTTCCTGCAGTCTCACAGCTCTGCAAACCACAAATAATAAAGATTTTCAGTCGTGCATGAAAGAAACTGATGCTCAGATGCAAGTGGAACAGTTCAAGTCCTAATCATATGAATGAGACTGATCCAAGCGTCAAACAGGTATAGGCACATGAGCCCCGCCAAGTTTGACACAGGTGTTGATCTGACAATGAAGAATTTAATAAAGTATTTATGGTATTAAAGTCTGTCACCAGCTACCTTAAACGAGGATTTATTGCCTATATGAGTACCAGTATCAGTTCTCAGCTATGAGCCACCTGGCAACGCGATAACCTATTTTCTGTGACTGTCGTCATTCTGGGTGCGGCAATACGAACATTACGTAACACAGTGGCAACACAGCAGGAGGTCATGAAACAAGACTGATAGTTCAAGTTCAAGGCTTTATTACAATGGAACAAAAACTCCCTCGCGTTTCTCTTATATAGCCACGCTTTACCTCAGCTAGTACACACAATATCCCATTTCGCAAACATTCAGCCTGTTGTACGTATGAAAATGCTGTTGTGTGTTCAGTGCATTCTTTTGTGCCAGGCCCTTGGTGAGCCCTGTGTGTTGAGGTGTGTTGAGGTGTGTTTGTGGGTACTTGCTTGCTTGTATGTGGAGCTGACGTCTGAGTCTGAGTAAGGAGGGTTCTATTTATAACTCTGCCATTGTTTCCCTGGCCCTGCACACACGGCTCCCCTGGGCCCACAGCTCGGAGGCTGGGGTGGCCTGTTCAGGGACCGAGCGTACTCTTGAGGACAGACAGTGCAAGGTGTGGCTCATTGTGTTTGTGAACAACACGCTGCAGCAGCCATGGTGAGGGTGCAAACAGGTGAGGCTGCACTCTAGAGTTTGACACTAATCTGATCTCAGACCATTACCTGTTTACTCTGACCTGAAGTAACCCAGTGACTCGGAGGCAGCTGTGTATATTTAGGTTTATATAGTGGTTATCAACACCTCTGGGTGAGCCCAAGTTTTGGTGTCCAGTTGCACTTGTCGGGTATTGAAATACACAGGATTGAGTGGCACTCTTACAGAGGAGGTGCAGTGAACTTAGACTCAGGGTTTAGTTGCACTGGACTGGTTCAGGTCAGCTGGCAGTGTGGATCTGTTACAGTTTCCCTGGGCTGGGCTCAGGGAGACCCCGGTGTTACATTGCAGTGGGTCTGTTTGGGTGCAGGACAGACGGAGGGGGCAGGGACATTGGGGTGGAGTGTATTAAGTGCTGGTGTCAGCCCCAGGCCTGTGCCCAGACGATGGACAATGCCAGCCTATTGTGCATGTCCCATTGATAGTGGGTGTAGTGGCACCCTCCCCTGGGTTCCCTCAATGGGGAGCCTGAGAGCCAGAGGGATCAGCTTAATGGGCCGACAAGAGTTGCTTTTTTGACTGCAGACACTTGGACAAAGAGCTCAGAACAAGTGCTACAACAGGAGCACGTTAGCAACGTACACAAGCATGGAGACGAGAGCGTGAGGGGAGAGGAGAGAGACAGTAGCGAGGAGGGCGATGAAGAAAGAGGAGACGAAATGAGAATGAAAAGATAGGCAGAGAGGATTGATTATTTCTGCTTATAACAAGTCCAGTCTGCATCAAGCCTGATTTTATCCTTCATACAACTGTCCATTATTGGCACAGGTTCACCCAATGAAGTATAACAGAACACACGCCTCCCTATAAACCAGAGTTTATCTTGTACCCTTGCCAACAGGACACTCACTGGCAATCAGGCCACAGCATGTAACAGTTTATCTTTTACATGATAGAGAGGACGAGGGTGTGCTTGTGCAGAAAGGGACAACGACTCTTGAGGATCAAAGTTGAACAGGAGGCTCTTAAGAGATCAATACATTTTAGAGGAAGGGCCAGACAAGACCAGATCATTAACCCCACGGTGACCAGAAAATTTGGGGCGTAAAACGCGGTGGTAGTTGTATAACAAAGCTGATGAGGAGTTTGGTAATTCTTACTTTGGCCATCTGAGCCTGGACCCCGCTGGACTTCAGAGCTGTAACAGCTTTCTGTGCCGCTGCTGGACTGTCAAAGTCCACAAAGCCATACCCTGTTAAACAGACACATTTAGGGTTAAGGTTAGGGTTAAAGCTGCTGTGACATTTTTTTGTGAAGTAAACCCTTTCGCTGTCTTGCTGAGAGTTAGACGGGATGATCCTCGCCACTCTTATATCTGTCAATAAATCTACAGCTAAAGCCAGGCCATGCAGGGGGAAACAGCTCGCCCGACTCTGCCCCTAGGTTTCTGTAAATAAAATAAAAAACATATATGACATGTTAATTAGTGATCTTTAGAGGGGCTGGTAGGCAGATTTGTTTGAACCTTTGGACAGAGTAGTTTATTTGGCCGAGCTGAGCGAACTGTCTCCTGGCTGTAGCTGCAGATTTAGAATACAGAAATAAATGAGCAAGAAGGCAAATGAAGGTGTTTCCCATAGTATCAAACTCTTCCTTAAATAACCAAACAGCCAAAACCCACAACAAAAGTGATGGCAACAGTCATGAAATATCATAATTTATACTCTCAGGGTTCATGTGATACAACTCACCTTTACATTTGTTGGTGGTTTTATCCAAGATGGCCTTGGTCGAAACAATCTTGCCGTACCTTCAACGACACACAAGAATACAGAAAACAGGATCAATGACAGATGAGGGGACCGAGGGGTAAAGAGAGGAATCTGCTCCTACTACATGCATACCAATCCTGCCACACATCCTCAGGCTGCATGACTACAGGTGTACACATGAATACATACTCCTTTGCGCAATTAATGTCTTTTCAATGTGATCTGTCATAGAAAACTTTGTCGTGTCTCCACCCTTCTGTCTTTGTCTGCCGTTTGTACAGTAACTCTGTTCCCTGGCGTTGTTTTCGGCAGACAGGAGACAGCACCTCAGGGCCAAAAACAATTTGTTCCAGGCCTGTCTTTAGCACACACACACACACACACACACACACACACACACACACACAACACACACACACACACACACACACACACACACACACACACACACACACACACACACACACACAGACTAAAACACAAACGCACACCTCTCTCCTAGATAGAGCTCTGCTCTCTGATATTTTTGGCTCAAATAAAGCTTGAAAGTATTGTCAGTAGCAGTGTCTATTGACTTTCAAGGAAACTGACTGTATGCTTGGTACAAGAAGTCATATGGTACGGGGAACATAAGCCAGTGTCCTAATCTCTTATTTCAGTCCATAGCTGTCAATAGCAATACATGACATAGGCCAATCAGTAAAAGAGGAGCATCAATTAATGTGTTAATGCAGCATCATAAAACATTCACGGTATGAAAATCACCTTAAAAGCAGTTAATGAAAAGTGTTATGTAAGATGTGGAGAGTAATGGAACACAGTGTTATAAGACGGTGCATCAGCACTACAGTATAATAGACCTGTCCTTGTCTGGTGAATTTAGCCAGTGAGGGGAGGCTGGTGTTCTTCTGTTTGGACGACATGGCGTCTGGGCGGAATGTACACTGTAACCTGATGCTTCACCCCTCCGGTTCGCCTTCCTTCCCACCACGTCCCTCTCCCTCTCTCTGTTTTTCCACCCTCCCATCGCAGCGCACCGCTGGGTCCTACACTCCTGCCTCGTCTCAGTGGACATTTGCCCAGATGACTCAGACCTGACTAGACGGTCACAGCAGAGACTTGTGTCACAACTGACGCCAGAGTCTAAAGTATTTATGATAAAATGTCATGGCCTTGGCTCCTCTTAAGTTTCTAGTACGTACATACACATCTAGAACATGCGTCTTTCTACGAAACAAAAAAAAAAAAAATTGCAAATCCACACATGAACAAGGTTTATGTCCTCACTTCAGCTACCGCAATAGGCCGTAATTAGATAGGTGTGTTAATCACATTCATCTCATTTTACACAGCTAGAATGTCTGTTCGGGACTCACTGTCCTTGATTATTGTGAATTTTGGCATGAAGAATAGATACACTGTAAATGAAACCTAATCACTGAAGACATTAATAATTCATCATCCATTGTGACCTATGCAGAGGATATGTTTATAGTTTCCCACTGTCATCCAACAGCTGCAAAGCGGTCATTAGGCATGAATGTATACACCAGCTTCATATAATTTAACCCATTCAAGCCCAACTGAAAGGTTATACTTCCTTGAGCCTTATCTTGGCCACAAGTAGAGAAACATTTTCAGACTCAATCACACGTACAAAATTTACTGTGTACTTTTGCTCAAGAGACTATACAAAAGTTATGGCGCAATATGTGATGTTCAAATGGATAAATAAACACAAGTTCATCTTCACTAATATTAGGAATAAATTAAGTGCAACAGACTGGTTTTCGTTCGATAGCAGCAGCAATCTCTTTTCACTAATATCAAACCTCAGAACGCAATATTTTAACACACTCACACACACGGCCCACTGATGCTAAATTTAAGCCATTTCCTTCCTGTTTTGAGACCATTGTCCATTCATGGCCTGTGACTAAATTTAGTCTGATAAGAAAATGTCTGATCATCATCATCAAAAAAAAAAAAACTACATGAAGCACAGACTAATGTTTGGTATCTACAAGCTCAGTACAAGTTCACAATCCAAGACATATACACATACAGTATATGCTGTGTGTGCAAATCTTAAATCCAATCAGTACAAATGGTTTGATAATTACTTGGAAAACAGATTGTGCAAGCTGTTTGATTTTAGAGAAATGGAAGTGCTGTAAATACTACAATAATTTAAATATGTACAGTACTGAATTATTCTGGTGAACAGCTGAACAAACATTATAATTACATTTTCATGTGTTTAAGCTTTTTCACACCTGGAAAAAGATGGCTGAAATAATTAGTATGTATTCTGATTTTTCAAAGTAAATGTTTTTGTCAGTAATTTGTTTAATTTTGTTGTAGAGATGAAAGAAAAAAATTCAAATTGGTTGTCTTTATTTTTGGTTTTTTTTGGGGATATTGTTTGAAAATGCATACGCAGAATTCAGGATCTGGCTTGAATGAACTGGTGGCGTCTTGTCCACGCAGGCTGGGAAAAGTTGTATGCATGACATAATAATAAAACCCTTGTTTATATCACCATAAACTAAATGAAGGGCCATAAATGAAATGAAGGGCCTTTCCTATGATTATTATTCTGATGATAGCAGTAACTCACTCTCATGAACATTTTCCTGGTTTCAAGCTCATACGTCCAGCCTGAAAAACACTTCAGTACTATTGACCAGTGGGAGTTTTCATCAGAAGCATGACAAAGAAAAACAAAAGCTGCGTTTCATGTTTTCATGTTTTTCCTAACAGGGACTCCAGGAGAGTTCAAAGGTCTGAAGGCAGTGACTGTGTGACCCTCGGCTTACCTCAGCTGCTCTGCAGCAGAACAGCAGCCCACCACTCTGTGGAGGCCAAAGGGATTTAAAAGACAGATCTGACCCATATACGGCTGTCTGACATTCTTTCCCAGCAGGCCATGCTACTCTTTTCCCACTCATTTAAGTTTCCCCTTCAAGGGTAGCCCTCCCGCCCACCCCTAAAGCCTCCGACCTCTCTCCACTCCTCTACCACTCCACAATGACTTCTCTGTTAGTCTCCCGCTTTTAAACTCAGGTCCCTGTGTTTCACAAACCAACCGCAGATTTCAGACTTTCTTTGATTGGTCGAGTGTGTGCACCTACTCTCCAACATGATTATCGGTTGTGAGCCGTGTACTGTATATTTGCTTTGTGGATTTGGTGTTTGCGAGGTTTCCTCATGTCTGGTCAGAACGGTTCGAATGGAGCATCGAACACAAAAGTTAAAGAAGGAGCAGCTGTAGTGTTGGTCACAGTGTGAACAAGTCAGTTTATATTAGTTATGGCCAATGGTTGTTCAGGGAGATGTGTTGTTACTGTGAATGATCCGTGGAAATTACAGATGCATGGCTAATGTACACAATTCACTTCTGTGAGATACAGCGTAGCCCTGACCTGCAGCAGCCAAAACCAGTTTGGGTTCTTTATTACCGGGTTTCATCTGTGAGTGTGAGTGTGTGTGTGCATTTGAAAGTTCAACATACTGTTGAGGCTAGGCTATTTATCTAGGGGTATGTAAGTCTTAGTTCCCTGTCTTTGAGCCAGTTCAGTCTCACAAAAAGTGGAAGGTTAGATCAGGACATGAGGAGGCAACATACTGTACCCTTCTCTGGCCCCTTCTCTCCTTCTTTACCCCTGTATCATCTTTTTCCTGACTCTCTGTAGCCATCCTCTCGTTCCTCTATTTCCCTCTAAGGCTATACCATTTTGCTGACAATTTTATTGTGTTCCTATAATTGACAAGATTTAATCAAAGTGACAATAGTTGTGGTAATTCAGCATTCCTATTCACAAACCACTTTTCCTTCCTTCCTGCCTAAACAGCTCCTTTTTCTGAACATCAAATTATGGCCTTAAACAATTTAATTTCATGTGTCCAACAGATGAAGAGCAACGCTCCAGAGAGCACAGATGTTATCTGCTCACGAGAAGTTACTTTCAACATGACTCTTTCTCCAATTTAGCATCAAAGATAAATAGCTAAAGCAAACTTGTTCCAGTTAACGTGGACTGGAATGTACAGCCAGCTACAGTCAGACTGTAGTCTGATTCAACATGAAGGGATAAATACTAACAGGCCTTTTTGAGCCAATCAACTCTGAATGTGCAATAAAGTTGGAAAAGGCTGAAACAAACAAATTACTTTGACTGTTCACATTAAAAGACCATACACTGTACCAGAAACCACTGCCAAACCTGATACAACTTTACATTTATCATCGAGAGATCAAATACTTCAGCCCTAGGACAAGCCTTGCCTAATCCTTTTTTTCATCTAAGTGACATTTTATCTTTGGCCTGGGTACCTGCATAGCTTACACATTAGTAAAATGTTGTTGCTTGATCATTTGGTGTCTGTAATTGAGGCTTACATGTATCTCCATGAGGTAGAAATAGGTCAACATTTTGGGACATTTACTCATTCACTACCCCTCCTATCCAGCCGGAGCCAACATTAGCCTAGCTTAGCATAAAGACTGCACCCAGGGGGAAACAGCTAGCCTGGCTCTCTCACACTTCTAAATTTGTTAATTAACATGTTGTAGCCATATGTATCCACACACAAACAGAAATGCAAAAACAACTATTTGTGGTTTAAGAAAGAGTTACGTAATGTGATTCTTTCATGATGAAACAACAGTTCATCCGTCTGTCTAGCATCTCTACTTGTTGACAGACACCTCAGCAAGACTCTGGGAAGTCACTGTTCCCAGCTGTTGTTCACCAAGAAACAGTTACGGCACATAACTCCCCATAAAACCACAAATTATTTGGAGTTGTATTTTTGAACTTTGGACAAAGTCAGGCTAGCTGTTTTCCTCCGTGTCTTTGTGCTAAGCTAAGCTAACCTGCTGCTGTAGTTTCCTAACAATATACAGACATAAGAGTGGTATCAATCTTCTCACATAAATCTCTGCAAGAATGGAAAAAAGCGTATTCCACAAATTGACAGGATATTCCTTTAAAATTGGGACTTCCAATTTCTCCTTGCTGTGCTGCTTCCAAAAAGAAATATTCATTTCAGTTTCGAAATCACTCACGGTTGGCAGAGTTTGACCAGGTCTTGGTCCGTGGTTCCCGGATGGAGGCCGCGGATATACAGGTTCGTTTTACTCAGCTGTTCCCCTCCCCCGCTGCTGCTGTTGCTGCTGCTGTTGGTGTTGGGACTGGGGGGCGCCATCTGGTGGCCGGAGGACACATAGGCCTGCTGCCATAAGAAAAAAACATCAGTAAATAAAGGACAAGTACAATGCTGTTAGTTTTAATTCAAAGTGTGAAAAACTCAAAGGAATTCTTTTAGTGTGAGATGTTTGGAGATGGAAAGCAATCCTGCATGAGACACATGATTATGTGGGAGCTGAGAAAAGTGATATCATACAGCCCTCATGTCAACGCTCACCAATACTGCTTTCTGAGGAGAATATGGGGCCTCTTGGCTGCCTGCTCCATATAGGGGAAAGGGGCCTCTTATGTTTTCTCCATGTTGGGTAACATCTTTTTTACTTTTGGAACCACAAAGAAATCTTGTGGTGTGTATCAAAACCCAAGATTTAAAGATCTCAGACCAACATTTAGTAAGTCTGACGATGCAGAATTAAATAACAGACTAGATATTGACAATTCGTACATTTCTTTCTCTGATTCTGCTTCCACTGATAAAAGCAGGTCATACTATTGATATAAGATCGCTCTCCTCGGTTCAAGCTTGCGTTTTTCACTTTCCTTTCTCTTTTCGAGTTCAATACTGTAATCTGACATTTCCCTCACAAACAGTGTCCACAGTTAACAGTTAACAAGATCCCGAGGAACAGAGTTCAGTTCAGTCCACATTACATGCAAAGTCTGTTTATCAAAACAAAGGGGAGTTCAAAGAGATGAATAACAACAGCACACCAGGAGATGATTACTATATGACGATACACAGTAACATGTTCATGTTGTGACCACGTGTGATGACCTGATGTCTACTTCAACCACCGCTAAACCTCCTCCTCATTTCTTATTTTGGGTTCTTTTGTTCAGTCTATGAGTGAATACTAGTCGCAAACGACGGCATTCACCTAGTCAATGACTCACCACTAGGAACATGAAAGGCTGTTGCGAAACAACCAGTGCATCATCTTATCTCATCTCACTATGGGATTCTGGCTCTCCTTGGAGAAATCAAACAAAAGATTGTGTAACCATGTAGATGAATATATTTCATTGGAATAAATGTGGTTTCATTATCACTTTGGCTGTCAAGAACTCAAGAAATAATAAAAAAAAAGACCACTCTCTCCAGGAATAGATCTACTGGCAGTTTTCCAAATAAGACTGAGGCAATAAATAGCAGCACTTCAATACACACCATGCTCGCCAGACCCGGCAAATGTTGTGTCTGTTTGCCGTGAGAAGATGAATTTAATCACATCCATTTAACAACCAAATGTTGCGTATGAAGGAATGAGGACAAATATGCTTTCTGGCGGAGCTCAGCAGGGTCCTGTGAGGCGGGAGTGTCTCGCTTGAGAGACAGACTGGACGGAGGCGACAGGAGGACAATGGGTTAATTTCAGGAGGGAGGACAGGGTCACTGATCAGACTGCTGGTGTTTAGGAAAAGCCCAGCAGGAAGACACAGTCACACCAGGACCACCAGCAACATCAACCAATCCCGCTAATTAGACGCCATCCATAAGGCATGCAACCCCTCTAAGACAGCCCCTCTGACCTCTATTTTGCCAGCAGCATGGCAGCCGCTTCAACAACAACAACAGACTCATTCCTCTAGGGATAACGCTCTCTTCCTCTACCTGGAAAGTTTGCATGTGTTTGCTCATGTTTGGTAAAAGATGTGGACACGACCTGCTCAAAGTAAAACAAAGACAAGAGGCGTTTGTGTTCCTTCCTTTCAACTCTCTCATTCCAGGAATATTTACACAATCATGTCCACGGATAAGAAGGCACAAACAGCAGGATGTACATACAGGACTGGACATAAAACTCAACGCATTTTCAGTTACGCTCATGGTTTAAGAATCTAAAGTTATTTTTGTCATGTCAAGAAACCATATTTAAATTAGTCATTTTTAAACTGAACACTAACACTAACAACCAATGTAAATATCCATGTTAAGTTTATATATATATATATATATATATATATATATAATATAATATATATATATATATATATATATACACACACACACACACACACAGTATGTTATATGTATAGTATATTTGGCATTTTTGTCTTTATTTCCTGAAATCAAACAGGGACATAGTGGCTGTATGGTATGCATTTTAGCTATTAGGCGACTAGGGCGAACCAAAATTCTTGCTTAAAAATGAGAAAGATACAGATGGAAATTTTGCACTTAATTCAAAGCCATAGCTCAAAAAACTACATCCTAAAATCAACACAGCATCAACAAAAATAGTACATTTGTTTCAGAGCTAGTGAACTATTATGTCGATTGTCCACCCCCCTGTACATTTGAAAAATACATAAAGCATCGTTCTTTTATTTCTGTCAGTCTACTAATTTTTCACGGGCAGTGGAAAACACACATTCTTCAGGGCAAATACAGCACGAGCCCTCCTGCAGAAGTTTATCTATCTTGTCACAGTGTAATTCATAATGAATACGTTTTTGGGGGCGGCTAATTTGTGAATGAAAGAACAGGACGGCAGAGGCCTATAATCTCATTCACACACTCTTTACCAGAGTGCCAAGTCCTAGCCAAGCTCCAGACTGTATGAGAAGCACATCACTGCAACAACACCCCTTAAATCATGGGCCTACAACCACACGCATGCATTCATGCATACACACAGACACACTTGCATACACATTTATACTGCCACAGCACGCTGGCTTGTAAAAATATTGACCCTTTTTGTGGAAATAAGTCTGAGCTTTGTGTTTAATCTTTGGAAATTAAAAAACTAAGTCTGTAACAGGTAAGTTACCTGTCATTGAAAGTAATCAGTCAGTGATTACAGAAACATGAAAGCTCACCTTCAGTGAAGTACAAACTGGTACAGAGAAAATGCTCAGATGTACTTATGCACATAAAAGTATAATTGCCCTCATTACACTGTCTGGGTACAAAAGTATTTTAAACTTTATATTCTCAGTGACATGAGGTTTAATTTATGCTCAGCTCACTATCCTTAAATCTAAAAGTATTACAAGCTAAATAACAAACTTGTAAGCTTCCTGTTAAAGTAGTGGGTCCCAGTATGACATCTGTTTTAAGCTGCAGATGAAAACTGAACGAATCAAGTTAAAGAAACAAAGCCCAGCTGGTTAGTGACTGTTTTAGTGAGAACTATGTATTGGATTTCTATGTTTTCGGTTGAGGTCCTGCCCTTCCATTTTTTTTTTTTGATTGATCAGTCGTTGTTCTGGGATTAATGGGAACTAAAAAGCAAATGCAGATGAATCATGTATTCAATCTGGGGCTGCAACAATTATTTTCACTCATTCGTCATTTGTGTCAATTCATGTAACATTTAGTCTTGCTTTGTCCCACCATGATTAATCAATTATAAGGAGACCAACAGTAAATACTCACATTTGAAAACAATGGAAACTGTTTTACTTAATAAATGAAAGTTATGAGAATGGCAATTAATTTTCTGTTCATTGACTCATCAGTTTAACTATTAATCATTTCAGTACTAGTCCATCGCTCTGAGTCCATCACTTACTCAAAGATTCAGTCCCATAACCAAGTATCCATTAGAGACGCAGCAATCCTGATCAATTTGGATTCATTTAGTGCTAGACAAATTGCAACAGACAGACTGATCACATACAGTTTTCAGTTCCTCTGTCTTCTAAAAAATACACCTCTGGAATCTGCTATTTAAGATATACTAAAAGAAAGTGTATTCACCGAAATTGAAAATCAATTGGGGTTTTCTCATCTGAATAGATACTGAAGTAATACAGCTAGTTATTTCCCACCACTGACGTGAACCTAGAAATATTTGAAACCTGAAGCCTCAGGAAACAACATATGGCTTTTTGGTGAGAATAAGGGACAACACGCAAGATGAGAGTTTAAATTTCAAAGAACTAACTAGTTTTCACACTGAGAAGTCTTCCATGCTTAAAATTAAAATACAATTAAAGAAAAGTTGAAAACTAGCTTTGTAACAAAGGTCACTTTCAGGGGTTACTGCGGATCAAAGACAAACCTCAGAGACGCAACACTCAAAAATATCACTGGATATTTTTAGGGCTAAACTAAAGATAAAAATCAAGAACATTTCTATAAATAAGACCGTTTTTTCCATCTTGATGTAAACTTACATCTGGACTCTGAAGCTGACAGGAAGTCTCTGTCTCAAATGCTGCATGTCGTTGGTACTGACTGACTTTAAACTATAAATACATCAAAAAATGTGCAGTACATATTTATTTTATGTATTGGCATTAAAATATCATTCATAGGACCACTTTAAATGCTTGCCACTGTATCTCTTTGCAGAGGTACAACTGTTTAGATGACCAACCCTCTTTTTAGACTCACTCCACCTCTGTTTTTATCTCCGTCTGTCCCTGTGGGGCTTCTCCAGTTGACCCCAGTTTGACCCGCAGAATTCCATGGATTTCCTGGCTCTTGGGGGGTCTGCCCGCCTTCCCATGTCCTGCCTGCCTGCTCCCTAGTGGAGCGCCTGTCTTCTCCTCAGGCAGGAAAGAGCCATGACTGTCTGACCAGCTGACCGACTTACATGCTAATGCACAGATTTATAGCCTCGCTGAATGTGGACACAGCTTCCAGCTTGTATAGAATTACACTGCTGAGCTGCTGCTTTGCGCCAGCTTTGCTTTAGGACCAGCAAGGAGAATGAGTCATGGGAAAGAGATTTTTTACTTCAAACGTTCACGTCTGAAGCATCAACAAAAATTTGAGAAGAGACATCTGATTGTATAACCAAATCAGTTTCTGTTTGCTATATTGATGGAAATCAGAAAAAAAGTCTAACTATGAATTTGTCAAATGACACCCTCACTAAATTCTCTGTCTCATCAACAGTACTGTATGGAGAAAACCAACATGATGATAACCTTAAAAACATAAGCTAGGGACCTGTAAAAATGTTAGCCGAGGGTTAGGTGAGGACTGTGTGTCTAGTAAAGCGGTGAGCTGCATTATGGCGACAAGCAGGAAATCCTCTGTCTCTGCTCCTGATCTTATCACACAGCCATTTGAATGAGGAGCTCTGCATTCCAACCAGGTGACAGGGACACCAGACTCACGCCCAGACTCGTTCCTCTCCCGTCTCTAACCCACCCCTTCGTTTTGTCTCTTCACAGGCACCTATTACTCTTCAAACTGTCTGTCTATTAATGTTGCCGATCACACCTTGATGCACATGCACAGTGCAAACGCACATGCATGCACTGGCTTTCAAGCCAGGTCAGGTGACAAGAGCTGGGGAGCTTGGAAACAGATACCTACAAACACCGGCCCTCGGCTCAGCTCAGATCTAACAAAATGTGAGGCACACCGAGCGTCTGGCATCACTGCGGTACTTGGCATCAGATTTCTGACAGCTGTGCTTTCTCCAAGGACTCTGTCTCCCTCTCTACCTGTTCACCTTGGCCAGTTCATGTGGTTGGCACCGAAGCTGGAGACCAATCCAAAACATCTGACACATTAAACAAAGAGATAGATAAACATATACCTGGCAGAAGGCCAAAAGGACAAAGGTGACTGTACATGAGAGTTCAGCGAGGATAGAGTCACTGCAGTGGAACAGCTGGTTTAATACACTAACGTAAAAGTAGTGCAGTAGACAGCAATTATTTGTTTATGGAATGTATTTCCTGTTGTGGAGTTGTTACAAACACGCAGTTAAGCATAAGCATATTTGATATGTGTTCAGCGCCTTTTATAGACAGCGAGTGTGTGTGGCATATGGAAAAGAAAATGGAACTCAAGTCAGATTACCAAGTCATTATTTTAGCCTTATAGCGTTGTTCCACCGTATGGTACCGACCCAACTCGACTCTACTCTACTCACTTTTGGTACCAGGTACTTTTTTCCACTGCAGAGAAAACCCTCTAGATGCGGTTTTGTTACTATAGCGACAACATACAAAGCTATCGTGATGTCATCTTCAACATGACACACACATGAATTTCGAAGGGATACCAAGCAGAGAAACGTCTGCACCTCCTCAATTGTGATAATAACTAACAGAAATCTAACAGGCGACAGTGAGTAGTGTACGGTCGCTTGGCTGTTTAAAAATCATGGGTCTGCAGGGTTTTGACATCACCGCTTGGTACCACCTCAGCTCGCTTGGAACCGGGTACCACAACTCTTGCTGAACCAGATTTGGCAAGTAGAGTCTAGTTGAGTTAAGCTGGTACCATGTAGTGGAAAAGGGCTGTTTGAGAATGCAGGATTCAGATTGGCAGTACAGCCCAACCCATACTGGATTTTTGAGTCAGATATTGACATTTAGGAGTATTGAGGAACAAAATTAAGTCAGTTGCAATTTTATTTACAGATCCCTTTTACTACGCCGCAGCTGCAGGTCAGCTGAGAGAATCAGAAAGCGCCGCGATACAGTGTGCTCCGTAGATGCACTTGTGCGTAGGGATATAGTTCAGTGGTACTAAAAATGTAGTGCAAAAGGAGAGTGCTGTTTTCACAGGAGGATAAACCGCTAAAAAGAATATACCTGAAGCATACATTTAAACGGATATTGGATTGTTTCGTCGGGCGTTTTTAAAAGTGTCTAAAACACATTTTTTCTGGTGGCCACGTGCATAGCAACACATAGCTCTGCCACTCCGCCGGTGGTCCCGGTCGGCTTTCCTAACTGGGAGCACGCTGAACAGAATCTGCTGCAGGTAATGTAGCAACTATTCATGAGCACCTCACATATGCCCACGTCAAATAACTTGAACTATCCCTTTAAACTTTTCATGTTTAGAGGAACACTGAAATTTATGCATTTAGACAATCATGTCTCCTTTGACATTTCAGGTTTTAGTCAAATCTTTATTGTTGGAATACTGGTGGTTTAAATTGGCAAAAGTCAGGTCAGTCAGGTCAAATGTGAAATGTTTTAATTGGATTCTTTGCTCTAAATTACTTTCTTGTTTTAGTGACATGCTTTTGAATTTCTGTTTAAAGGATAATACAGGTGGGTTTTTCATGTTTTTGCCCATTTACTATAAACCAAGTATAATTCATATCACTGCTGGCAATTTTACAAAGTATGACGTACATTTGTAGCTTGATTTTCTAGCTCCTTGACGTCGGTTTGTTTCAGTTCATGGTATGATAACAAAATGTACTTGCACAGACTTGAAACGTGTTGGACATACTGTAAGTAGAGTGATCAATCACACTGAACATTTTGTTCTCTTTCACTCTTCTTTTTTTGTACAAACTTACAATACAGCTGCAGGGTGAACCAAATACAGATCACACACTGTTAGGAAAACTCCCCTTGTTTGTGGCATTCATAGGCACTTGACTTTTGACATTTGACACAATTGATGACTTCTGAGATTAGACAGTGGCTGACTAAAATTCTCACACAAGCATCATCCTGCAAGAGAAAATAATACAGAAGAACGAGAAGAAGTCAAGACAAAATGTGGAAAATGGAGTTTTAGCTGTTTAGCAGCCAATTCAACAGTGTCAGTGTCGTTAGAGTCAGATATCTATTTAAATGAAAATCTGTCGGCAATACTGTCTATAAACACTGTCTACTTTTCTCCTAATTTTTCTAATAATGATTAGAACACCCTCGTGTTTAAACATCTACAACACCAACCATTTGTTTTTGAAATGTGTACTATATTATAGATCTACAGCAGTAACCCAATGGTGCTCAACCATCGCATCACATTTGAGCAACTTTCTGGTCACTAACTTCATATATTTGTCTGCAACAGTGTTCACAACCGCATCCACTATTAAGTTAAGCAACATACGCCAACACTTAACATCACTTATTCATTTCTAATCACATATTATTATTATGACTTTTACCGACCGCTGGCCATCCATCATTTTAATCTATTCCAATATTGAATATCTATGTCATTACTACATCACCATCACTGAAAGTCATAGCATTGCTTTCACACTTTCCACTCTTGAACCCTGTTTCCAAATTCTTTGCGGTAATAAAAACCTGTCATTGTATTATTCAGCCAATCCCAACAGATTTTCCACAATTTTGCATCCAGGACAACACAGTTTGGGCTAAAATCACATTGCTCAACATTGAAATCACAGTCATTCATTATGATGACTACGGATCCATCTTTGGGAACATCTTTTAGCCGTGGGATTCTATGTTACAAAGTAAAATCAATGTTTCTTTAGTTGCCTGCGTGACAGGCTTTTTAACAAACTTGTTCTGTCCAGGAGAATTATTTTTATTTCTAAAAATTCTACTTCTGTCGTGTACAGCAGTCAAGCTCTGAGTGTTGTCAAGGAGAAATGTCATAACAGTAAAAAAAATATGCTTAAAAAGGAGCATGGGTTCACATAGGCCAAGAACTAGGAATCACTGGTGATGTCTGGGAGGTTGTGGAGTTCAGAGTGAAAGAGTAAAATCACTGATTTAAACAATCAGGTTTTTTTCTGCCATGTATTAAACCACTCTTCAGTGAAACCCTCTGCATCTGTGTGACAATTTAATGCTGCAGTTAATTTGTTTCTTTAATTTCTCTTAATCTCTACTTGTGTTTTGATCCGACAGAATATGTTTAGAGGCATCCAGAGCTTTAAATCACATCTGTTGAAGAGGACTCCAGCCAAGGAGAGAACAAAAATCTGATTGACAAGTACAAAAACAAGCCTTTCGTCGAGGCCCTGAGCGAGACGCATGATACCTTGAGAAGCGACAAGCCGCCTCCTGTTATTTTTCCATCCAGGAAGCTTTACACGGAAACCGACCAAATTTGATTTAAGAACATTAATTCTATTTATTTGAGGGAGGAAATGAGGTGCTGAGTCAGGGGAGGAGCAGCTGCTTTAAGCACAACAGAAACCAAACGCCTTTTAGTTGTTGGGCTCTGTAATCACCTTGCATGCACAAAGAGCGCTTTTCTCACCCCTTCACGTGTTTATTTTGCGTTTGGACTTTTATTTTGTGTACTTTAGCGGCTCAGGTATGGCAGAATATGAGTGGGAGATAGAAAGAATGAGAAGGAGATGGAGGTGGGAGGAGGAAATGTTAGAAATCACAACACAGGAACTTGACCTCTGTGTGAACTGTAGCACCACTGCCACCACTAAAACAACTGGAAGAGAATGATCCTTAAAATACAAATAACTACAATGTGACTTACATTTTATAAAAAAAAAATACAATTAGGACTGCAACTAACAAATGTTTCCATTATTAATTAATCGGCTAATCTTAACTGTTTAGTCTATGAAATGTCAAAAAAAAAAATCCTTGTCCCAGCTGCCCAGAGCCAAAGGTGATGTGTTCGAATATCTTGTTTCATTTGACCAAAAGTACAAAACTCAAAGATATTCCATTCACAGGGATACATGACAAAGACAAGCAGAACATGTTAATACTGGAAACAGATATTTGGCACTTTTTAAAAATTTTTGCTTGAAAAATGAAATTCGTCAGACTAGTGTGGACTAGAGAGACCAATACATGAGAACTGATGAAGCCGCTTGGATAAGAGGCGAAACGTCTTCCACAGACAAATACAAGTCCAGTTGCCATTTAATTTGAGAGAGAGATTGAAAAATGAAGTGATTAATCTACTATCAAAACAGCTGACGATTATTTGTCTCTATCTACTGATCAATTAATCGACTAATCTTTAAGTGCAATCTTGTCATATAAAATCTGTTGTAAACACGGGGTAGCAACAACAAGAATCATTTGTTTACACTGAATGTATAGCCTATATTGAAAATGGCCGCTTTATACATAATTTAAACATATTGTCAGAAAATGACCAAATTAAACTGCAAGTGCTGACACCTTCATTGCCCGTACAGTGTGTACTTAAAAAGTGACATTTAACATTTTTATTGGACCCTGGAGAGATAAAAAAATAGATTGCTTTGATCGTTTAGGGAAAGAAATCTTTCTCTAATAGGTTCCTCACAGAAACACAATTTGGTCAAAACTAGTAGCTCAAGTAAAGAACTGCATTGAAATGTATATCCAGTAAAAAAAATCCAATGTTAGTTCATTGAAATAAATTCCGCATTATGTGTATGAGTGTGTGTGTGTGTGTGTGTGTGTGTGTGTGTGTGTGTGTGTGTGTGTGTGTGTGTAAGACAAACAATTCAAAGACAATGCTGTTTTCCTCAGAGAGGCACAAGTGTTGACATCAGATCTGGGAGGATGAGCAGCCAGGCGGTGCCCAAGATCACAGAAAGACAGTACGTCAATATACATTTTCAAAATGCCATTCAGGAGAACACAGCAACACAGGAAGGCAGACAGGACAGACAGAAATGAGGAGCTACTGTGAATATATAATCCATGTACAATGAAAGAGCTTTTACCACCCCTAATGAGTCATTATGGTCCATACAGAGAAGATATATGATATATACGACCTCAGCCTTACCAAATCAAAATACTCTACGCAGGAAAAGGGATTTTTGGTAGTAAAAAAGTTTTCTAAAAAGAAAATACTGAAAATCCGGGTCATAAATTCATAATTTGGCATTTTAGCATTTTCATATCTTGAGTTTTTTCGGGGTTTTTTTCTACTGTTGTACTACTGTAGATAAAAAAAAAAATGTTTCATACGTCTGCATTAGAGTATCCTTCCCTCACATATTGGTTAAAAAAGTGACAATGTCAACAGTGAATGTAACCACGAGAGCGCGATTCATAATTCTGGGAATGTAGTCATCATGGTCTGGTGGGATTTTTCAAGGGGTGGGGCATACTCCACTTTCAAATGGGAAACGAGAGAAAAAAAAACTTTGCAAACTTACGCGGCAGCGCAGACAATGAAGAGCTAATGTAACACTAGATATGAGCACACGGAGGAAGAGGCAGAATTCATTTTGAAACATGTTTCCCTCAGCCTGCCTTTCCTCCCTACCCCCACTTCCACAAACACATCCCGGCTCAGACGCGCTATCCCAACGCGGTACAGTTACCCATAAAAGTTGCTCTCCACCATTGACTTTTTCATATGAGTGAGCAGAGCCATATCGACATCCTTACTGTAGTAAGCTACACACACACACACACACACACATACACACACACTCGCACATACACACACACACATACACATACAGATACACACACAGACACACACAGACACACACACACACACAAATGCTACCAAATAAAACACCAGGCGTCCAACATGACAGGTCCGAGCAGAAGCCAATTCCCCAACTAGACCTAGCACGGGGCACGGCTGCTCTGTGAGCTGTATTTTTACTCCACCAAGTCTTGAGTTAAATTCAGTACGTTTCGCTTTTCAAGGACACTGCAGCTCACTGTCACAAGCCGTTTTCTGTCGCGACAGACACAGACGTACTGCCCTGCAAGGCCAACAAGCCGAAAATTAAGGAAAAGCCCGAAAGCGTTTACCTTTTTGCTGTTTCTGCTGTTATAGCCGTTGTATGGGTTGATTCCTGCCCTTGGCGGTACGGAGAGCAGCATTTTTCTCGGCGCTATGTGCGGAGCGGCGAGCACAGCCCAGGCTGCCAGCTGACGTCAGCAGCTGGGGAAGTGAGAGCCTGGAGTCCCGCTGCTTGACTGCGAGTGGTGCTGCTGCTGCAGCAGGACGGGGGCCCCCGCTGCTGGCCCCTGGCCTCCTTCAGGGGTCCTTCACACGGCTCCCGGGGGGGGGGTGGCGGGTCCGAAGAGAAGAGGGGATTAGTTCAAATTCACTCGCCGCCCACTGTTGTTTCACTCACCAGGGGAGAAAGTGTAAGAATGAGTATAAAAGAAGCTTCGCAAAACTGTACTTGTTGGGACAAAACGCCTGTAGAATCAGATTATAGTGTACCAGGTTTTTGTCCCAGGTCCTTATTTCATCCTTTGACCTCATTTCTTTTCATCATTAACTGACACCGTCTCTTGGCATGATTAGTCTGTCCTGTAACATCTTAATTCTTCTGAAATCCAATAATCCGTTTCATTGGCATTCAAATATCACAATAAACCTCTTAGACATTATAAATGATCCAACATAATATGGTATATATCAGCTTTATTCTGACAGTGTGGATGTGTTTTTTTATGAAAAACCAGCAGAGGTTGAGATGTCATATTTGCCTCCTTATCAATACAACTTCGTCAGTCCAAGCCTTCTTGAAATGCTGAAGCTGATGAGAGCAGGCTTATTATCTGTGATAAGGACATAGTATAGTAACTCCACCATCTTTTAATCCAGCTAGTGTCCTTGCACCCTCTTTGGTTTCGATCAAGTTAAGTCAATTTATTTTTTGAGCAGATTTAAAAACGAATGAACATTGACCAAAGTGTTTTCTTGAGAGATTTAATCATCTGACTATTTGATTACAATAGAATAAAAAACACAGGAATTATCAAAAGAAAATACAGATACAGAGATATAGATAAGAGGATGTATGTAAAGTAATAACATAGAACACATAGAAACACAAAACATAGAATATCTTGATGAAATCATAGCAAACAGCATGGCACAAACAACAAATAAAATACAAACAGATAAAAACCAGAATGTGGTGAGGCATGTCTGCATGATGACACCTCAAGAGGCTAAAGACAAGAGATGGGTGTGAAGATGCTCCATCACCTCCGGGTGTCGGGAATGGAGAGCAGCGATTGGTCAGCAGATCTGAGGGGTCTGGAGGTGGAATAGGGGACGGGCAGTTCAGAGATGTAACCTGGTGCCAGTCCATGCAGTATTGCAGAATCTTAAAATCAATTCTACTTAACTGGTGACCAGTGAAGATAGGCCAGTACAGGCGAGATGAGGTCTCTCTTCTTGGTACCAGTGAGAAGTCTCGTTGCTGCATTTTGAACCAGCTGCAGGCGAGATAGGGCTGTCTGACTGATTCCTACGTAGGCAAGAGGAGATAAAAGCATGAACTAGTCTCCAAATCTGCTGCTGTCCTCCTCTTCGCCGGTGTAACCTTGTTTGTATTGATTTCTCAGCACTCTTTAAACTTTGTAGGAGAAATTTGCAAAAAAACATCTATAAAGTTATAAATATTTTTAGCTAGGAAATCTGGGTCATATCAGTTATGTGATAAACAGCCTATTTGAATGTTGATTTTCAAACTAAAACTAATTTTTTAAGAGTTATATGTGACAACTGAAGACTGCTGATGTTTATGTCACCCAATCCTCCAGATTTAAGGATGATTGCATGATTTTACCAGATCATTTTCTTAATGCACGTCTTCTTAAATGGAAAGAAAAATTGTGTCAGTGTGTGGAATTTTTCAGCGTACTGTTAAACATTTCATTCCTGTAAAAAAAACACACATTATATTTTTTCTGTGATGAAATGTCAATGAGAAATAACCTGTATAATAGAAAAGACGAGATTAGTCCGTCACATCTACTAAACCTTTAAAATGTATTCACAGTTGCACAGGGGCGAAAAATAACTTAATGGGATCATAATGTCATTATTAAGGTTTTCCTTCACCGCTGCCACTTCCATTGCAGTCATTACCTCATCAGTACCTTTACTATGAAACTGAAAAAAAAAAAAAAAAAAAAAGAAGCTTTTTTTCAGGGGCTGAGAAAAAAAACCTCAAGCTGAGTATGTTGTTTTCAGACTGAGGTCCATATATGGAGCAATTTTGGTTATGTGTAGAGACAGCATTGTGGAGATAGAGCAAAGTCCACTTCTTGTTTGTGACAACCCTGCCAACTTGGTTACGGCCAAATTGCCTTCGGTTGTTTACATCAGTGATGTCAGTGACAACAGGACCTAAGAGATATATTATTTGGATCAGTTGAAAAGGCAAGAAGCTGTATTTTTTTTATCTGAAACACTTCAGTTAAATACAAGTTACATATGATCTATTTATGTTCAGTAAATGCATCTGTAATATACTGATTGAGTTTTTGAGTTTGACCAAACTAATACATTTCTCGAAAATTTTGTTGTGTCTTATGTAATGGATGGGAACAGATGATGATTAGAAGTCTGTTGCATGGTTTGGTTTGGTGCTGCTTTGCATCTGACTGTAGCTGCTGGTGATTATGCTGCCTTCTCCTAAGCAATCCATTTCCTCCATTAATATTTTGTCATTAATTATGCAGCACAATACTGATGCAAAGCATTTTCTCACAAAAAACATCCGACAAACTGAAAACTCTTGAGGCTGCTGTCGGAGGGAACCACCAGGTAAAGCACAGTCCTACCACTGTCTTGGAAATACACATCTGCATGATCCATGGTGATGTGGACTGGTCATGGTGTGACGCAGGAGGTCGAGTATAATCTGGTTCCTGCGCTCACAATGTCCCGCAGCTTCCTCTGAAGGTCAGAGACGAAGGCTGTTAAACAGCAGACACACACACAGGGTACTAAACCTAAACATTTGCCATCTGAGTGCGAATGAGCAGTGTCCTGAAGTTACCTTTCACATCTTATCCATGGCTGCCTACTCACTGACTCTGGCTTCTTATCTACTTCTGCTATATTTAAAAGCCTTTTCACCATCTCCCCGTTGCCAGCGATTGGCTGGGAGATGTATCCCAACACAGATGGCAGCTGAAACCTGAAGCTTAAAATGCAGTGGCATTCAATATAATCAGCCCTGGTTACACTACAAAGCAATGGGTATTAATGACGCTACAAAGCACTTCTGCTACTCTTAATCTCTTGAGGTATCCAGCAAGTATGCAACCTATAAGTCATATTCTCCATCTGTGTGTTATGAACAGCTCATTACGCATTAACAGGAATCAGTGTTATTGTTTGACACCTGGGACTGTGTGCAAAAACCCCTGTAAGTCAAAATATGATTAATATTTTTTCCATCATGCACACAAGAACAAAACGTGACACAAGCACAGAGGTGTCGCCAACCACAACTTTTGTAAGCACAAGCAGTCTGTTGGATGGCTGAACACAGTCTAAGATTGCACTTTAATTTTTCAACAACTGGTGGGCAGAACTGACTTCCCCTCTGAATGTATGTGCCTGTTATTCAAATGAGGGAGCGGAGCTGTAAAACTCTGCCAATCCCCAGTTTGTCTCTGCAGTTTGCCTGAAATAGGTTTTGCTTTAAAAAGATGGAAATAAGTGCATAAGATAAATAATTAAGCCTGTAAAAAAAAAAAAAACATTTGTCCATATTTTTACAATTATTTCAGTCTATTATTTTATGGTTACTTTATCTCAAGTTAAAAACATCACAAAATACTTGTTCCACTGCCATTTTGCATACACGGGGCAGTACAATATAAAATATGGCAGTGTGTGAACAGTATTTCTATGAATAAGCGCCGTAAGCACTTTGCGTTGGTGTCTGTTTCACTCAGTCCAGCAGCTCGTCTGTGGGCTGTCCCTCCGTCTGCATTTAGGAACACACCAGTGACATTGTTGCACTCAGCAGAACCTCAGTCTGGCACAACCAGCCACTTTGACGACATGAACATTGTTTGGACATCAACAGGCTCGTTGCTAAGTAACCTAGCCCCCTCCATCCCAAGTGTTCTGGCCTGTGAATCTATACTTATTACCTCTAGGGTAGCTAAGCAGTGTGTGTGTGTGTGTGTGTGTGTGTGTGTGGGTGTGTGTGTGGGTGTGTGTGTCTGAACTGCCTAATGGTGTGTATTGAGGATAGAAGAGATGGTGCATTGCCCAATTTCTTTCACTTTAATTTATTACGCCCTCAATGTGGGAGTGAACCCAACATTCAAGTGTCTAGAAACACAGGTCAAAGGTCCTTCTATAAAACTGCTTCATCTGGTCCAGTTTTTTTTGGTTGTTATCTAAAAAAAAATGTTAATCTTAATCTCAGTTGATATAAAAGTAAATCTTTCTTTGCAATTTCAAAATAAAACACAACAAAACTACTTCAACAACTATTCAAATACAACCTACTTAAGGACAACAGCACATGCTGAGGAAATACCACCCTTCCACCCTTTGCCTGCATTAACAACACACACACACACACACACACACACAAAACAGCATCAATGCAGTGGGGGTGAACCTCTGTCATCAAAGTGAGCTGTTGTTTGGGAGGAAGGGGAGCCTGTGTTAGTGGAGGAAAGTGGATATGAATGGCGTGGAAAGGTTCGATGAGTTCATGTGTGAGTGAGGGGTTCGTCCATTGAGACTGCCAGTGTGGGGTTCAAGGTCAGAATAGCTAATAGAGAGGGGGAAGATGCCAAACGGTGGTCAAACACACAGAAGCGGACAAGAGGGTTAAAAGGGAAAGCTGAGAAACTGCAAAAAAAAAAAACCCAAAAAAAACACTTTTGTTACTAAGCGAATCTGTATTTTATTTTTTAAATCTGTATATTTTGACTGCCTTGCCTACATTTGACTTCTGCTTTACATCAGAAACTAGTCAACTGTGACCTGTGTCTAGAAGGAATCTCTGCAAACATGGGTTAGACTAAACAAACTGTAAAACTTACATGTATGTTTATCACTGAGCGTTATCATTACACATAAACCACTCATCCAGAAACAGCAGTTCTGTTCTGGTCTGTCAAAAATAATGACGTTAATGTTTTCAAAATAATTCAAAATAATGAACAAACACAATAAAACATACAACACCACATACGAAAGCTATAAAAAGCAGCTCAAGATTATAGGTGCAGTTTTAATGAAAGCACATTTTGAAGTTAATGAACTACATATGTACCCATGTAACTTTGCTTCTTAATCTCAAAAGGGAAGACAGTTAAGAGCGTGATATTTTGGTGCTGTTCACATCGCTGTTGTAGTAAATAAGAAACAGTAAAATGATGTGTGTTCAACAGTGCAGACAAACAGATGGATGGACTGTGTGTGCTTGCTTCACGTGAGAGGAGTTATTTTACAAGTCTGCTGAACAGACCACACACACACACACACACACACACACACACACACACACACACACACACACACACACACACACACACACACACACACACACACACACACGCCCTCACACACTCAGACAATCAGTCAAGCATTCCCTGTGGTTGGAATGTGTTTTTGAGGGAGAGTGTGAAAGAGGAAGTTTTGGTGAGGAAAGCTTGAGGGGAATGGTTGACAAAAAAACAAATAAATGTCTGTAGCCTACAAGCATGTAGACAAAGCCCTCTCGCATTTCCATGAGAAAAGGTAAATATATGATTATGTGTTTATGTGTCGGAAAATTCCATCATAATCCTCCGTTCAACACACAAAAGAATGCGCTTTGTGTTTAAGGGTGAGATTTAAATGATTGTAAATGTGCACTCAGCGACAATCATAAGCAAAGTAGGTAAGTTTGTGTCAGCAAGAAAATGTCTGTCGGGTTAGTTCTACCTCCTTTTCGCTGACACTCCACTACAAACTAAATGAAAGCATTACAGACCAGGTTTGGGGGCCCCTGACTGTCACAACCCTCGTCCCCTTTTTAATCCAACCTTACCTTCACAGTGGGGCCAAACCTGAGTCTTCCTTCAGAGGGTTTTTATTCTGTGTAGTGTTTCGTGCCATCATGTGTACATAAAATGCCTTTTATCAGATAAAATACTTTTTTTTTTTGCAACACAGTTTTAATTTGACTTTGGTTAAAAATGTATTCCACATCGCTGAGAAACAATGAGTAAGCAAGCTTCACAAAATATCATAAAGTACTCTATATAAGGCCTGGTTTTGCATCAGATTTATTTATTTACTTTTTTTTTTTGCTGTTTTCTTTTTATTGGATAACTCAACGTCTGTGCCCTGGGACACAGACAGTTGAAAGTCTGCCACTTACTTTATATTTGCACATTTACAGCAGTGTTGATCAATGTGTACTACCCCTGAGACATGAAATTAAATTACATTAAATTAGACTTCACATCATAATAAACTTTAGCATGACTGTAAGCACCAAAGTGCACTACAGTTTCTCTGTTTTGATTTCCGATCTCTAGTAGGTTCATACTCTCACAACTTAGATGTTATTTGTTGAATTCAGTATAGATCCATACAATAAGACTGGTCTATGAGATCTTTATGCATATGCTTTATGTATAATTCTACAAGGGTTTTCCCCTCAAAAACAAAGAGAAGAATTCATAAATTTTGGAGTGTAGAGTCGGGGAAGATTCCATAGTAATTATAGTTTTCTTGAATTTCTACTGGTCAGTCCAATAATCATCCCAGGGTGTGATTAACAGGGTGTCATGGAGAAATTGTCTATTAGTTGATAAAAGGCAAAAATAAATTCTGGCTCTGACACGTCTTCTGGCATAACATCACAGCAATTCCTGTCAAGTTCTACAGAACCTTGATAGGAAGTTTTTTCTACCTAAATTTTATGCTATTCTTAATTTGTCTTTTTTGTAAATTAGTTTTCAAGAATTTCTTGAGTGTGTTATTTCACTATGTTCCAGCTGGAAGTAATCTGAGCAACAGATTTGAGAGTAAAGAGGCAGAAAGAGTGCCTGATGATGGAGTGGGAGGAAAGGAGAGAAGGGGGTGAGGGAAGGGGGGAAGGGGAGAGAGAGCTAAGCGGATGGGGGAAGGGCTGTTTGTGCATGCCTCGAATTCCTTAGGTGTTATCAGCATTGCCCGCTCCATAATTGTTCCTTTCGAAGAAGAAAAAAAAAAAAGTACAACATTGTAAAGCTTCCTTTCTGAGGTTGGAGGGGCGCTCCGTCTATTGTAAACAATAGAAATGTTGATGGATTTCATTCAATAATTATAATTTAAATGTCTCTAAAACTAATTAAAATCCTTTTCCATATTTCTGTTTTCAACTTCTTGTTGTCTGTGACTGGACATAGTATTGTGATTAAGCCATTTAAACATATTGATTATTAATCTAAGTATTATGATAGTTTTTTAAAAAAATAATTTTACACCTCTGCTGGTTTCTCCTTCATTGCAACAATAAAGGGCTACCATAGTGTGTCAATCCACCCAAGACCATCCCAAGCATTTTGATAATACAATTTTCTCAAACAGCACTAAAGAGGCTTCCATGCATGGGCAAAATTAGCAGTTTCCTGTTTGATTTCTTCAGAATGAGCAGATGAATAGAGAGGAATGATAAAGTGATTACTTGAATTTTTTTTTTTTTTGCACAAATTGTCTGCAGTGAGTTCCTCATACTATGTTCCTGCTGAATAGAGACACACTGCATTGGTGGGACACAGTATTACACACACACAGGATGTGATTCTGGGAACTTTGATTGATGAGGTAATCCATCTGGCTCTAAAGCAAGGGAGGGGAGGAAGAGAGCACCAGCGAAGGGAGGGAGAAAGGGAGTGTAGAAGATGAGTGATGATGTAGGTCCATATCAGGATGCAGTTTAGAGATTTATGCACGTGTCTGTCCAGTTATGTGTATGTGCATATCTTAAAGTTTGGTCTCTTGTCCCCTCTGAAAATACCAGACTTAAATTAGTTGGTTGGTGAGAAACATCACATGTCTTAACAGTATCACAGTGTGAGAACCAGTACCGCCCTGTTCCTCGTCTCTGGACTTCAACCTGGCTTCCATCACAGCTGCAGTGAACTGGGCGGAGGTGCATCATGGGCCTTAGCTGTGGATGAAAGAATGACGCATGAAGTGCTTGCTCCAGTCATGACACAAACCAGATGAATGTTGTTTTCACTTACTCCGACAATAAAAATTTCCCTGGAAAGAAACTCACCAGCGGAGCAGGAAGAGAGGTCTTTTAGCGGGAGACTAATAACCAGCAGTTCTCCCTGATTGTTAAGACTGATGGTTTTCCATCCTGCGGCGTGAAAATCAATCTCACAAGGAGAGAAACGACCAGATCAGCATCAGTCTTTTGAGAGAGATTTGTGAGGAGAAGAGGAAGTGAGAGATGCTTAGCTGCAGCATACTGTTGACACTTTCACACTTTTGCTCACTGATACCGCAATTTAATATTTAACATGTTGTCATGCCAGATTTTGGGGACTGCTATGGTTTTATTTGAAATAGAAATGTCAAAATGTTGACTTTTCTTCCCTTCACCTTTCACATTGTTCCTGTGCTATTCAATGTTTTCATTTAGTATGATACTATAATTTGAAGGCTCTCTGGTGAAATGGAGAAAATCAAACAAGGCAAGGTAATCAGGTTGTAATGACTTGAACTGAAGTGCATCTGAATCCCTCTGAACTACAGCGTCACACATGAGTCATTGGACAGATAGCTTATGATGTTACAACATGATGCTGCAGCGGCGCAGATCAATACACCAGAGCTACAGATGGCAGAGAAAATTGCTCCGAGATGAATGAGGTGAAGTTTTAATGGGGTGCAGATTGTCAGAAGAGTGAAAGATGTGTGTATACAGTATCATTGAGTCACCTTCTGATGACTGAAGGGTCAAATATCAGCATAAGCTATTAAAGCTGATCTCACTGATCCCTCTCTCTTTCTCTGTCTCTCTCTCTCTCTCTCTCTCACACTCACATACACACACCTCACTTGAGGAGAAAAGATGACGTATAAAAAGAGTGATCAAAGCCCCTGAGGAGGAGCCAAGGCTGAAGTGTAACACATGAGAGCCACAAATGATGGATGTCAACGATCTGACGATTTTAGCTCCTCAGCTTTCACCTGATAAGAGTTTTATAATAAGAAACTAATGGAAATATGTTGTCCACAACCTAAGATTTTAAATATAACGGGTATTGTTAACATTTTTGATAAATCTACTGTTTTACTCATGCTCTGTTTCACTATAAAAAAGGGAGACAATGTTACAGGAAATGCAATAATAAAACAAAATAAAACAAATCAGGGAGTCTTTTCCGCTTACTGTTTTGAATGTGCTCTAAGGTCTAATCTTAGAACATGAGATTAAAATGAAAGTGTAAGGGTAGTATGTTGGGTGTAGGGGCCCTGAACTCCTCTCCATTAGGATGTCTGTTATCTGTGTTATGCTTCCATCTGCTGGTAGGTTGTGATAAACACCACCACACAAATCAGTTCCCTCATTGCAAAACAGTATTACTGCGTAGCCCTGTGCTCAGCGGTGTCAGTACGTGTTCTATGTCTTCACACTATCAAATGCTGTTTTAAGCCAGTGGTTCCCAACGTTATATAATAAGTAGCCATGTCAACTTGTGACCCTTTGTGACAGGCTGCATGTCAATGAGTTGTGAGCAGATCAATCGAAGAGCGGTTTTCCAGTTTCAGGTTTGTTTAAATTCAATAATCTTTGGACAACCGAAGCCCGAGAAATGCTTAAAGCATTTCAAAAGAAAAAGCAAAGATTAGAGAAAGTAAAAAAAAAAAATGGAAATCACTCTGAACCATGATAATCATCTTGCAAGCTGTTAGATTCATCTGGTAACTCCTTGTGGGAGTCCTGACTCCCAGGCTGAGAACCACTGCTTTATCTACTCAACATTTATTTGATCTTTATTGCATGTCATTTCTCTTACAATCTGTGACATCTGTCTCCTCCTCCATCTGACCCAGCTACCCCAGTGAAGGCTCAAAGTGCTACAAATGTGTGCTGCCTGGCTGAAAAACATGCTAAATGTGACAGAAATCAGACACTAAAACACATCATCCCTGTGGCTGATGAAAGTAGCGTATATTCAAAGTCTATGTGAGTGGTGTTGGTGCTGTGAAAACAGAGATAAGAGAAACTAAACAGTAAAATTCCACTGACGTTGGGGAAACAGTGCCATCCTGAGGGAAACTGGACACAGAATTATGTAAAACATCACTGTGCAAAAGTGTGCGTCACACATGTGCTCATCTGTGGTTTGTGTGTATGTGTGTTGTTTTGCGTTCTGTGTATGTGTTTGATGATGTCTAAGAAGTTAAAGAGGACTACTTAGTTTCTTTAGTTTTGGTTCCACTGTGTCTTTCCCTGCTTTTTCCCTGCATGTCTGTTTTTAGTTAAGTCAGGATTGCGCAAAAAGCTTCTGGTATGATGACATTTTTGGACTGAAACTCAACATTTGATAGGTTGAGAATTAGTGTTGTGTTTCTGTTGCTATGTAAGCCATGCTGCAAGCACTAAATTAAGCACTTCAGCTCTTGCCAAAACACCCCAGTGCATGTAAAAACAGTAAAGTGTAGAGAGAGAATGAGGAAAAAGAATCCTGATTGAATTAACATAGAACAAAGCTTCTTTAAAGTGGCATCTTGTCTGCTGCAGCCTCATCTCAGAAAATGAAGCAGTTTCATCAAAAGAGCATTATCTCTTCTGGCTTCCAGCAAAGTGTGAGCTCAATACGTATAATAGTCCTGAGGAGCTGAAATCAAGATAAGATTATTGAGATTATAGTGACGAGTGGCAATGACATCCTCTTTCTCTTAACAGCTCAAGTATTTTGGAGGATGTTTACTATGAACACAACTTATTATGTGCCAAATTTTTTTTTTTTTCTCGTTTGTATTTTATTAATGTCAGAATCATGTCTGAAAGAGACATACTTTTCTGTGAGACAAAAAAGAATGCTAAAGACCAAACAGTCAGTTAGATAGTAGAGTCTGTTTTTTCCTCTTTTGACACAAAGGACCTATTGTTCTTTGAACTGAATACTGGCAGTGTAGACCCACTAGGTGTCAGTGCTGTGCAGCATTTCACACACAGGTCCAGGTGGCTGTGGGGGTCAAAGAAATACTGTAATGCTGTCGCCTTTCGTTGTTCTTTTTTTGTATTAACAGTCTAAACTGATGTATAAGTAATAATACAGCAAAATTGAAGGAAAAATTGAATGTCAAAAGTGTACAAGAAGTATGCCTCTGTATGAACAGGATCCACATCTTTTTTTGAACAGGTAGTTTAAACTGTTGGAAAAGTAATGTAAAGACCAGGAGAACGAGGAGATGTGAAGACTCCAAAATCAATATCGCTAACCAGAGGTTGTGGACTGGCACATTGAATTGTGACTTCGATTCAAGTCAAACTTGGATCACAAATAACGTGATTTCAGATCTTATGTGGAAAAAAAAGAAAAAAGAAAAGGAAAAAGTCTTCCAACTCGACTTTGACACCATTAACTTGTGACTTCACTTTGACTTCAGCCTTGAATGACTTGTTACTCTCCCAAAGCCCAGAGCAGAGGAATCTTGGCCAGACCAGCAAAATATTCAGAGCAGATGTTCAGGCCAGTGTTTAAAGGCTGAGGCTCAGTGGAGCTTGATGTACTTTTGAGCGAGTGACATTAACTGAACGACACGTATGTTTCAAGAGTCCTTGTACTGTTGGGAGAGAGGAATAGAGAGAAAAGGAAGTGCTGTATGTGTGTGAGCTTGCATCAAATCTTTCATTTTATGATAAACGCCTGCTTGTGTTTGCAAGGACGTTTTGTTTTGAAAACAGCCCAAATCTCATTTCCAGTGTAATTGCTATTGCAATCGTTTTTTTAAGTGTCTCTCCAGGAAAGCATTGGAATATGTGTCACTTTTGAAATGCAATGAAGCATTTACTATTCATGGGACAAACAAACATAAAACAAAACAAATCAAGGGGCATATAAAAAAACACTGTTTCCATCTTCATCTTGTAGCAGTCATGGCGCAGTGTCTTTTTATAACAGGTCAAAATGATGCAGTCAACTCAAGGATAAGCGTCTGCTGTTTTTGCGAAGTACTCCAAAAACTAGAAGTATTTGCCCTTAGCCTTGGCCTTTTCTTAAAAACTGTTTTTGCCAAGGTTTTCATTAACAGTTAGAACTAAGCTTATGTGTCTCAGTTTACATATTTCCTCGAGCAATATAACATCTGTCAGACAATTATCCTAAATATATGTGTAAATAAAAATCTGCAGAACAAACTAAGCAAATTAAGAGAAAAGGTGGTCTCTCCTCCTGATCCAGCTGTTTGACCATGCGATCCATTATATTTGCTTTGACTCCCAATCCCACTTATAGCTACTTAGATCGGACTTTACTTTGAAAATTAAAATTATATGCACACAAAATTGGAAGATTGTTATCTAATTCAAATTATATTTTGGGGTGCAATTTAGGGTTCAGTGTCTTGCTCACCGATACTTTCACATGTGGAGAGGGGGAGCGAGGGATCAAACCACCAACCCTTCAATTAATGGATGACCCACTGCACCACCTGAGCCACAGCAAGATGTAATTAAATCAAATTAAATTAAATTCCCACTTTATAGCTGTAAGTTTGTGTGCTCTACATAGTTTAGTGTAGCAGTTTGTATAAGATTGATGCAAAGAAATTATGAATTCAAAATATCATTGTGATCCTGCAGTGAGACTGTTGCCTGGAATCTTAACAGTGCATTGCAGCAGTGACAGGGACAACGTGTTGCAAAGTTTTCCAGGAGATTTTTATTTGGTTCTCAAAGGCTAGTTAAAAACCAAAAATTATGCCAGGATTTGTGACTGACTTGGGCGCAGAGAAGGGAAGGTGGGGTGTGACGTTGAACCTGGCATGTGGTACAAACTAAGAGAGCGCCAGCCTTTGAGCTGTTGGGTTGGAAATATTTGTACCTTATTGCTATCATCTCCTCAAAGGTGAGGGAATTGGATATGGGCTGAGGTTGGATTGTTAGTGTATATGTACAATTGGGTGTCATCAGCATAGCAATAGAGATTAACCAATGAAAAAAAAAGTTGGACATTTTTGCCTGATAAATAGCAAGTAAAGTTTGTTTGTCCATGAGCCAGAAACTGCCATGTTGTTATTTAAGAAGCTGAGGATCATGGGATCAGCACTCACATCAAGTAGAATCAGAAAAATAGGCTTCTCATTACAAGACAATTTGTGATCCTAACCAGTGGTTTTTCAGCCATGTGGGGGGAATATAAATTGCATAGGTAGCACAGGGACATTTTTTTTGCCTACCATGCCCACCAATTTCTGTTATTGGCACCTCTAGCTTGGTCATACATCCCAAACAAAACACCATTTAATCTGCAGTGTTGGTTGGTGGAAAGCCAGTGAAGGATCATGTGATTGTTTCTGTACTGATGCTCCCTACAGGTTGACTTACAAGATTTTTGAGGACTGTATTTCTCTTCTAAACTTTCTTAATGGGTTGACAAAGAAATTCCAAAGTCTCCTCCAAATGTCACAAAATGCAACTTTCCTTTGAGTGGTCATCAATATCCCCAAAATGAATTTGCATACTGCTCACTGGAATGTTGCAATGTCGAATCCTCTGTGGATATTGCATCTCATTTGGGGAGGAGGTGTACATTCAGCCAACAGTCAGCTGCATCTTCGGAAGGAGACAGTCCCTGACATCTGAGTGGGATGAATCCGGATAGTATCTTATCAAGAACTCATAAATCATTGAAGTTCAACAGATCCAAAATAATTTACAATATTACTGCCAAATGGAAAAGTAAATGGGAATCCAAGGGGTTAGACTAAACAGAATGCATACTGAATTAAATATGTGCCTTTTACTTTTCATTTTAGAATAGTGTTGTTTAATTACTTTTGAATCCAGGAAATGATTCCCTGTGTTTAAGATGTATAACCAAATTGATTTTGTAAATGTCACCCTTGAGGAGCAATAAATATTCATCTTATTTTGATTTAAAGATTTCACAGTGTTGATTATTCTTATGAGATTTCATTTTCCTTCATGGTTTGTTTTTTTGTTATTTATAAATCAACTTTTAGATGTTGGCCTATTTATTCCTAACAGTTAATATATATCAATTCGTAATTCTTTATGTAAACCTTCCTCTTATATCAGGACTATTCTGATGAATAGCTTTATAATTTGATGCATAGATTTTTTTTCTCCATTTTTAATAAGCTTTCATTTTTTTCCCTTTCTGGTGTCTAATTAAATACTGATTATAACTGGTTAGCTGCTTTATAGCCATTTGCAATAATCTAGAAGTCCTCCATACAGAGGTTAATTATTAATTTGTGGGTTGGATTGCTAATTGCAAGGGGTGCAGACATAATAACTTGATATGGATATGTGATTCCTTGATAATGACCTAATCAAATAACCAATTCGATTATATAGTATTTGGTACTCATTTTAGATTTTATTATTATTATTAATTAGGATATTGTTATTATTAATATTATTATTAAAAAATCATCATGATTATCATAATGAAGTACTTGCAGGTAAAATGAAAAGACAAAACATGGATGGGAAAGGGAAATAAATGAATAAAATGCTACATAGCAGCTGCACTTAATGATTCAATCCAGGACTGAGACAGTTGCAGTAAGTTTACGTGACAGTGTGGTTTGGTGGAGGTGGAGGTGGAGGTGGAGGTGGATGTGGGGTGTCGGGTGCTGGAGAGAGAGGGGAGGGCCAGTCGAGCCACTGCTGCTGCGACGTCACTCAGACCGCTGACTGACTGGGCTCGGGGCTTCAGGCTCAATCTGTGGCCAGAAGCAGCAGCAGCAGCAGAGGCGGTGTGGAGGAGAGGAACGTTTGATCCACTTCTTTATTTCCTCCTGCGGCTTCTTCACTGGGGCAGGGAGAACAAAAGACGGACAACTGCATGATTAGAGGCGCCAGCTCCTCTTCATCTCGACTGGAAGCCGGGCTAGCTTGATGCTCAGTTCAGCCTGCTAGCAGCCTTTGTGACAGGGCTGTCCATGCATCCGAGCAGCCCCTGAAGCAACCCTGGGCTGGGAGAAGCCTCAGCTTTTTTTTTTTTTTTTTTTTTTTTTTTTTTTTGCCTTGACAGTCTACAAAAAAATCATCCTCCAAGTGGGCAGACAGCAGCAGCCTCGTCAGCTTCACTGCGCACCCACAAAGCGGATTTCCAGTGAGGAGCATCACCGCCTGGGCACGGTTACACGTCGTCGTCTGTCTGCAACCTCCAGCTTGACAGGACCAAGGCGCGATTGATGACTAATATTCTTTCAAGATAGAATACAGTGTTGCGCACCACGGCCAACATGTTGGCAACAGGATTGCTTTTCCTGGGATTGTTGCACAGTTTGGAAGTAATCACTCCAGCAGGGGCTATTGATGGTAAGCAGATCTGATTTAAGGATAACCTGAGTCTTGTAGAAAATACTCAGGGGAAAAAAAACAATATAAATGTGTTCATGCTGATTATCGCGGGATTTGTTGTGTTCTGTGCCTGCATTAGCAGTAAGAGTAGACTGTTCCCTGAAGGGATGACTGCTCGACTTGAGTGAAGCAACGTGGAGGGGATGAAACCGAGGCGAGACAATTAAAGCGGTCTTTTGTTTCTGTCTCCCAGAGCCACATGTGAATATTGCAATGTCACAGCAGTGATCGCACGTTTCCTCCTGCCCTCCGCTTGGATACAGACGCTCTCACACATTTGCACTGACACAGTGATGAAACTGTAGCATAGGCCCCAGTAGCTCCTTAAACCACTTGTTTACATGTAGTGAATACGTTAATTAAAAAAAAGGTAGAGGCAGCAGTCAGATACATTAGTTTTTAACGTCTTCAGTGACAGAGGGGTGTCATGGCTTAAAAAAAAAAAAAAAAGTCAGCTTTGGAGCCTTAATCTGTGGAGCTGTAATGTAACTATTGTGTCTGGGCTTCAGTCAGTTCACGTTCAACAGTTTTCAGTGAGTGGTGTACTGATGTGTTGACAGCACTGGTGCTATTCCTCAAACAAACAACACAGTAATGTTTCTATGACCGTTTTTAAGCGTGTATGTGGTTTTTATCTCTTGATGAAAAGAGTTTTCTGTGGTGCAGTTGTATATGTAATCACTACACTAAGTTTTCATCGTGTATGAACTCAGGTCTTCAGTGCTGCCATCCATAGGTGCTGTATGTGTAGCACTGTGACATTGTTGTGAATCAGTATGATTGTTGAGTTTATCACCTGGGCTGTACAGGCTAGGACTCCCCAACTGCCAACAGTCAGATTGTGATCTGCAGGCAGATAGTGAGCAGTTCAAAACAGCTCCCCCTACGACCTTGTGAACACACACCTTCACAGCCTGGAACAACTTCTGGAAACTATTAAGCCTCACAGTCCCACTCACCCACTCCTGTGTTTGGTAAGAAAGGAAAAGGGCGTTATCGAAGACAAATTTGTTAAATTCTTTGCAGGTGAACGGAGAATGTGGGTTTATTTTTGCAAAGATATATAATGCTTCACATTCATGCAGGGAAATGTCTGGGACCTGGGAATGAATACTAAACTCCTATAGGAATATTTTAAGATGACTTTTCCTGTTAGAAAAAAACTCATATAAGGAGCACTAGTTGCTGTAAAGCTAACCACGTTTCTAAATTTGACATTTCATTAAATTCAGCAGGAGTTTAACACGCATGACTGATTCAAACCACGAGCCACACTTGGTGAGATTCATCGTCAAGCCATAAATGCTTCCCTCTCGCCTTTGAAGTCAACTCATTGCACTTGGCAATCCAGTGCTGTGAGCTTCTTAGGGAGCAAAATCCACATAAATTACCACCTTGAAGATAGACTTGGATAGCCTGCAATCACCTGCAGTCTCTTCCCTCCTCACCAGTCCACAGCAACAGCTGAGAAATCCTGATTCAGAACAAACTGCTTCTGCATCGATGCGCTGTTATTGTTTTTAGTGAAATTTTCCTCCCTCTCAGTGTTAATGCCTTGATTTGATGAGTCAGCCTTGTGCTGGATACCAGAGATCACCAACCCTTATCTTTACTTGAAAACCCAGTGGGATGCAGAGACTGCTCTTCTTGCCAGAGCCTCTTAAGGAAATATACTGAGTTTTTTTTTTTTTTTTTTTTTTTTTACAGTTGACAATGCTGAATGTGAAATTTGCCATATAACTTTTACTGGGTAGCTGTAATTGTATCACTCCAGTCTTACCAGACATCAGCCAGTGTGGCATTTGTTGTATACTGTAGGAGGCTATACTGCATGGTGCCTGCTTCTCAGCCTAACTTAATTGCTTTTTTAACCTCTTTAATTGCCTCTTTGATTTTTAGGGCCCTTTGAACCACATATGCTACTAGTAAATTTTTTTTCAAACTTGCCTTCAACTTCTTTTTCCATTTTCTAGACCTCTAAAGATTTTCTCTCACTGTTTCAGTACTGTAGCCAGCAAAGTCTCTGGGCCACCAACAAACCCTCAGTTTAATTGGGTCTAAACTACTCTTTGTTTCCCAGAGGATACCTCCACGAACAGTCTCAGATTGTTCAGAAAGCGCTGCTAATTGGGGGGCCAGTGGAAAAGGCCCTAACGAAAGAGTTCACATCGTTTCACTCCATGAAAGTAATGTCACTGCAACAGGAGATCACTGGTCCTCAGAAATGGACAGTCCTTCTCCCTGAGACTTTTAGTGATAGACAACTTCTATAGAAAATAAAAATGAAGAAGTGCGCTTGAGGCATCTTGGTTCATTTCAGCTCGATTCAGTTATATTATTTTCATGCTGACATCTATTGAAATTTTTAAGTCTTTTCTATCTGAAATGCCTTCTTCCTGCTTCCTCATTTCACATTTCCTTATTTTTCCCCTCCATTAAATGTTCAACTTGTTCATTTAAACCACATCCATGATAATAAAAGTAGCAAAGGCTCCTTGTGCCTTAATTAAACTCACCTTCCAGTGATTCTCTTCTCCTTGCAGTTTTCCCCCTGTGAACCTCTGAGCTGTAACATTTGGTGATGGAGGCCTTTAGAACCGGCCCCAGCAATTTGGTTGTTTTTGTTTGGTTGGTTTTGTTTTGGCCATGTGGATGTCATAGTGATGGTGGTCACTATGACATCCGCATGGCCAAAAGCTTACCACTTGACTGTTTTCTGACAACTGAAGGCAATATGGAAAACAGAATACATTTGTTAGGTCCTGGTCGCTGTTTTGGCTTAATGTCGAACAAGAAACATTTAAAAGTGCATGTAGAAAAACAGTTCATGAAGATAACAGATGAAGAGTATACTATAAACACATGGTTGATATCAGTTAGTTGGTTACTGCTTAAGTGAAATGTTACTTTAGATAATGCAGCTGCCAGTTCAATAGCCAAATACCTGATGTGAAATCCAGTGTCTTGGAATTGCGAAATAAGATGCTCACATTCTGAAAATACTTGCAACACAGTGTTTTGAGCCTCAAAGGAATAGTTTGACATTTTTGAAAATATGCTTACTCACTTTCTTGACGAGAGTTAGATGACATGATTGATACTGCTCTCGTGTCATTCTGTTCAATATGTAGCCTGTCGGCAGCCAGTAAGCTTAGCTTAGCATAAAGACTAGAACCAGCTTCCCTGACGGCTCCTCTGAGGCTAAATCCACAATACTACGTTTTTGAGTTTTCAAGCACCAAAAATGTAATCTTTTGGAAATGCTGCTGGCCCCGTTTTAGTTTGAAAACTCCTGGGTTGTAGTCTGGACGGGTGAAAATGGAGACCTTTTGGAAACGATGATGTAGATACCCACGGTCACTCCCTGATTGGGTCTTATCAGCCTCGACTATAAGAGGTGAAATTACAAGTGTTACTCCCCTTGTTGTCTTTGCTAGCAGCTGTTGAGGAGTTAAATTCTGCATTTTAACACTGCAGCTGTCTTTGTTGTTCCTCGTTAGTAGTATTTTTTTTGCAACTAATCAACAGCAGAGTAGTCAGTCTGCTTCCTGTTTACACCGGCTCGCACATGCCCAGTGTATGTGATTGCTCATGTATGTATGCGTTTTCAGGCGTGATAGTATGGACGAAGAAGGAGGAGCTAAAACGGTCGTCTGGACGGAGGTCGTTTTCATTTGAAAACGCCATTCTAAAATTAAAACGTAGTAGCATGGCGTAACCTCTGGTAAGACAGCAGTATTCATTTGTACAAATTAAACAAACAAAATATTATTAGTGATTTTAGGACATGCTGGTTGTGGAACAGAGCCAGGTTAGCTGTTTCCCCCAGTTTCCGGTCTTTATGCTAAGCTAAGCTAAATAACTCCTGGCTCCAGCTCCAATTTTATCATCCAACTTTCAGTAAGAAGGCAAATAAATGTATTGGACTATTCTTATTTTTAACTGGAAGTAGTAAGGTGCTTCCAACTCTTGTCATCTTCTAAGAGAAATTAAAAATAAAAAATTTGTTTGTTTTTTTTTTGGAATTGCCTGAAAACACTACTTAAGTCTTTTAAAAGCTGACATCTATTTTAGCCTAAGTACTTACTGGGTACATGTGAGCAAGCTTGTCAGAACAGCCCTATGACCCACTTTAGAATTGTGACACACTGATTGAGATACACTATCTAGATGGAGCCATTTAAGGATAAGGAGATAGGACACGGTCTCAGGAGGCCCTCAGAAAGAAGATGGGCTGAACCTGGCAGAGGATTTCATGAACATGCACACATATATTCACAATACATTAGCCAGCAACTTTTGACTCCCTCTATGCCACAAGCCTTTGATTTGTATATTAGACCAAAATCTGTCTTGCTCAGTAGTTTATGAAAGTCGAAGTGACTTCCTGCATGATGACCGAAGGTTTAACATCACTCATGGAAGGTGATGCCGTTTTCCCTTTGTTTTCTACATTAGGGAGCCTTGAAGCAAGTGTATTGAAAACAGAATAATGTAAAGTCTCATTAATGAGAGTTAGAATAGGAAAGACAGAGCAGACAGTTGAGTTTAAAGATATTAATGACCCACTTGGGAGCAGCACAAACAATCTATAGTGGATACTATACTGACATATTATCACCTTTTAAGTTGATATAGCAAAGCAAACTTGTTGGCCTGTTGCCTATTTGCACGTCCAGCAGATATGAAGTAACATTACTGTTCCTTTGGAGTGATGCAAATGGCCACCTGATGAATTTAAGTCCAATAATTCACTTTCTTTTTAGCCCTGTAACTATGCTCACCAGCTAGCTGCTAACTTTATTTGATTGCCATTGGGTGCTCACCAAGTAGTGTTCAGGTACAGGTACCATTGGATTTAAAGCTTTAGACAAAGATACTGTCAGAGCAGTGAGAGTGAACCAAAACAGTAAAGCTGTGGCGGAGAAAAACCAAAACAATGAGCTGAAAGACACTTTAAAGCTCAGTAGAGCTAAGGGGAGCTGCAGAGATGGGTGATCATCAGCTGTGGGTTCATCACTTTGAGCGGCCTTCTTTCTCATACAGGTCATGTTGTCAATTGTCAATATAAAAATATTGGTTATAGCAGCTTTAAATTTGTCCAAACACACCAAATCCGAAACAATGAGGAAAAGTATTTTGTCTTCTAGCTGCTTTGGTTAACTTATTGTTAGTCTAAGTGTGAAGAAATCCAATTACTTTGGTTTTTATTACCATAGCTCACTTGAATTTTTGTGTGAAAAGCACTTTAATATCGAACCTGTGCACTTTTCTTTGGCATATAGTTAACAGAAGAAGCAACAGACATTGCAGTTACAGTGTTACAGCAGCAGCCATTATTATCTGTCTGGGAATTATCTATTTAAGAGATCATACTCCCTTGATAACCCAGCTGATAAATTTGTATCTGCATGAGTAAATATTTGTACAAGCGAGAGAGAGGAAAGGTGTATGTGCCTAAAGAAACTTAATTAGTGATGAAGCTGTTACTCCTGATCACCAATGTGTCACATATACTGGCCTTCTTCCTCAGGTGAAAGTGATTTCAGCAAAGTGTGTTCTTTAAGCTGCTGTGCCACAAAGACCTTTGTGAAATGTCCAGACACAGCTGACTTGTTTTTCCCCACTTTCACACATAAACCGTCTGAATGACACAGGACAATGAGCACTCATTCAGCCCACGTTTGAGCATTCAACACAACCCAGTGGTCATGATTAAAAACGTGGCACCGCCATATTCATATAAGGCTTGAGTTAGCCTCTAGTGAGTTCTGTACACGTCACTTCTGATACTCAGACATTGTGCAATTTTGTCAGATTGAAGGGTGTTCTCACTTTTGCAATGCTTTTATACTGGACATTCAAAGATTGTGCAACTTTATCTTAAGTATCCAATGTTCACTGATTCATGCTGAAGCCAGGCAGTGTCAGGGTCAGGTCGGCTGACGTGTGTTGACCTGTTCACACCAACAGCAAACATGGGTTTAACTCAGGCCTCTGTGTCAGTCTGAAAGGACTTCTTGTGTTGATGATTTGTGCATCAAGCTGTGACCCTCATTTGTCAGGTTGCTCTTACGTGTGGCACAATGGGGGCCGTGTGACATATTGCTGCTGCATAAGATCGAACCGATGAATTTATTCAGATCAATGAATGCACTGGATGAATCCCAAGCATCATATTACTTGCTGTGGAAAACATTGTTGAGCTTCAGCACCAGATAGAAATTGTCATTCCCTGTTTATAAAATGTTTCCCATCTTGGTTCCTCCGCCAGATAAGCTCCAGTCTATTTTCAGCATCTGCCCATACAACAGATGCGTTCATTCACATCCATTTAAGCTTCTGCTACAGGATTTTTCACTGACATCCTTTTTTTTCCAGGGACAAAAGTGTGATGCAGAAGACTTGTACCTATTGTAGATTAAATGTGAATTCATTCCCTGTAGAAAAATTGAAGCAAACAAACAGGCCCCATTCTTCCCCACAGTACTTCCTTATAAAGCACTGTATGCACTGTATCTAGTCCCCACAGCTTCATCGTGGTGAACTTTTCCAGACTGCGAAACTCTGACATTAGTGGTCATTATTCATGCAAGGACATTGATTTAGATGTGTTTCCAAATGTATAATCCTTAACACAAAGTACCCAACCCTAACCTTAACATAAGCCTAATTGTAACAGTAATCCTTCAAGCAGGCAGTCACCCTTCACTCGGGGGCGAAAACCTCCTCACATGGCCTGAAGTGGACCCACTGCTGTTATTTCTGCCTCCTGCTAGTGCAGATGAGAGATATTTTTAGGTCAATACTTGACAAACATTTAAAGGTGATATCACAACCAATAAACCTCTATGAATATCATTGTGAATATTGCACACCGTTTTCAGGCAGTCAGGCTTTTAGTGTGGAGGATTTCCCACACTCAACTGCATGTGTGTAGGCAGTGTGGACTCTCTGATTATGTGCATTGTGTGCTTCTGGGAAGAGAACGGGCGGCTGCTTGCTCTTCTATTATTAGCCGACACGCACCATAACTAAATGGAATATATTTTACAAATGTTACGGAACATTATTTGAATATGGTGAATGTGAATGTGTGTATCATCCTCTCTCCTATCATCTTACTTTCTACCAGAAAGTGAATAGGCTTTTTTTCCCCCCTAAATGTCAAACTATGCCTTTTAATAGAATTTAGGCTTATTGGAAATATAATGTGTAAAACATCTGTCATGGCAGCAAAGGTCAGGCTCGGATTTAAATCTGTATAACATTATGCACAGTAATCAGTGATGGGATGTCTTGTTCAGCATCACAAATTCATGGTAAGGAGCCCTATTCCTTAGCTGTAGGTGTCATTAGCAGTTAGAGGTGCTAAAGTTGTTTCAGCACATGGATAGTGAATGTGAAAGAACGTTCTAGAGATTCTAGTCTTGTTCCATGAAACTCATGCGTCACACTGAGACTTGGAACTTGTACTGGTCTTATGAAAAGGCACTAAAGAATTTCATATAATCTTCTTTAATATGTTTCCCTCAGTGGCATGCTAAGTAGGCTTAATTGTCATTTTTCTCCCCGTGCAGCTACGTACGGCGTGTGCTCTGGCGGTTGGTGTTGCAAAAGGGATTTGTCTAAACTGACTAACTTGATAATGGCGGATCGCACCTATGTGGTTTTCTGCTTCGTCCCCACTCCTCCGCCGAATTTGATTTAATCCATATGTGGAAGTGAAGGAGGTCGTAGTAGCCTCCTCTTCCCTCTGAGCTCCAACACTGAGTCTAGTACAAATAGCAGTCATGGTTGATTACCACTCCGGGGTTGCGACATGGTGAAATCTCAGTCAGACATCCAAATAGCTCTTAATTAAGTTCACATTTGATTACTCTGCTTTGCCTAATAGGTTCTGCCTCTCAATACCACAAAGGCTTGTGTAGACTAACTGAGTCTGACCTGTAAAATCCAAACAATCGCTGTTGTCCTGCATGACGGAGCTTCATTTTACTTGGCAGCTATCGCCAGACATGAGCACATTCCTGATGTTAATTCTCCTCAGTTCTAAGTGTATGCATAACACACACTTATGTAGACTTACAAGCACACAGACTGTCTTAGAAACTCACAAAGTGTCTCATAAAAATAAGATTCGTCCAGGAACAGCCAGGCGGGTACACAGGCAGACAGAAACATCCTCAAACTTTCACTCATGTTGCTATTTTTTTCCAAAATATTGATATAATAATGTGGATGAGTTCTATGAAAACATGATTATGCTTTGTCATGTTCTCTCTTTTGTCAATCCATATCTAAATTCTGTCTGAATCTTTGTTCTCTCATATCACCATTCAGTCACTAGTGAATAGACTTCCACAGCTCCTTCAAACTCTGCCGGAAAGGTTTATTTAAGAGGCACAGCTGGGGCCTCTTTTTCTCTGTTTTGTAACATGACAAATTGGAAAACTTTTTTTCCCTCCCTCTTCTTTCTTCTCACTCTCTTCCATTACAAAATCCCGAAGCGTTCGTGCCTGGGCTGTGGAGGAGGATGAGGAGGTGGCAGGCCGCAGCCAAACCAGCAAATATACTGTAGACTCTTCCCTCATTTTTGGCCCTTAGCAAACACCCCCCACCCCCCCTGTTCAGCCGAGAGGTCAGGAAAATAGACTCCTGCCCCTCGCTGTCTTTCTTCTTTACCGCCCTCTCTTCCTATACGTGCTTGTTCTGGCTGTTTGCTGTCTCATTACTTTCCAAACTCGGTCTCGATGAGTGCATTGTCTGCAGAGGGCTGTAATACCCCTGGACACGTAATATTAAAAACACATTTCCCACGTAATGTTTTTCATGTCTGAGTTGTTTGTCATCAGTTTCCGTCTGAATCGCAGATGTTTTGTTTTTTTCTGTTGCGTTCTGTCAAGATGTTTAGTCAAGTCAGTTAAAATGGTTCCGGTCCCTGGATCTCAGTAAAGTGTGTATCAAGGTTTGACCCAGTGGATGTCAATGTCGAGATAATTTACATACAATTCAAGCTGTTTATCTTGCCCTCATATAAACCTCCCTCTCCTGAATATTTGAAAACATAAAGGAGCTTTATCCCTTCCAGCAGCAGAGAATTTGGGACAGTAGGACCATCCTCACCCCTTCACAAACCCGTGAAGTGTTTTATTGGCGTGAGTACATGCTATCTTCGGTAGACTAAACTTGATGTTTTTTCTCCCAGCAGACATTGCAGTAGTCTCTGTAAGCATTTTGAATAATTCACTATGCAGGCACTTCAGCCAGCACACCCACCTGGTGCTTTTGTGTGGCCTGCCAGTTTTGTTATTCTCAATAGTTTTGGATGAATCAGCAGCACCAGTTACGATTATCCAAAAGCTAGAAATCATCACCTCCTCAGATCAGAGGGAATGTAGCCTGAGGAAGTTCATCCGGTCTGTGTGTAGTAAAGGAAAGCAGCTGCTTTCATGTTAAAGCATGAACTTTACGCAAGCACAAAATATTCTTATGAATATGTTGTATTTCTCCTCCTCCGTCCTTTTTGATCTGTAATAGTCATACTGACGTATGCACAGTGTGGATGTGAGTGACTTGAGTTCACTAAAGCCAAGGGAAAAGCCAGCTCAAGCATTTCACCGGTAGATTCCAGATTATGAACTCTTTGCTCTTTGAATTTATGAGCACTTTGTAACTGTTTTTGAAAGGTGCTATATATATAAAAGTTATTATTATTATCATTTTGAGCATGCTAGCATGTAGTGCTTAGCTCAAAGCACCGTTGCACCAAAGTTGAGCCCCACAGAGCTGCTAGCATGGTTGTCGACATTTAGCCTCGGTATACTGAGGCTGATAGATGGTTTGCAGACAGTTAACTGATCCCTGTTGGTCTGGTTTCTGGTGTGCCTCCACTCTGAGGACTGAGGGCTGGGTAAGTTACAAAACAGCAGATCTAGAACTGGTACAGATTGTCTTGTGCAGGGGAATTTGAATTGCGGCTGTCCGGTTGAAGGAACGTCTCCCTGCGCGGTACCTTACACGAGCCGGCTTTGAAGACTGGATTCCATACTGCTCAGGCCTCCTTTCAGCACCACTGTTGACACCACTTTAAGTCCGCCTTCAGCTCCACCACTGTTGAGTGGTGTGCGATGAGGCGGTAGTCTCAGTGTCTGCTGGAGCTTTGTAGTGCCCCGGTTGATCTCAGAGGGCAGACGGCCAACTTATTTATAGCTCTGATGTGGGTGTTGGAGGAAATGGGGCTGTGGCTGGGGGCGAGGCTTGTGTTTGCCTTAGTTGAGTACTCTTCTTCCCAACAACACTGAGCTCATCATGGAGCACTAGCAGACAGGGGTGGGGGCAGAGTGCAGTGGATGTGCAACCTTGCCCAAATGGCGGTGACCCAAAGCATTTTCATGCTGCCTCCACTTTGGTAAACACACAGACAGCTCATTGATAGCATGTGTGACATTCCTCCATCCCATCTCAGTATCCCAGCCCAGCTCAGTCTGTTCTCAGGTCCTCAGGCCTGTCCCCAGCTGTGAGAACCCCCCCCCCCCCCCCCCTTTCACCCCTTCACTTGAAGTTAACACCCACCTCTCCATTTGCTCTCATTGCTGCAGTTCATCTACTTTGTTCTCCTATGCCATCCTGCGTCATATCCATCTGTTTCCCCATTTTCTTTGCTTCATCCACTTCCTCACTGTATCATTTCCTTTTCAAACAAAAGACAAATACCTAAGAGATCTGTTGTAATGTGCACCACATCATAAAACCTTGAAAAGTCAGACAAAGCCTAAGTTATGTTTCGCTACAGTACAGATATCACCTGGATGTAGTATTTTTAACAAGATAAATCCAAAGCTAGCTAGATAAATCCAGCCAGGCAAGCTTAGCTGTGTTAACTGCAGGTCTGATTAAACCATAAACCGCTTTCAACATTTATCTTGTTTCATGGTCTGCCACAACCTGCAATACAGATAATGTTAAAGAGCAGGAGAGTCTCTTGTTACTCAGCAACATACATTCTCTGTCATTATCATCTGGGCTAGACTTAAATCACGCAACACAAAATCAATAAATGCAGATGCAAAAAATATATATATATACATGCACCCAGTGTCTGAACAGTAAAGTCCACTTACAAACTGCCTCCACACACTGTAAAGACAGAATACAGTTTTGTGATGCAGGTGTGGATATTTGTCAAACCTTTCATTTTATACCTAACAGCGCTGGCTGAGGAGTAACGGTACACGTTTGCGAATACAAACTCCAAGGCATCAAAAGACTGCAGAGCCGTTGAAGCTGACTATCAGCTGATCCAGCGATGATCTGGCCGTGCTGTCGTCATCAGAAAAGTGATGGCACTTTAGATGACGGCTGAGAGGAAAGGATGTCTCATTTCCTTTATTTTTCTTCCCTTGCTAATTTACCTCGCATCTCTCCTCACATCTCGTGTGGAAGACAGTAAGCACCCAGAGTCTGTAACTTGCCTCCCTGACCAAGCAGTGTGGTTTGTTGCTTCCTGGAATCTCTGTGTTTGAGTTTTATTTATTTTTTTACAAGTGAAAATCAGACAAGGGACATAAAACCAACAGTGGAAAATCATGTGCAGGGAGAGGATAAAAGGCCTAGAAGAGATTTTTCATTACCGTTGCCTAAATTGTATAAAACAGTATTCACAAAGTTGAACAGATATGCATTTACGTTCATTACTACTGCATATTTTTAAGTCTAGTTGTGATTGGATGACATGGGACTGACTTTAATGGCAGGTTTGAACATGGCCTTTGTCTACAGCTAGCTGAGGTGGCAGTACAGTAACTCTTCCTGCTGCATGGCTTCACCTTCAGCTAGCTAACCTCCTAACCCACTTCCCCTGTTCACTGATATCCTCCTGTCAGCATCTCGTGGTTAAGTCTGAGGCAGGTGTGCACTCCTCCCACAGCTATTATGAAAGCGAAATTAACAGCGCGTTGAGTTCAGAGCATGTCGGCGTCTAAATAAACAATAGACAATAGACAGATGCACCACAGCTACCTGCTTGCTTGCTATGGCTGGTGTTGATATGTCTAAACAAACAAACAAATACACAGGCGCGCACGCACCAAAGAAGAAGGATGAGGAGCAAAGAGGAAACGCTTTAACACAAGCCTGGTTGCATTTCATGAATAATTCAAAACCTTGTGACTTCTGAGACACACACACACACACACACACACACACACCGATCGCAGCGGTACAGGGAGGAGGATAAGTGAGGAGTGTGCGAATGTGTGCAGCAATATGTCAGGTTGAATTCATGGTATTTAGGTTGAGTTCCATTTCAAGATTCCTTTCACTGCTGAAGTTGGAGGCCAGCTTCAAATGTAAATACAGTCATCCTGTTTATCCTACTTCATCCCATCATCCACCCCTATTCTACCCCCCCCCCCACCCCACCACCCCCACCACACCCCCCTCGTCAAGCTGTATGCCTAAATATTCTAAAGGTTACACTTTCAACACTCGTCTACTCACCGCACTTCGTGAAATAACAATAAAAATGTAAATGATCAGTCGTATCAGAGGGCTGAGGGTCGGTGGAAGAATAACTGCTGATATTCCCGCGTAATGACGGGGATGAAAGAAAAGAATGGGAGTCGAGTCTTTATAAAAAGTATAAAAAAAAGTCCTTTTGTCGGATGTAGAGGGAGAACAAGGCGCAGAGAGAAACATGAACTCAGATGATACAAAATTAGTTCACTCACGTGTTAATATGTTATTAATGTGCCTTTGTAATGTTCAGTGTTGGCTAGTAACATGCTAAATAACATATTACAGTATTTCTTCTTTCATGAGTGCTGAAAAAAACATACTGCAAATCACTGCAAGTGTTGGTCAGAATGATAAGCAGGACTACAAAAACCAACTTCCTGTCCACCTGCATGCACCTGTCCTTTTCACCTTTTCACAAGTCTCCTGTGCCTCCTTTGCAGTGTGAAGTGTTAGGAACACAGCCTAACATTTGGTAGGTGGAAGCCTCCCTAATGGCACAAAAAGTAGCTTAAACTATACTAACCCACTCAAATCCATTTTTACCCACCCAGTTAAAGAACAAGTACCGCAGTCTGGCTACACTGCCTCCAAACCGTAGGCTGGCTGTGTGTTAAACCACAAGAAATAGTCCCATCTGTTTGACATTGCAGGAGTTACAGTTGTTGGAAAGCACCTATAGAGCTGTTCTAATAGAGAGTTATTACTCCTGCTGATGAGATGTTAATAAACCTGTAGTTTAGGGCTTGTTTATGTAACCAGCAGAATATGAATAATGAAGTCTATGTCTAAGTATCCACTGGTGTCCTTGCTTTTCTTTACTTTTCATTGACGTATGTTTAAACGGACAGTTTAGAGGCTCAGATCTGCTCTTCCATTTTCCACTCGAGTTTGTAAAACCCCAAGTTCTGAGTTGAAAATATAATGTACTCAGGTAAATCCAATTATTATTTTCTCTCTCTTAATTTTCTTGTCACTGTTTTTTTTTTTTCCTGACAGAAAGTGTGAAGTAAGACGAGTCACCACTCACCAGTAGCCTCCCCTGAACACCTCTGGGTGACTCAGCTTTGTTGCTTGTGTGGAAATGTGTGTGTTGTTCTGACTGGACTTGAATTACTGTGGGTTCGAATACACCCCCGCCACCCCCCACCCCACCCCCCTTGCCATTTGGCTGTGGATGGAGTGCGTCACCCCCACCCACCCCACCCCCACCCCCACCCTCTCTGGAAGGTTGGATTGAAGGGGAAATACATGATAGGGGGGAAATTCACTGAACAAGATGTTCTTTTATATCTTCCAGACGTGCTGCATCACTGCAAATGGCCTGGGAACACTGACCTGGATATTTAGGTGCAGCAGGTTTATGCAAAGCCTTTCCAGGCCTGCATGACCGTGTGTTTTGGTTTTTGTGTATCCATTCTCTATGCTCTCTATCAAGTCGCAAACTTTCCGGAACCTAATTAAGGCCAGTGAGGGCCACTATTGGCTCTGAGCACAACAGATCCCGCTTGCTAATGAGACCTCAGGAATAAAGATCAATGACACAAAAGGGTTTTTCTTTTTTCAGATATCTCTCCTTCATTATTTCACTTTTGTCTTTGTCTCTTTTCAGCTCCAAAGACCTGCAGCCCAAAGCAATTTGTGTGTAAAGACGGGGTGACGTGCATCTCTAAGGGCTGGCGCTGTGATCGGGAGAAGGACTGCCCCGACGGCTCTGATGAGGAGCCTGATGTTTGTAAGTCTGTCAGAGTTGAAATAGTCCAGTGTATTGTATCCAGATGTTGCAGGTTACCATCCTGTCTACCACGATTATGATTCTGTTACATCTGACTCCACAGCAGAATGAAGTTTGGCTGACGTTTAACCATTCAGGGGGGATAATTGAAGCCTAGAGGGAAAAAAAGCTTTTATTTATATATATATATATTACATTTATATATATATATATATATGTCTAGATCTGTGTATCATATAATCTGAAGTGCCCCTTGGCAAGTGGGGCTAGGACGCTTCTTTTAAACATCATGTAGTAGATTTTTTCACTCATTCAAGTCTTTAAATTCAGTGGAATAGGAAAAAGCTCTCACTGCTTATCTCCTCTGATATGAATGGAGGAGTGTTTAAGGCAGGTTCAGATAGGGAGCATTTTCCAAAACCAGTATCAATTTAAATGTTAGCCTTTGATTTCATTCATTACAAAAAATGCAAATTCATAGTTGGGTCATGTAACATCTTCAGCCTATCTGTGCAGAAGATGTTCTTTTAGTAATGTGTAAAATGTGTAAAGTGGTTAGAGTTGAACATTATTCAGCAGCTGCCAGTGTTTGAATTTGAATTTGAATTTTTAAAAGACTTTTTTTGCAATACCATGGCTGTGCTAATACTTTATTGTAGCGTTTGATCCCTCCATAGAGACTCTAAAGGCAGTCATCGGCTAACAGACTGAGATTGATGGGCAATTAGATTTATTTGGCTAACCACAGCCAGGCTGGAGAAAACAATGGGGTGTTTTATCAGCTAGCGAGAGAGGTCATTTTGACTTCAAACAGTCCTGTCATGCCTAATTAGGAGATTTACAAAGTTTGTCTTTCTTTGTTGAATGTGATTTCCTTTTGCATTCAGAGCCACAGAGGATGCAGTCATGAGACAAAACCAAACTGAAAGTAGCACTAAAAAAAAAACAAAAAAAAAAAAACAAAAAAAAACAAAAAAGAAAAACGGCTGTCTTAATTAGAGTTGAGATGCTTTGAGGCTGATTCCCTGGGAAGTGAATGAAAGCAGCAGTGTCTTTTTGGTCAAGCTCTTAGACTGAAACGCCTGTAGTTTTCTAAGAGGACAGAGGGCTCTGGGTGGGGGGGTGGAATGGGGGGACAGTTTGTGTGTGTACACGAGGCCGGGTGGTAGAGTGCTATAGCTGCAGACTAGATGCAGAGACTGTATGAGGGTAGGTCTGGAAGTCATTAGAGACTCGCCCAGAGCAATGCAGAAACCTGCTGTTTTTCACAACCTGCTCTTTCCCCTCTTCTCTTCTACGGGCCAGCCTCCTTCCGTGTCTGTATCTGGGACAAAAACACAGTGACTCCATCTTCTGTCTCATGCTACTCCCTCTAGCTTATGCCAGATCCTCTCAAAAACAACCAGTTATGGGACCTGTGCTCTAGAGGGACCTGTCTTTACACAGGGTCAGTGCAGTAAACCCGAGTCCAAGTCCAAGAGACAAAATAAATGCCAGTTTGATCTTAGCTTTTTTTTTTTTTTTTTTTTAGAATTCAGGTTTTTGAAGATTGACGAGATTGTTCTTGAGGAAAGTTGCCAAATGCATTACAAAGGTGGGAATAAAAACTTTTATCTGCTACTTTAGAGTTTGACCAAGCACAGAAGTCAGTCCAGAGGGTTAGATAATATATAAGGGTGGTTTTAATTGGAACTGTGGGATACTATTGGAGAGCTGTCCTTCATTAGATTTAACGGGTAAGTCTGGTGATATTCTGTAGTTTTCTCTTTGTCAACAAATCTCATGAAAAGATCAACACCAACAATGAATTCATTATAACAACCAGCATTGTCTGAGCAGCCAAAGCCTCTCACTCGGTGCCATAGAACTCTATGGTTTTTCAAACAAAAAACCTCTATGGTTGTCTCTTCATTATGATGGGAACATGGGAACTGCAAATAACAGTTACTAATGCATAAAAATCCAAAGTGTTACGAAATTATTTTTGAAATTAAAGAATATATTTGTGACCTTTTTTATAAAAAGGTCCTCTTTGGTAGGAGCCATTGGCCTTGGGGCTGCTTGTCACAGACAGGAAAGGAAATTTGAAAACAACTAAAAGATGGACAGATGCTTGGGATTTGCTGACAACTTAAGAATGACATCACCAGCCTTGTTCTATACAACTGCTGAGGCATCCTGGTGGACAACGCTTTGGGAGGCATGCCACGTAACCACCACATCTATCATTCAATTCCAACCTTTGTCGCATCTCTTTCCCCAAGTTTCCTATTGCTCTCTACTGTCAAATTATCCAATAAAAACAAGATGGCATTTGGAAACAAGTAAAAAAAAAAAAGAAAAAAGAAAAAAAAAGTAGTTTTTTTACAGATGTTGGGTGTCGAAGTTGTAGAGCGCTAAGTGAATCTCCACCCAGTTAAATGAGGTTGATTTGCATAGCTCATCATATGTATAGGCCCTATGTCCTACAGAAGAACTTGAAATCCACTTTTGTTACAAGGATGGAAAATGAACACTGATTGAAATGCCAAGCTGTCCAATGAAAACGTATCATACATATGTTTGTACACCACCCATATATTGAGTAACATTTGTAGTTTAATTGTTGTGATAAAGGCGCTTTTGCAGATGCTTCTGGTTTTGAAAGATGCATGAGAGAGGTTTATTTATTCACTCATGTGGATGGGGCTTCACAGTGGCCTTTGTTGGGGTGTTGGCTATTGCCAGTGAAGTCAGCCACTGTCCAGTGCAGCTGCTTTGCCCTGCTGTGTAACCCCCACAATGCTGTTCTTTGTACCCCGGCGTGCTGGGTCAGACTGGCATAGAGGGATGCTGAAAGAGTAAAACAAAAACAAAATGGTTGTCTGGGCATATGACCTTTATGTAGCACTTTGATCTGGATTCCTAATCAATGAACAATTGAAAGCCATGTAATGAAGATAAATACCCCTGTGCGTAGCCTTGGGGTAGGGTGTAGGCTCTTGTAGAGCTGCCTTCTCCCTGGGCTGTAGACTTTATTAGGGTTCCTGAAACATTCCCACATGCAGTGAGTGTGCCCTGGAAACACAGGAAGTGTGTAACGCTGCAATGACGTCCCCTGCCCCTGTCCTTTAATAAGGGCAGTTTTATAGACAGTTCCCACCTAGGCTGCAATTAGCCCTTTAGGAGATGAAGCACTTTTGTAACGGCCACTTTCAGAGTGGAAAACATAATCTTTTATGATGTAATGTACATCTCATTGCCTCCTGTCAAAAAAATGAAAGACTGCCTTGAGAATAAAATGTAATATAAAGTGTGTATTTGTTTTATCATTGATCTGTTTGCTCAGAAGTTAGACCCACAGCAGTCGTAATGAGCCATGAGGGGGTTTATTGTTTGGTGTGTATTTTTTCAGTGGTTTCATTTACCAGCCAGTTGACCCAAAGCCAGTGGTTACGCAGTGCAGATATGGAGGAAGTGATCTGTTTGATCCTGCTACTGTCTCCTTAAAGCAGCCACCACCCAGTCCAGATAGCCATCAACATGTCAAGGAAAACAACCCTTGCGCAACATGAAAGAGTCTGTCACCTGCCAGCACCTTGTTCCTGCAGGTGTGAGTGCGTGTGCAGATTTCAGTCTGCTCTCTCTCCTCTCTCTCTTTTACACTCGTTTTGTTTTTCTGTGCCTTTTTCAATCAAAGATGCTTTAAACTGTGTTCTTGAAATGGCGTTCCCCTAGTAGTCACTAACACACACACATAAACACAAATATCAGTGTGAGCATTACATCACACACCTTCAGAGGAGAGGGCTTGTCACCATGAGTGTGCAGTTCTCTGAAACTCATCAGCCCATGTGACATGAACGCCATATATTTTGGCAGAGAGTGGGGTTTGCACTAAATTGGCCACAAAATGTGATACATTGTAGTAAGTTATGTGTCAGATTATACTTTTATTGAATTAAAGAAGTAACAAATCCAGAATACTGAAGCCTTAAAAGTAAGAGGAACTATTTATAAAATGCAGTGATGCGCTCTAGAACTATTATTTTATTTACTGAAATGAGGAAATGTGTCCAGAATACTTTAAACCTGCATTCATGGATTTTTTTTGTCAGCTCAACAAGCTGTAAACATGAAAAATGACATATCTTATGAACGTGTTGAACGTGTTAGCCAGCAGTTGACTATTTACACACCCATAGATAGACAAACAAAAAACATCAACACTTATTAGAGTTTTGTTTCTTTCTGGTGAATTTAAGTCCAATATTCATTCTCCTTTTAGCTCTGTTTAGGTCTCCACCGACTCCTGAGGGACATATGAAGCCTATATCTGGCTCTTCAGCAGCTACATGCTTCATGTGCTTGTTAGCTGGCAAGTAGCTAGTCGCAAACTTTGCTGGGCAGGTACTCTACAGGTGCTTTACCAAAGGTTTTCCTTTGGAGCGCTCTGGTAGCCGAATGGTTACTGCGCACAAGTACACAGCGCCTGTGGTTTGATTCTGGATTCACTGCATGTTACACCCCCGTCTCTCTCCCCCATGTGTCCTGTCTGCCTCTATAATGGTGACTGTCAAATAAAGGCAAGAACCTCAGAAAAATAAGACAGTCCAACGGACACTGCACACTTCTGGGTTCCACGGACACCGACCAAGGAGGACGCCACTTCTCCAGATAAGGCACACAAAAGCCCGCTTGGCCTTTGCAAATGATCATCTGGACAAAGAAGAAGACTTCTGCTCTTCTGTTTTATGGTCAGATGAAACAAAAATTGAATTGTTTGGCCACAATGATGTATCCTTCATTTGGCGTAGAAAAGGAGAAGCCTTCAACCCTAAGAACACCATCCCCACTGTCAAACATGGTTCTGGGAACCTAATGCTTTGGGGGTGTTTTTCAGCCAATGCACCAGGGAACCTAATCACAGTAAACGGCACCATGAAAAAAGAGCAATACATCAAGATTCTCAACAACAACATCAGGCAGTCTGCAGAGAAACTTGGCCTTGGGCACCAGTGGACATTTCAGCACGCCAACGACCCAAAACACACAGCAAGAGTGGTGAAGAAATGGTTAGCGGACAAAAACATTAACGTTTTGCAGTGGCCCAGCCAGAGTCCTGACTTGAATCCAATTGAGAATCTGTGGAGGGAGCTAAAGATTAGGGTGATGGCAAGGAGACCCTCCAAGCTTGAAGAGTTCGGAGCTTCATCGCTAAAGATGAATGGGCAAAAATACCAGTGGAGACATGCAAAAAGCTGGGTCAGCAATTATAGGAAAGCGTGTTTATTGCTGTAATAGCCATAAAGGGCTTTTCTATGATTATTGAGAAGGGTATGAAATAATTTTGGACATGCCACTTTTTGTTCAAATGTAAATAAAAAGCTGAGAAATATTTTTTACACAATGATGCGTCTTGTACATCGTCTTATTATCTTCTGGAGAAAGCCTGTGTCATTTCGGCGGTCAAAAAAAACAGAGAAGTTTGAATAAAAGTAACTTTAAGTAAAAATTTGCCAGGGGTATGAATAATTTCGGGCTTGACTGTAGATATATATATATATATATATATTAGTCTATTTAAGGGTGTGGAGAGCCGGATGGGATCCACCAGTTAGCTGTTTTTAGATGAGGAGTTGAGGCCGGGGCAGAAGAGAGGGCAAAGCAGGCTGGCTCCTGAAGCAGGACAGGAGAGTCCGGCCTGTGTTCAGCCAAGAAAAGCGTGTCAGGGGTTTAAATTTTAAAAAGAGCATTATGTAATCTCAGCAGGGCTCTGCGCAGAAGGGGGTGGGGCAAGTCAGAGGCACCCTTTGTGGGGTGGGTGGGGGGGGGACTAGGAGCAAGCCTGGGACAAGAAGAGAGATAGAGCGGGGTTTATGATGTGGGAGAATGAAAGACACGAACAACAAAAAATATGAACATTTGGGTAATCGAAGCCCCCACCCATGCATCGTGAAGGTAGAGGCTGACAGATGTTGAACACCTGTCGTTGCCTCGTGGCTAATCTTTCTCTCTGTATGATGAACCACCTTCTGTCTGATTAGTAGCAGCAATAAATTACTACATCCCGTATGTGAGAGTGCATTATTGAAGACACAGCTTGTCTCCTGCATCGGTGGTTTGGTCTCCTCAGGTTTCTTGGCTCTTATGATGACGACCACTCTCATCCTCCGCTTCGACCCCCTCAGGCCTTTCCTGTCATTTGCATAGCTGTTTTTTTATGCGACAATTAGTTGTCTGTCCTTTGAATTAGCTTTCTAATGCCCTAACAAATGAAAATGACTTTCTGGAGAGCGGCTCGGTGCTTAATTTGTGACGATTAAAGTTAGTCTCTTGCTTTCTTCGTAAGAACTCTAAGCCAAAATAGACTAGGTGCCTTTCAGATATTTAGTTATTCTGGGGCAGCAGTATGGCTGCCTCTCCTCTTTTCTACAAGAAAAACTTGCACAGTACTAATAGTTTTAAGTTAATCCTCAGTCCATTGTGAGGAAATAATCGGCGAATGAATCAAATAAAGAGTATGTTCAGCCTCAGAAATAGAGTCACTACTTAAGAACTTTTTCCAGTAGGCAATAGGTCTATTTTTCTTCTCTCATCTGTGTGTTTGTAAGACAAAGGAGGAGAAAGAGACGGAGAGAGTGTGTGTCTGATTTACATGGTATGTGTGTGAGAGGTGCTATTGGAACTTTTTGTCATCTGTTCTTTTATGCATAAGCTTAAGGAAGCAGGTGTGTGTGTGTGTGTGTGTGTGTGTGTGTGAGATGAATGGCAGAATATATTTATATATTTATGTCTTTCACCAATGATTTCCTTTCTGTGTAACTTTACTTTTCCTCTTTCATAAGCAATACTGATGTAGGTTCAATCTATTTCTTATTTTGGGGTGTCTGGTGGTGTTGTCCTATATGAATCATGGAATTTACTTTGCTGATAGAGCTGTTTGCTCAGTGGTTTCTCTGCCCTCAGGAGCAGTGGCGCTGCTGTGTTTGGAGAAAGCTCAGTTTGTTGTGCTTTCGAGAGCTGGATTTAGCCTTCCTGCTTTGCTTGTCACCCTGCCAGCCACCCCAGAAGCCCCCCAGGAAGGAATGAAAATGTGGTGTTGATATCTTGGAAGGAAAGGGGTGAGCAGAGAGCCAAAAGACCAAAGATCCCACCATCAAGTGCAGGGTGCAGAGGGGTCACACAGTCTGCCACCAGAGTTAAAGCCAGAGAGATGCTTATAATTAATTTAATTTATGATGTGAATTTGTATATAATCACTGTCATACTGATACTGTGTGATGCCCTGGACAAAGGAAATACAGGTAGCTGAAAACAAACTCCTGTATTTGTGAGGCACCCACAGCTGCCACTGGAGTGGCAGGTTAATGTGTTGTTTTTCACCTGCAGAGTGTTTATAGGATAGCTGTCAGAAATAAACAGAGCTGCAGTGCAGGCACTGTTACCCTCAGCACTCTGCCGCTAGCTGTTGCTGCGCCTGCTCTCTTTGCTGCCCGTGAGCTTTCTGACAAGACTGTGTTGAGTAGCAACATCAAAACACAAACTCCCCATGTTAGCCGCTCTGTCCTCTCTTAACCTAAACGGAACTCTGCTGTTGTTGCCTCTTGTTTCCACTGCCGTGTCCTAGTTGTTTGGGGGTTTTGTTCCTTTGGCAGGGCAGACCATGGGGGGAGGTCAAGGGGTGCCTCGGGGGGCTGCTGGGTCAGGATTCAGGGGCTCCGTCCAAGAATGTGTCATGTGGGCCAAGAGCATCACAGAAAGGGCCCGGCCAGCCTGTGGGGACATCAGTGGTCAGAGAAGCCCAGTTTAGTGTGTCACTAAGAGCTGCCGGCAGTAAAGTGGTGCGCCGATATTTATTCATGAGGTATATTTATGGATCAACATATTAAATTATTCATCTGCATCTGGATGGTTGACGTCTGTGAAAAGTGTCAGGATTATTTTAATTATCGAATGCTTGACAGTAGAATGTGCTGTGTATCCACTATTGTTTCACATGCTGAAGCCTCTGCAGTATTTAAAATGAAACTGCAGGCAGTGGGTAGCCTCGTTGCTCTCTACAGTTGGCCTCATTCTGGCTCACATAAAGTCCCTTTTATGTTTTTGCTCTAGCACTGGCAGCATCTTGTTATTTGTTTGCGTGTTTGTTATTGGTTGAATGAGCATTGTGCCGACTAGCATATGGAAGGGAAGCATAAACTAGTGAATGGAAAATCCCCACAGCCTAACAAGCTTTGGGCTCAGGGACAGCCAGATCCAGACCCAGATCTTGACTCCTTCTCAGTCAGCTGGGCCTCCCTCTCCTACTGGAGAGGAAACACAGATGAAGAGACAGTTTCCACGATGAATAATTCTGCAAAAATGTTGCTGGTGAAAGAAAAGGCTCGAGAGTCTGAAAAGTGGGAGAAATCCGAGCAGATACAATTACTAAGGAGAATGTGTCTTTAAAATATTAATCCTGAAACAGCACATAATTAGAAAGAGTCACCCCCCCACCACCCCTCCCCTTTATCACTGTGCCCCTGTGGCCTTCACCATTTCCCCCAGCTCTCCCTCCATGTGGCCGTGCCGCAGTTCAGATCAGGCTTCGCACGTGACACTGCTTACAACACCGGGGCTCAGCCAAGCTTTGTAGGGGGGCCACAGCCGATTTGTGTGATCCAAACAATGGCCTTAGTTCTCTTGTCCCCCCACCTCGCTCACCACCCGCTCTGCCCTCACTCCCTCGGACTGGAAAAGTGCATGTGATATACCTCTGTGTGTAGCGGCTTAAAGGCTCCGCTCGTGCAAGGTGTCTGAAATCCAGCGTGCCGCAGTATTGTTTTGATAGATGCTCAAAGAAGAAAGGCTTTGTTTGGCTCTAGTGGCGACTGGGACTGGAGAAAAGTATTCGTCAGCTGCTACTCTACATTCAAAAAAATAGGTGGTTAACAACCTCTTTAATGCACTGCAGTTTTAGATTTGAAGTAGGGCTGCAGTTGTTGTTTGTACATCCTCAGGCAAATTTTTGAGTCAGACAGATCTATGGAAGAAGTGAAGAAATCTGTCCCAGTATCTGCTCACGTCATTGTGATGTTTGTAGCAGAGAAATGAAACCTTGGAACAACCTATGGTTCACCACAGGAAAAGAACAGTCAAATCACCAGCGTCGGTCTTCGACCTGCGGCACTCTCAGAAGGACAGCTTGAATGGGTTGATGACGGAGATAATTTTCCTTTTCCCTAGATGCTCTGATTGAGCTACAGAACAGAGCAGCTGAAGCTGTACCAGCCCAGCCTGTGTAGATCTTTCACCGAACCAGTTGACGACCTGCATAGAGGAATAGAGCAAATAGAAACTTGTCAAAGAAAAAAAAGGGTTTGGGCCTGCTAACCTGGCTCCCTCACAGTAGAGGAATGTTGAATAAAAGACCCTGTTTAATTCAAATTAGCAATGCCTTTTCCACTGCGGCCCCGCTGCCAGCTCGCACAAGAATGAAGCCTTGTGGGGCTCTGTCCACTTCCTGTGGATGAGGTGTTCCACTCGGTCTACTGTGTCTCCTCTCTGCTTTTTCTCACTTTCTCTCTCTCTCTCGCTCTCTCTTTCTCTCTCTCCCTCCCTCTCTTTGTCTCTTACAGTCTTCGTTTTCCACATATTCCTCTCACTCTCATACAGTTACTGTAAATGGGTCAACAGATGTTGGGAGGAAAATAATGGGAAGAGATAAAGAAGGAGAGGGAGTGATTTTGGAGGTGGGACAATGGGACAGTTTGACGTGCCACATAGGCAGAGAAAGATGAGCCCTGTAGAGGAGTGATAGGTTTCAAATAAAGTTCATGCGTGGGAAAAAGAAGGGGGAAAGAAAAGACAAAAAGCATCATGCTGCATCTTGGCTCTAGTTTTCAATTAATGAAAACTGACTAACAAGACAAATGATCTATCAATATATCTCTCAACTTCTTACTATGTCTTTTAGAGAAACATCCCATTATCTGCCACGACTCAAACACACAATGCAACAAATTGGTTTGGAACAGGCAAATATTTCACGATTCATAACTACAATCCAGCCATTGTGGTTGATCATCTTTATAAAGACATAAATGCTGTTAAACAAAATCTGCTGTGGTTAACATTATTGTGAATTAGCAAGGCAAAATTTGCAGTTTGGCAATACAGCACAAGGTTGTGGGCAACACATCGACTGGACAGAAGCTGTGCTGAGTCATTAGTCTTTTTGTGGATGAAAGTCTGGTCAGAGTCACGAGGCAGGAGACTTCATCCAAGAAAAAGAGTTCAGTAATAAGGTCATTAAGGAGAAAAGCCCTCTGTGCTAAGCAAATGGTTTTAGCAGTATATTCACTTGTATGGTGAGTTCAAGCTGCATAGATTTAGTGTCTTAGAAGAGGAGGAGGAGTTTTAGGCCATACGCATATTCACCCAAGATGGATATGTTTTCTTACTCAGTCCTACTACTATACCAGGCCTGCATGCCAGGACAGTGGCGGGCTTATTGTCAGTGTTTTGCCTCTGGGATGGATGTGTGTATGCTGTAGACGTAGTGAAGGTAGTCATTTGGCTAGGCCCAGCTAGGATAATGGTGTGTTTGTAGTTCCTGCTAGTTTTCCCCAGTGGCCATCTTATGCTGCCACAACGGTTCTTTGGATTTCTGCCTTGTGGTTTAGCCTGTTAGGTTGGCAAGAGGAAAAGATGAATGTAAATCCACGATGGATGAGAGGGGAAAGGCAGAAGAATTGGGAAACAAGGTAAAGGAACCAAAAAGCTAGCTTTAGGAAAGGAGGGGAACAGAATACCTGCCTTTATTGAAACAAATGGCTTCATTTTAGAATCTGAACTGTCACTGACACATGGAAATGAATTTGTCTTACAGAGACACTTGGTGAAAACAGACTGGTCTGACAACATGTTTCCCAACTTGAAAATCAGAAGAAAGTTTTTTGTTTTCCCCGACGTTTCACATGCATCTCTGATTAATTACTGCGAAGTGACAGTACGATGTGATTGATCAATCACTGTGCTGAGCCAGACACATCCTGACGTACATTGTCTCATTATCAGTGTAGTCACTGGGTGCTGCTCTCAACAACTTCCTCCCTCATTTAATGACCAGCCTTTGTTGTGTGATTACAGTGCATCTGCTCTTGTTCCCGAGGGTTCATGTTATATTTAATGAAAGTGCAACGAGACGTCAGATAGCTGGGGTGGTCTTTATTTCAGGCAGGGCTGTGAGACACCCTGGTGAAGAGGACGGAGGGATTACACCGGTTTGTTCACCTGTTGATCAGGAGCGGCTTTACCATCTTGAGCATCTTTGTAGGAATGTCCCTGTTGGGCCACTGTAATTAATTGTCTGATAATATTTAAGGTTTCTGTCTGTTATTATGCCTAACTAAGTTGGCCTATTGACTCTCAACAATGCTAAGCATGAAGGGTATTTCAAAATCAGTCTTAATCTGTTTTTAGTGTATTCATACAGTGTTTGCTGCACAGCCGCTGCAGGTTACCTCTGTCTTGTATCTGGGCGCAGGATGGTTTGTGATGAGACCCACCACAGTGCTGCCATCCACAGATATTAAGGAACAGATAGCTGGATGTGCACTCACATATCGAGACGGGAGAGAATCATTTCTGTGTTGCAGCGGTCTGACAAATATGTTGTCAGCCGCACACGTAGAGCCTGCTGTCTGTCAGAAAGTCTGTCATCCACTGACAGAATGAAAGGGCGGTATTTTATAAAGATTGATTTTTTTAAGCATTTCTGCCTTACTGAGCAGTTTGTAGTCAGGGCAAAATGGATGAAAGAGACAAAGAGAGAAGGCGTATGAAAAACAGCCCAGGGTAAACTCAATCGTAGGAACTCACGGCTGCACGGTACAGTAATATATGCGTCTTCATGGCCCCAAAGAAATCTGTTTGCAACAGGGTGTTAGGAGTGGCACAGCTGGAGCTGTGTTCACAGGGAAGGTGGTGCAGTAATATCCATTTTGCTCTGACATACTGTTTGTGTTTCTGCCTGCTGAGAGTGGTGCAAATCCGAGCAGAAAGAACAATTTTAGTGACTTTCATCGACAGAGTTGCAGACGGACCTCTGCGAAATTCACAGTAGCCTTTTTTTGGAAAAGCATTTTTACTTTGATATACAGCTCCATTCATGTACACATTAAATATACATCAAATAACAACCATCTATGTGAGTAAGGATGAAACTCTATCTGGGTTGTATTAATGGGTTGATTATAGAGCTGCAATGATAAGCTGAATCATTCATTTGTTTGACTGAAAATGAATCCGCAGCTATTTTGACAATTGATTCATTATTGAAGGATATTTTCAAGCAAAGGCAAAAAAGATGAATCCATAATGAACATAATCATTAGCATTAGTTGATTATTACCAATAATTTCACCCACATATATCTAGTCATCTTGTGTAATAACACACATGTCAAACGGCATGTATAATCAGTAGATCTGATAAATAACCAAATGAATAGTTAATCAAGGGGAAACAATAAAAGAACCTGAAGTTTCTCATGTAAAATTTCTGAGGCTTTCCATAAATTTTGAAAACTGAACAGCACAACTGACAAGTAGTTATTTATGTGTTGGAATGTTTCAGGAAAAAAAATAAGGGAAAGGAAAACTGCATTTGAAAATAGCACAAATTTGGTTCTTTTCCCTTTTCAGTTGACCGTATTCATGTTTGTTTGTTTTTTTTTTCTTAGGTCCCCACAGTACAGTGTCACGGTGCCCTCCCAATGAATACCAGTGTGGAGGAACAGAGCTCTGCATCCACATGAGCAAACTGTGCAACGGGGTTCCAGACTGCACTGACGGCTGGGATGAGGGCCCACACTGCAGAGGTATCACTGTCACATTCATCCATGTTTGACTCTCTGATCACTTGAGTGTAAAAGGGGCTTAATAATACAATTCCTGTCCTAGAGCATCCTGTCTGTGTGAAGTCTGACTGGATTTTCTACTGTACTATTCATTATCGTACAGTTCTCACCCCTGAAATCTTCACACTGTGAAATAACAGTGAAGTCACGGTAACAGATCGATTTATCACATTACGTGATAATATTGAACTGTGCTGTGTTCTGTGTTAAAACGGGCTGTATGTGTTGTTGTTTTTTTCTCCCATCAAGCCACAGCTCTCTGTGCTTTATGGAGACACAACCAACTGGATGTTTGCCATTCTGTATCTTTACCCTTTAACCTGTTTACTTGAAGCCAGACAGTCATGAATTCATTCTGTTCAATACACTTTTAAAATAGAGAAGTTGTCATTCTGAAACCCAGAAACTAGGAAGTCATTTATGATGAGCCGAAAGAATGTAATCTCCTATAAAAGAATGTGCTGATGAAATACGTTGTTGTGCAAAAGACCTAAATATCTTCACTGGATGGATGAATTACTCCAGTGCAGGGTGAGGGTCTAAAGGGAACTTCGGTCCGTCTGTTGTTTGACATGTCTGTGCAAAGGTTAGCCGAGGAGCACAAGTGATGATAGTTCATCAGATGGTGCCCATTGAGCTGCTTTGATTCTCAAAGTGGTCTGAATCCTGACACAAGACCCATAAATGTTAGAATATCCAGCAGAGATCATTACCACTGCAACATTGATATATACCCTGAAGTGTACGTTACACTTGAACAACCTTGATTGGTATTAATAGTAGATTTTCATTTGGCTTGATACATAAAAAAAACTGCCAGATACCAGCAGCTAAGAGAAGGAATCAAAAACAAAAGATTGAATTATTATTTATTCCAAGGCTTTGGGATTTTCTTTCTAAAATTAAGAGTTAAATATTAACCTGACCATCTCTTGCTCTCCTGAGGTGGGCACCTGTCTTTTCCATATCTGTTTTTTTTCCCATCTCTCCACTAAAAACCTCTCCCTTTTTAAAAATGAGCTTGAATTAAATATTTATTAAAGAAACACGGAGAGAGAGAGAGGCATTGGAAAGGACATCAAATTTTAATGCACTTTCAGGCTGGCTGGACTTTGAGGTGAGAGTGGTCTTCTGTATGCGAGTGTGTATGTGTGTGTGTGTGTGTGTGTGTGTATTCACCTCATAGTGAGGATGAAAATCTGCCCACATGTGTGGGACGTAGCAGCTTACTGGAGACAAAAACATGAGGCTCCACCAAGGTGGACCAATTATTTTAAGGCCAAGACTCTGTTTTAGTTAGAACTAAACTGAAATGTGTGTGTGTGTGTGTGTGTGTGTGTGTGTGTGTGTGTGTGTGTGTGTGTGTGTGTGTGTGTTCGTGTGTTCGTGTGCGTGTGAAACATAGATATCTCCCCACAACATCTTTTGTATTCCAGGGGCTGTCAAGTATCTCATTCAGGGTCATCCAATTGATATGAGTGGTTTGCATTCTGAGCCAACACAGAACATTTTATTTGCTCCAAAATAAATATTTTGTGGTATGTGCCATGGTAGGTTGTTTACATTGTTGCCTATGTTGGTTTTCTAAACACATCTCGGTTGTTTGGTGCTCAGACTTGTTTTGGAAAATTCCGGGCACGTCTGTAATTTGAACTGTGGTTGTCCCAGCAAGCCTCTGGAGAGCAGCAGGAAAACTTAGGACTTGTTGCCCGTCTGTAATATTCATAGCGTTGTATGGGGGTTGGCAGCAGTGCCTTATAGGTGTTTGGAACTCCTCTGGCTCGAGCTTAACTTAATGATTGATTTGGGAAATTCATTTGGTCAGTAGTGCAAAAAATATGTACAGTACAGCAACAGAACTGTGGGCCTTTCTTTCTTTCAGTTTGAAAGCGTGGCGCCTCGAAGGAGAGATTCTCGATCCCGCTCTGCTCCTCTCCCCCCCGGAGGTGTTGTGTTAGTGTGAATTGTCTGCCAGTGTTTCTGGGCAAAGTGAATCATTTGTGACCGATAGATCTCAGCCTAGCTTGACATGGCCGTGTCTGTTTGACTATGACTCACTGTGCCTTGATTTATATCTCACAGGATGTGCAGTGCACCGTTAAAAAGTCTGCTGAGATTCCATTATGCAGTCAGTCAGCTGACTGGAAGGTGTGATTGAAGCGTCTGTATGCAGCCTTGGAGATGGTCGGGGTTTGTTTGCCTTCCACTCAGAAGTTTTCTATCTAAAATTTATTTGACTTAAAGGACCAATCCGTCTTAACATCACATACATAACATAAAACTTCAGTGATATAAAAGACGAGAAAATGAATGTGACATTTTGATGTCAGTTACATAGAATCAAAGAACTGAAGTCTTTCTAGCCAGACTCATATTTTGTACTGACAATCAGCAGCTGCACACACAAAAATCACTTATAACAACCATATCAGCTGATGTAACGATTTGTGCAGCAATAAGCAGAAATTATAAATATTGCCGTTGTCATTTTATGTGAGATGAGCTTAAGATGTCTAGGAAGGCTTATTATAAAAAATCGCTTCACTAAAGTGGGCTGAGTTTTTCTTGGCGTCGGACTTCACTTTGCAGCTGTATTAACAATAATCACAACATTATACATTTCACTCATTATTATTTTCTGTCCGTTTATATTCAGTTGCCACACTTTAAATACATAAGTGCAACCTGAAATCGAATGTATCTGAACTTTTGGTAAAGTTTGGCCTGGTGAGGTTTTAAGACTGCATCTAGCTCCTGTTTCTCTTCAGCAATTCTGTGAATGGTATGATGATCTTCATGGGTTCATTTTTCATTCACAAATATCTCAAAGGTCAAGCAGGCACATCCGTGTTTGCCATTATTTTTACTCGGTATAATGAGGATAATGTAGAATGGTGGTTGTTTCCTGTAAAGGAAAGCCCTGCTTATGGGTGTGATGATGCATTAGATTGACAAGCTGTAATTTTCTTCAAAGCTTCTGAAGATTTCGCTTCTCAGATTCTTCTCAGTCATCCACTGGGCAGGGCCAACATTTGGTCTTCAGTAAACAAAGATTTATGGTGCAGCCCAGCTGGATGGGTTCTGAGAGCAGTAATGGATGTTCACTTGTGACCAAAACAAACATTTAATCATGAGCCAAAATCCCTCACCCGAGGCTAAATGTGAAAATGTTTTGTTTGTTAGTTCTGTATCTTTAGCACCATTGTACTGAGCTGTTGTTCTCTTACAATTTCCAACTCAGAACACATCGCTCTCACCAATGACTCATTCTGGTTGAATAGATGTTTTTTTGTTTTCAGGGCCGGCACTGTATCTGCGAGGCTTTCGGTTCCTAAAATGCTGACATGTAGTCTCACTACATTCGACCACACGTGCTGTAGATCACATCTCAATTTTTTTGCTGGATTGATGAGTAACTGAGCAGAATCTGAATCTTTTAACATGTGCCTCATTATCAGGAGCAGGCTGCAGAGAGTATTAGTTAAAAAATTTAGCCTCACACGTCAAGTATTTATGCCTCTCAGCCCCCCGCGGTGCTGTAAATATTCTCCACAAAATGAACAATGGCAGCTTCAGCAGCATCTGCTCCTGATACCTACAGGCATGCCATAAGCTTCTGTGTCTTCTGCCAGATATGAAGGAGGATGAGTGAAACCTGAGTGATCACAGTATGATCTGTGGCTTTATTGTGGTGTGTTGAATGGATTATTACATAATTATGCACAAATCTACCCCCCATTAGAACAGTATGCAGTGTTTTCAGCCCAATAACAATGTGGACAACAGGGGGAAATAATGAATAAACATCTCTCCCGTGCCCCCCCCCCCCCCCCCCCCCCCCCCCCCCCCCCCCCTTGTCTGTCTGTCTTCAGAGTATATCTCCAACTGCTCGCTCATGGGTTGTCAGGAAAACTGTGGAGTGACTCCAGGAGGGCCTGTTTGTTACTGTAAAGGTGGTTATGAGATCAGCTCGGATGGAAAGATGTGTAAAGGTGAGTTCCTCCTGCGGTTTAGTACATGCTGCGAGCATAGAATCAATAAGCCACGATGGAAGAATACCAGATGATTCATCTTTATGTTGGTATATCTTTGTATTTTATTCCTGCTTTAAAATGACAAACGGCTAGCAAATAACAGGATAAGAATTACCACTGGATGTGTGTAAAATGTAGTTTGCTATGCAGCATCAACAACAACAAACATAAGCTTACGTGGCGTACATGCTTTCCCCTCCAGTAAGTCCACATCAGTGCTGAAGTTCTTCCAGCATCCAAAGCTGCACCAGTGTTTACTCAGGTTTTTTCGAGAAACTAAACCAAGTGCAGAACACACAGTGGGTAGTTCAGGGGACGTGGGAGTGTGGGGCATTTTCTACAAAAGCCCGTTTGGAAACACTGAAATCTCAGGAGCCACTGAGGTTACAGAGGACTTACTGGAGTTGATGAGCAACACTTGCAAACCTCACTTATATAATGGTGTTTTTGTGCAACAAGCCAATAAAATATTACACCTTTTAATGAATCACAAATTCAACATGGCAAAAATAAACCAGAGATTAAATGCAGAGTCACATTGATGTATTTGTTAGTTAAAGAAAGTGAATACTCACAATCTTATACACTTCTACACGTTATCTGTGGAAGGGTTTATGTTTTTATTTTATCCTCTGTTTATGCTATTTCTGAACTGAAATTAGTTGTTTTTGTACTTTCACCAAGTAATAACACCGTCTGTGGTTTTTGTTATTCAGATTTTGATGAGTGCACTGTGTATGGGACCTGCAGTCAGTCCTGTACCAACACCGAAGGCTCCTACACCTGCTCCTGTGTGGAGGGCTACTTGTCCCAGCCAGACAACCGCTCTTGCAAGGCCAAGAATGGTGAGTACCAGCTGACAACAGCAGGACTGGATCACTGACTGAGGCTGTAGAGATGTTCTGTTCACGTTCCTCCTGTTTTACCCTCAGTTCTGTCCATCATGTTACATTTCCAGTGCCAGTAGACCGTCTGCCTGTCCTGTTGATTGCCAACTCCCAGAACATCCAAGCCACCTCCCTCAGTGGCACCACGGTCCACAGTCTGCTGTCCACCAGCACCAAACAAACCACAGCCATGGACTTCCTCTATGCTCAGGAGACAGTCTGCTGGATCCATGTAGGGGACTCCCCCTCATCCACACACCTCAAATGTGCCAAGATCCCCAACCTGAAGAGCTTCACAGAGGAGAGAGTCATCAACATCTCCCTCAGCCTGCACCGTGAGTACACCACAACACTTTGTATTATAAATCACACTTCAACCGCCATTCACTGAACAAGTAGCACTGCAGCTTAGAAGTCAGCACAGTATGATCTGCACAGGCCAGAGTACACAGCAAAATGACAGAGCCCAATTCTCCACACATAATACATAATACTAAACGCAAAGCAGCTGCCTCACACTGCGGCACGGCAAAATATTTGGGTGTGAATATCCTCATTTTTCAGGATTTTTTTTTTATTCCTGGAGGCCATACATAACATCAGTTGCCACTGCAAATTTCATTAGCCTAGGCGGCAAGTGCTGCAATAACAGCACAAAGGCCGGGGGCACCGTATATCACCTGTGGCTACGCAGCAATCTGTCAAACATCTCATCATTTTTTCAGGCTGAATCCTCCACTTTTGGTTGTGGAGTGGTTTTTGTACACACAGTGAAAAACACCCCCAGACTTTGAACCGTGCTCCAGAGAGAAAGAAAAAAAAAAAAAGCATTTTGAATTTTGATTTGTACATCACTCACACTGGATCGTGTCTGACAAGCAGTCACACTTTTTCTCTTGCTCCGTATGCAAAGGAGGATGATGAATTCTGTATTTCAGTTCAATATCACTCAGAAAAGTATGTTCCATGCTTCCATTATTCATGCAGGTCAGGCTGAAGTGAAACTGAGAAGTGATGCATACAGCAGCTGCATAAACTACTGCAGCAGAAGGACATTGATGCTATTAAATAAGCTGGTTACACATTTGTTTTGACACACACACACACACACACACACACACACACACACACACAATTAAAAGAACATGCCCAAACTGTATTTTCTAGAAATTGGCCTTTACATTTTGTGGTTAAGAACAGTAAAAACTACATTGAACCAGATGTTCTCAGGTCTGTTTTAAGTCCTGCTGCTATCTGATGTTTGGAATCCGACGTCATTCATTTTACAGCTCTAAATTTTAAGATAGGGGTAGTAAAGCCCAGCCATTGCACACAGATCCGGGCTGATCCTTAAATCAGAATAAATAGGTTTGTCTTATTTGCATCCTTTGTAGATGGTGATTTGGCTCGGCCTGTTGCTCTCAAATTTTCACTTTTGAAGTTGAATGTAAACAGGTGGAACAAAAAAAAAAAGAAATGCAGAGAAGTGCAGCCAAAAGTGAGCCGAGCATCAATAGCTGTGGAATAGATGTGTCCTTAGGTTCTCTATGCTTGTGCACAGATATTATGGTAACACATTAAAAGCAGCTGTGTTTTTCCATGGGTTAAGTTTCGTTTCAGAAAACACAGAACATTCTTTTGTCTTGGAAAAAAGTTGAAACTAAGTAAGAGGCGGAGATGTAAGTGGAAATGTAAGGAGCTTGATTGAAGGCAGACGTGTATACGTGCGTGCGCCTGATTGTAGACAACCTGCGGGTTTAAAGCTGCCACACCCACGATCTGCCTCCCTTTATCACTCCTTTGCTTCACGCCTTGTGTTCCCAGCCAAGTCACGGCCTGGCTTTTGGGCAGCTTGTTTTCAGTGAGTCAGAAGGAAAGCAGCAACAGAAACAACAACCTCATCCTGACAAAGCCAACGGGGACGTCTCATTGTACTCTGGTTCTGGGGAGTTGGTTGACAGATGGTTTGTTCTTTCTGCACTGTCATACTTATCTGCAAACATTAATTAAAGAACTCTTGCCTTGAATCAAAACAACGCTGCACTCACTCAGTCATTATCTTCATATTCTCTTCCCTGTGCTTCTCTGGTTCTCACCGCAATCCCTTAACTTCAATTCTGATCTCTACACGAAACTGAAAAACTGTGGTTGTATGGAATAATACAGCTCAGTTTTACGCCTCTTCTTTCTGTTCCTCTGTTCTTTACTCATAAACATTGCGACCGATCACATTCTGTCAGTGTGCAGCAGCTTGTCTCCATTCACGTCTTTTTTCCATGTGACTAAAGAACGCATTAACATGACAGAAATGACTTCCTCAATGCAGGCCATCAGAGAAAATGGAAAGACCGAATGATGACAGTCGGGCAGCTCTGTCTTCCACATGCGAGCACAATGTGGTGTAGCTGTCATTTGGAAATAATGTTCATTTCAAACCAGATGATATCAGACAAGCTCAGAACATTGAAAATTATGCATGAGGCATTTTAGCATCCTTCACAGTAATAAGATGAAGGAGGCTGATGCACCTCTCCGTCTATTTGGAGCCTCGTAAACACCAGATCTGTTATTATTAAATTATACAGTACATCTCTTAATCAATGAGGCTCATGCAGGAAACAAGATGATATAAGACCCATGTCAAAATCACTGAAATAGTACCACGATGATATAGAGATTTCCTATTAGGAAAAATGTGTTTGTGCTTAATAATTATGATTAGAGTCATTTTTAAAAAGAATGTCGTTGTCGCTATAACTGCGCAGCTGTAACTCAGCTCACATTGGACTTGGCAATTTTAGGACCAGAAGAATTTGCAGGAAATTCCAGCAGCTTCAGTTTGGTCCTCCACGCCTGCCCCCCCCACCACCACCACCCCCCCACACACACACACACACACACACACACACACACACACACACATTGCAGCGCTGATATGTGTGCATGTGTGCGCACACATACACACACGCATACACACACAAAATGGAGAACTAGCTGCAGGATCCTGACAGGATGTGCATGACAGATGATGACAGATTAGAGCTGTATTGCAGAAATAAAGGAGGCAATTGAGGGGCACTGCACTTCCTGTATCCAAGCGGCAATGTTACTATTTTCATGTCGGTGTGTGTATGAGTGAAATAAGAAAAAAGCCATAGAGATGCCATATGAAGGCATTTCAATTGTTAATGAGGCAAATCAAATTGACAGAGAAAATTAAACCAGGGTTGTTTCTGTTTTGCAGAATAAAAGCGACCATATTTAGTACAACAGGGTGGATATGATACAAAACATGGGAAAAAGTATACACCTATATATTTATGATGACTTAGACAGGTGGTGTCTGGAATATCTGCGTCCTCTGACCACCCAGCGGACCTCAAACAACATGCTCAGTGTCAGCAGAAAAAAAAAATACACAATACAAAGGGCAGATTTTTCTCATCTGTTCCAGTCCATAATGTAGAGCGACTGCCCAGACAGCAGAGTTGATCTGTTGGACAGGCTGCTGGCGTGCGAATGTGACAGAATAGGAGGAGCAGGTTTATGCTTACAGTCAACATGGAAGGAACCAGCAGCAACCAATGGCAAGGGGTGAACATACAGGAAATGATGCGCGTGGTTTGGGGTGACTCAATGACCGCGTTCAGTAATGTCCAACCAGTGAGTTGTTCAGGATGTGTCCACCCCCCCCAAGGTGTCGACCACCCCCCCCCCCCACCTTCCCATCAAACTCTCACTCTCCCCCAGTTTCTACTTTCAGAGTTCATGAAACATATACTTACTGTCATTCTATATTTGACATATATTTGCCTGTCTCTTGCCATTGCAACGATTGTGAAACACATGAAAGTGGTGATGTATCACCTCTGTGTGTGTTATTAGATTAAAATGTAATTTATTTTTCCACTAATTGTAGCTTTTATTTTAAAATCTTATCACTTTCAATAGCATACAACCCATTCTAAATGAGTTGTGCTTGTCAGACATCATTTATTGTAACCTGTGGTGAGGAATGCCTTATTGAAACAGGACGCAAACAACCTCTGAGTAAATCTAGTCCAGGTGTAAATCAGTTTGATCAGTTGTTTCGGGTGCTTAGAGCTCTCCCTATAGGGCGGAAACTTGGAAAAGAAATAAGGAAAGATTTACATTCAGTAAAAAGTAGACGCACAGGAGGAGGGATCCCAGAGCTGCCACTAAGCCTCCCTTCCCTGCTTGTACTGTAAGAGCTACAGTACCTGCCCCTACCCTTGCACAGTGAGCTGCAGTGTGCTGCTTAACACAGACACTGGCCTGAAATCTTCTTAAGAGGTCATGTGCTGTTAAAAGGCAAGCAAGTCAGCACATTTTCAAATCTTCTCTCCATTCAAAACACTTTAAACCTCTCTCTCTCTCTTCCTCTCACTCACTCACTCACTCTCTGTCTCTCTCTCTCTCTCTCTCTCTCTCTCTCTCTCTCTCTCTCTCTGTCTGTCTCTCTCTCCTCACATACATTAACCCTGAACCTTGTTTCATTTGCATTTCCCTTTGTCCTATGCCTATAGTGGGCCTCAACAAAACCACGTTTAGAACCAAAAAAAACAGTTTGTTTGTTCTTTTCATTTCATTTTGTCATACTCCCCCTCTGCCCGTGTTTTTCTGCTGTGACGCTTTCTCCAGATGGGAGTGTTGTGGGAGCGTTTTGGAGTGAGGGAGGTTGGCGAGGGGAAGTGGGGGTTGGGGTGTATGAGCACTTGGTGTTAAAGCTTCAGTCACAGTTTAAAAGTGACAGATCAGAGAAACCAAAGCCATATCAGCTCCATTAAAGGTAACGCTAGTGATATTACAACGCTATTGATCCCCTGTGTTATCAGCGTAGTACTAGCAGTGGGCGCCTGTGAAGATGTATGCCCCTCTCTTCTATTCTTACATATATTACTGGAGTAAAACTCTACCCAGAATTGCTCCATTTACCAATACATTATCTCGACATCCACTTGGCTGTTGTTTTTCTTAGACCAATAGGGAGCACAGAGATGAACAAGAAAACGTGTAGAAAACAAGTTGTTTAGAGAGAGGAGGGGAAAAAACGAAGAAGGCAGCCGGTTCTGTTTTTTCAATTATGCCGTGTTGTTTTGTATAGCATATTTTCAGCCAGTCAGAGCTGCAGTTAATGAATCCAGACTGTTTTCCCACCTCTGGGGAGCAGACAAAGGGGAGGGCCAGGAGGATGGTGCATGGAGGAGGAGAGAGGGAAGGAGAATGGGAGGAGATAGAAAAGTCTCCGGCTTTGCAGGAGCCATCTCTGTTTAGCAGAAGTGGAGGAAAATGGAGAGCAAGCGGTGTCAGAGAGCAGGGGACGGACATTTTTTTTCAGGGCTTTCAGCACACTTTTAGAATATTACACAATCTCCTCTTTTCTCCCCCATTGTTTATCCATTGCTTAATCAGTGAATCAGTGTGTTGTGGGGCAGCTGGAAGTGTTTAAACAGAGAACTCTGTGTTAAAAATTAAGAGCACCTTTGGGAATACGGCCCCTGATTCCCATAAACCTCAGAAATGCTGCAGCACAATGGCCAAGTTTCCCTAGTGGAAATCAGATCTCTTTCTCTCGCTCTCTCTCCCTTTTTCTTCTCTTCTCTGTCTTCTTTCTTTTTCTTTCTCACTTTTTCTTCCTCTCCTCTCTGTCCCTCTGCATTTTACTTTTATCCGTTTTCCACTTTTACCCGAACCCAAAATATTTGAAAGTGTGCCATTTCCCTCTCTTTGCTAGTCGTGCTCCTCAGAAAAAATGTGTCAGTTATTCTAAACACAGAGGGCTCCTCTGGAATTACAGCCAGATTTATTGGTCCATGGCTGGTAAGCTTTCAGTGTGCGCACTTTTATTGCTCTCTTATTCGCAGGAATCTGCTTCGTCATTTCCCCCACCCCGTTTATTCTTTTTTGGAGAAATCGATCCTCCTCTGCTTTCCCCAAAACAGCACAGTGACCTTATCACCCTAGTAAACATACCACCACATTAGACCTCCACCCGTAGCACTGAGCCCTGCATGATCAAGAACCCCTGCAGCACGACTTTAGTCCTATATCTGAGGTGTTTGTGTACGTGTGAGGACAGTTCTATGCAAGACAGAGCTCATTGCAGCTGTGAAAATACAAGTCTTGTCGTTTGTGAGGCCTTATCCCTTCTCTCTCTCTCTCTCTCTCTCTCTCTCACTCTCTCTCTCTCAATTTATCTCTCTCTCTCTCTCTCTCTCTCTCTCTCTCTCTCTCTATCTCTCTCTCACTCTCTCTCTCTCACTTTCTCTCTCTCTCTCTCTCTCTCTCTCTCTCTCTCTCTCTCTATCTCTCTCTCAATTTCTCTCTCTAGCTCGTATGCAGCTACTTTTCATTCTCCGTGCTAAGATTAATATTTAAAGGCACTACAGTCAGTTTTGGAAGAGGTATTCAGATCTTTTAAATAAGTAAAAGTAACAAAGTCACAGTGTAAAAATACTCAGATACAAGTAAAAACCTGCATGGAATGCATTCAAAATGTTACTTAATAATCTTTATTTTTATATTTGCATTGCAGCACATGATTACCACAGATTATTAGCTTCTGACTCTACAGTTCCTCTTAGCTCTACTCAGCAGTTTAATGTTCTGGCCACAACTTCCATGTTTTGGTTGAATGTCACTGTAGTTTTTGGCCACAGTGGGAAGCAGGTTTCTTTTTTCTTTTTTTTAACAACTTTAAATGAATGCTAATGTGTCCCTGTGTTGCTGGATGTGAAAACCAAGTAACTGTTTGTAACATACAATCTTGAAGGCGATAGTTGTGTTCATCTTGTTTCCACTTCCCCCAATTGGCCAAAAAGAAAAAATAACCATTTACTAGTGATGTATTGCACTATTAGCAAAATGTGTTGCTAATAGTACTTTTTGCTATGAGTTATATTATTGGATTGTAATTACTGATGCACTGTGTTAGCATAATTTTAATGTAGCTGGTCTAGATGGAGGGAACTGTAACTATTTCTATATAATGTTGGAAAGTTTGTTTGTTAATATTCTATATTGGTAGATTATCAGTTATTGGCTACCAGAAATTAACAACATATTCATGTTAAATATATTTATTTAATAAAAACCTCAATTAATATTAAAGTTACCCCCGGGGCACAGCCAATATTGACGCCTCCCTTACAGAGTTAGCCGCTCAATGCTGTCAATGCTCTGTGGCTCCTCTTGCTTGAAAAATCAGCTAGCAGACTTTGAGCAGTAGGCGCTGGCGCTTAATTAATCTTGTTCACTCCTGATTAGGAGCCAAGGGCCTCAGCTGGGTTTTGGTTGCCTGGTGACACCTTGGGTCACATGTCCCACAGTGACCAATACTAGCTGGTTGTCAGGTCCGTGGGTGGGTTTCACATCCAGGTGTGAAAGGTGAAGGATTCTGGGAGACAGAGTTGAAATGGCCCCCTTTGAACAAAAGAACTTGTGGTCTCCACCATTTGAATGGACTGAGGTCCAACAATAATAATGAATCATTTAAGTTCTCAGTATGCAAATTAACTAGTAACTGTAGCTGTCAAAAGGTAGTGGAGTGAAAAGAAAACAATTTCCTCTAAAATATAGTAAAGTAAAAAATATATAGTTAGAAAATAAAAGATATAAAGTACAAGTAGGATTATACTCAAGTACATGAATAAATATACTACAGGAAATTCATCATTCTGGACCTTTAATAACCTCACACCTCCTCTCCTTGCGCTTTAACAATAGTTTTCTTTCTCTGATCCTTGGCTCAGACTCAGCATGGTTGAGCTGGTGTTTGAGGAAAGGAAGGAAGAGGAGGGAAAGAGAGAACCAGGGAGAGGGGTACATTAATGTCTAATGTTATTCTTGTTCACTATTTTTCTCCTCTGTCAGACCCTCCCTCTGTGCTCTTGCACCACATTCAGAACAGTTCAGGGGTACTCTAGTTTTTCCTTCTCCAGCCTTGTCTATGTTGCAGGCTGTAAAAGTTCCAAGTTCCTACCTGTGTGGTGCGATGTACACGCATCCAGGTGTTTGATTTTCATTGATGGGTGGGGCGCTGGTCTTCCCTTTGAGCAGAGGCTCGGTAAAATAAACCCAGCAGAAACCACACACCCGTCGTCGCTTAGCTACAGCTACGGCAACATCACACTCCTCGAAGCAACAAACAGCCTGTCTCATATTCTGTCCGTCTTAGTGACTTTTGAATGACAGACACATTACCTTGATATGTAATAATTGGACTTGGCTGTAATCTCGTTTGTCAGTCAAGGAAACTGCCCCAAGTCCAAACCTAAGAATCTCGTCTGTGCGTCAGTGTGTATGTGAGTGTGGTTGAGACACAGAGAGCTGTTGAAGTAGCTGCTACACAGTATTGCTGACTAGTTTACTTATCACATGAGTATGAGTCAAACCTCTCACTCACCATCACACGCTCAAGTTCTGTGCCAAAAGAGTCAATTCATGTACTAGCAACACTGTTTTTGCTTTCCCTTGCACCTCCTGTGTCCTATCTTACCCCCTCCTCACCCCTCCTCCCACTTCTCCGTCCAGATGTGGAGCAGATGGCCATCGACTGGCTCACCGGAAACTTCTACTTTGTGGATGACGTGGACGACAGGATCTTCGTGTGTGACAAGGACGGGCAGACATGTGTCACCCTCCTGGACCAGGAGCTGTACAACCCTAAAGGCATCGCCCTGGACCCCACTATGGGGTCAGTTTGCAAATCTTACTTTTTGTTTTTCACATAAAGACACACAGATACAGAGACAGGTGTTCTATATGTATATGTGCTAGTTTTCTAAATGCGCTGTGTGTTTGGAGCTTGTGTGTTTGCACAAAAAAAAAAAAAAGAGAGAGACCATGATTGTGTGTATGTGTGTATGTGTGCACACATTTGCTCGTAGGTACATACATCATTTTCATCCCACGCAGTTTCCTCCGCTGTAATTGGTTCTTCCAGGAACAAGGTCAGGTAGAGTCGATGTAGCTGTGTTTTTGTTGTAGTCTGCACTGTCATTAGAGGAGGAAAAACACAGCAATAATAACAATATGACTGCAAAAATCATCCCTTGTTGTGCTGTTACATTAGTGACCACAGAGCTTTCCAGAAATCCCTCACTGACTGTTGAAATAAGTCAAATTGCCAGAAAACAGCATTGTTATATTTCTGTTTGGCTTCATCTACTGGGTACTGATTGTGGTATTGTTTTTGTATTGTTGTTTTTCCAGTTTGGTTAAGGCACATTTTTCAAAAAAAAAGAAAAAAAGAAAAAAAGATGTTGTTTGCTAAAACTTTTACAAGGACTGTGAGCATGATTTGTTATTTGAAGCTATCAATATGTCAGTTTTGTTTTGGCATCAGTGAAAAACTAAATAATGATAATGATCTGACCTTCTGTGTTTGGTTCTAATCAGGTTTACTGTAGAAATGTGTTCCTTCAGAATATTGCTGGTCTGTAAAGCTGCAAATATTCACAAAGAAACACAAAACATTTGGGGATGAAAATGCTATAGGAGAGTTACTGACTCCAAGTTGAGGACCTCAGATATCGTGATTTGTCAAACCAACAAACCTGAAGATATTCAGCTTTGTTTTTTTGACAAAATGACATAAACAATTAATCTTGCTTGCTGTTTGTCATCATAGATCTTTTCTACTTTTCTCCTTTTGAATACTGAAAAGGGCTGATCAATGAATTGTAGCAAAGCCATATGCGCTGAAAATGAAGCAGTTTGCCAATTCAGCTGATCCATCCATCCATCCATCCATCCATCCATCCATCCATCCATCCATCCATCCATCCTCACTCAGGTGTGATCCTTTGTTTCTGCAGGAAGGTGTTCTTCACAGACTATGGTCAGATCCCCAAGGTGGAGCGCTGTGACATGGATGGTCAGAACCGTACCAAGCTCGTGGACAGTAAGATTGTGTTCCCCCACGGCATCACGCTGGACCTTGTCAGCAGGCTCGTGTACTGGGCCGACGCCTATCTGGACTACATTGAGGTGGTGGACTATGAAGGCAAGAATCGACACACCATCATCCAAGGCCTGCTGGTGAGGACAGCTGTACCGGACACACCACACTCCTATTATCTTCCATTAGTAGAGAGGTCATCTCTCTTAGATTTACTGTGCTTGTGTATCCCATTCATAACACTCTAAAAACTCTAGTGTGCTTTAGAGTTCCCTATATATCTATAATACATCTTATCTTTCTCCTGTGTCCTGCTGTGATGTGTTCCTTGCCAGTGAGTTATGAGCACAGAGAAGATGGTGGACATTTGGTTTTTCATTAAAGCTGCTGATTAATAGCGTCTGATACTGAGGCTGTCGACGTTGCAGCGCTGGTGAAGCACAGTGGCTCTTAAACCTGTTACCATGGCTTTTACTGTGATCTGTGGAGAAGTAATGGCTTTCATTTACTCACTGAGCCTAAGGACACACACGCACACACATGCACACGCACACGCACACACAAACCTATTGCTTTGAGTGTGTGTGTAATAGGGGATTAATACATGCACATCCTTCAGGTCAAAGTGTGGTTATTGATGATTCTGAGTTTGGGCTGTTTTGTGTGGAGCATGTGTTTATTAAGGTCTCTGTAAGCTGCAAGGGAAACTCTTTTTTTATACAGAATACAGTTCAAAAGCTTAACTAAAGATGCTGAGGGTGTTGATTAGAGAAAAAGTGTCCCATCTCTGCCTATTGAGAGCCCCTAGATTCATCATATTTTGATGTACTCGTTTTCTGACGTTGGATTTTCACAGCCACTTGAAACCTTAAGTGTGTGAAATCAAGTAGCTCACATTTTTTTCTCATAGCTAGTGTTGGTCAGGTTTGTCTTGGCTAGATCTGCGAGTAAAGGTGACACAGAGCACCATCAATTTTCCTAACAGTATGATACTAATAGGTTTCCATCGAGTGTTTCACCTCAGCAGAGCATTGCCCTCCAGCCTTCGTTAATAACTCTGTGTATCTCTCTGGCTGGCTGTGTCTCTGTGTTTCTCTCAATGGCCCACTGAGCTTCTTACAGCATGCTGTGATAGACCACACTCCCATCTCAGGTTTTAATGCTGGTTCTTACACAGCCTGTTGGGACACTTGAGTCAGTGGCCTGCTCAGATCTGAAAGTCCTTACCTTGCTTTTCTTCCCGATTTTTCGTCAGATAGAAGCTAGTTTGTCCGTGACTTCTGTCTTTGGAGAGCTGTGGAATCTCTAGACACTTCATCACTTCACAATAACCACTTTCTACCATGGCAACGGAAAACACTCGTTTCTGAGTGAGTGGCTGTTGAAATTGTATATCAGGACACCTCCAAAAGAGTTACGATAAACAGTTTAACCACTGTTCTACATCGGTGCACATGGTTTATTAAACTGCAGGTTACCATGGCAACAATATTTCTCCTTCATGCTACGTTACCTGTTAAGACTCTTGCAAAATAAAACGAACCATTGGAAAAAACGACTAAAGAAAATGTTTAAGACGTGGAGGATAATTTGAACAATGCCTGTCTTGTTTTGTGGTCAGGTGCCACAGTGATTGTGACAATAGCCTCTGAACTGTCCTGATACAGAAGATAATGGAGTCAGTAAAATGCTGCTTCACATTGAATTGTGGCATTGTTTGAATCCATTATTATTGTTTACAAGCATGTTAACCACAGGAATGCTCACATTGCACAAGGCTGTGCAAAGTGATGCAGGAGAGTACAATACTGGAAATTGTTCTTGGTAGACATTTGCTCATCCAAAGTGATGAACAAAGACTTTTCACTGGATTTTATCACAAAAGCAGTACTGATGTGTTTCTGCCTAGACAGCCCTCATCACAGCATATACATCGTTTTAACAATCTGGAAGGAAAGGAAGGAATTAAGCACTTGCATATCTATTTTTTAGAGACAGATCTGTCCTATGGTCATCCATGGCAACAACTGACATCAGTGGTTGGACTGTAAGTCTTAGCCAGACTAAGTAGGAAGTACATTTATCTTCTAGCTGAAAGAAAGACCATGTCAAATCTTTTATAGACTGGGGAAGTCAAAGAAAATCAGGAACTGTGATTTTTTAGTTCCTTTGATCCAGTACTATCGCACTAATTTTTTCTGTTTTCACACGTTCTCTAATCTACCGTTTTTCTTTTTCAGATCGAGCACTTGTATGGGCTGACGGTGTTTGAAAACTATCTGTATGCCACCAACTCAGACAACGCCAACATGCAGCCTAAGACCAGCGTGATCAGGGTCAACCGCTTCAACAGCACAGACTACCAAGTAGTGACCAGGGTGGACAAGGGAGGAGCGCTGCATGTCTACCACCAGAGACGTCAGCCTCCGGGTAGGCTACATACACACACACACACACACACACACACGCACGCAAACACACACATTGATTTTTCATTCACAGCTGAATATTGTATTGATACTTGTGGTTTGACTGTATTTGCCACCTCATTGGTGTCCAGTGCGTAGCCATGCATGTGAGGTGGACCAGTTTGGGAAGGCTGGAGGTTGCTCTGACATCTGTCTGCTGGGAAACGGCCACAAGACCCGAACCTGCCGCTGTCGCTCTGGATTCAGCCTGGGCAGTGATGGCAAGTCCTGCAAAAGTGAGTAGGACTTCTAGTGTAATGAAACAATGATTATATTTTAGCAACTGCAAATCAACACACCTTCTTCTAAACTGTCTACAAAGAAACTCCAGTATTGTAAGTGTACTTGTCAAAAGACATTCACTGTTGCAGTGACTCCCAACCAGGGGGTACTTCTGCAGTTGCCAGGTGGTACGTGACAGGTAGCTTAATTCATTTGATAATTAAAACGTATTGAGTTGGCCATAACAGAGGCAAGTACAAAGGTCTAAATAGTTAATTAAAAGTAATTTGAACACTAATACGTTGAAATGAATTGACTGCTAAGAGTAAGCCAAATGGATAAATAAATGGGTAAAAGTAATGAATGAATGGTGAAATAGTTCGCAAAAAAAACAGATAAATGGAAGTAGTTTGCTGAAATAAATGGATTAGCAGTTGAAATGGTTATCTCAAAGTAATGGATAAATGGTTCATATAGCTAATAGATAGACAGTTGAAACAATTAGCAGAAAGTAACAGATAAATGTTCCAACTGCTAAATTAATGTAAATAGATAAAACTAAAACTAACTGGTTTGAATTTCCATTAAATATCTATTTTTTGTATGAAAATATTATTTTGTCAATATTGACTTTTATTCTATGTAGATGTTAATGTAAGTGTTTAATAACATCCAGATTAAAATCGATTCACATGTGCTAGATTCAGCACATCCACAGCTGATGTGTGCCTGCTCCAGCATTAACTGTAAGTATGAACAGGAAGGCCACAGTGATTCAGCTCTTTTGACCTAAAGCCAAGGGCAGCCTATGTACAAAATAGCTGAGCAACACCATAACTTAGTGTGGCTCTCTAGCTCTCCACTGACCTCCCCATTAAGCCGTCAGCCTGATTCAGCTTGTTCTGAGAAGTGTTTTAATATTCTATCAGCCATTAATAGCGTTATATTGATCTGCCACCTGAGAAAAGACTGTCCTTGAAAGCGACACAATTGATTTAACTACAGGCAATCTCTCCTCCTGTCCATCTGTCTCTCGATTGAAAATCACTTAATTTTCATTTAGGGCTTTTGCTGATCTCGCATGTTGTTTACTTGTCTAATCAATACACATTGTAGTTAATACACAATTACAAATATAAATGCAGGTCTAAGCTACGCTCTTTTGTCTATGTGTTCTTGTTTTGCTCCAGAACCCGAACATGAGCTCTTCCTGGTCTACGGTAAAGGTCGCCCAGGGGTCATCAGGGGCATGGACATGAATGCCAAGGTGCCAGATGAGTACATGATCCCCATCGAGAATCTGATGAACCCGAGAGCTCTGGACTTTCATGCTGAGAGCGAGTTCATTTACTTTGCCGACGCCACCAGCTACATCATCGGACGACAGAAGATTGACGGAACAGAGAGGGATACCATTCTGAAAGAAGGTGGGGCAGTGGCAGCTAATTTGAGAGACAAAAAATGCGCAGCGACTTTTTGATCATCTGACCACAGACTCAAAGCAGGAAACCTGTAACTCAAACTTTCTGCACTGTGTTTGACACTGAATTCACGCATGCAAACACACATTTACTGTAAATGGAAAGTACAAATTTTAGCACATGTTTTGGTTGTAAAAGACATTTTTTTTTTGCAGGTTTACAAGAGGTGACAAACAACCACAGGCTTTACAATTATTTCACAAGCTCAAAATCTTGTTAACATATTTTTTCTGTTTAATGTTCATTAATCCGAGCTATACTACTGAGATCAAGAATTTCATTGCACCGGACTCATTTCCAGTGTAACAAAATGACTGAAAACGTTGAAAGTCAACATGACAAAATGACTCAATAATAATAATAAGATATGCATCAATAGACAGCGATCCAGTATGAGATCAGATCTGAAAACACTTTGTTGTGAGTGAAATTAATATCTGTGCTGCAGAAACAGACTTCTCACCAGCAGTTTGCGTTTGTCTCAGGAATCCACACGGTGGAGGGCATAGCTGTGGACTGGATGGCTGACAACTTGTACTGGACAGATGACGGTCCTAAGAAAACCATCAGTGTGGCTCGGCTGGAAAAGGCTTCACAGACCCGCAAAACCCTCATTGAGGGAAAAATGACTCACCCTCGTGCCATTGTAGTGGATCCTCTACACGGGTAAGGTGGACAAAGAGGGAGCGAAATAGCTTGGTGTTTTGGTTCCAGAGAAAGAGAATGAAGATCAGTGAACAAGATCCAGAGTTGCACAGCTGAGGTAGAGGAAAAGGCGGCAGACAGGTGCAAGTTTTAGGCAGCCGTTGAAATGATGCTGACTTTGAGATGGCTGGTTAATGAAGTATGGTGCATGCATGTCTGGCTGCTCTGTGACTCGTATCTCTGTTAGCTCTCCTCCTGTCTCAGTTTCACTTTTATCTTGTGTCTGAGCTGTTCATTGGTTTTATTATTCACCACTAGTGAGGACTGTTTTTCCACCGTCTCTTGTCTGTGTCTCTTCACAGAGAGCTTTAATTTTACAGTTTACATCCAGGGTTTTTTTTTTTTTTTTTTTTACCATTATCACCCTGAAATGTAACATGCATTTTGACCAGACTTTTCACACACTATTAAAACAGATGCAGTATTTTGCATATTACAAGACAGATTTCCTCCACGAGCTTATTAACACACAGGCATATCTCTCTTTGTGCTCTTTCGAATAGCTCTTAATCTCGCTGTGTATGGACGTTTCTTATTGATATGACCTCCTAGGCTCGCTCGCTCTCTCTGAGAAACACATGCTCATAAACATGCACTCACTCTTTGGATTACTAGTGACAGGGTGATGTGTGTCCACACAATCCCCAGGGGAAAGGCACTCGCCTCCACTAATGCCTGCAATCAATCAGGCTGAGAGAGAAAAAGAAGAAGCAGGAGGAGGAGGAGGAGGAGGAGAAGAAGTTTGCAGCGAGGAAAGATAAGGAAAAGAGACAGATGGAAAATGGATGAAAAGTTAATGCTAATGTCAGTCATATTCCGACAGAATAATGTGTCTAGCTTTGCACAAAGTTGTAGACAGCCAGTGCTCACAGGCTGAGTGGAGATCAGTAGTGAAGATTGACAGGTCCTAAAGTACCTGGTGACAAACACTGGTTTGCCTGTGGGCAGAACAACTGAGAAACACTATGGAGCCGCAAAGATGACAAATGTTCTCCTTATTTGTCTTGCTATCACACGTGCGATAGCAAGATCACACACACGTAACAGTTCCCGTGTTTCTTCCTCAGGTGGATGTACTGGACAGACTGGGAGGAGGACCCTAAGGAGAGCAAGCGAGGCAAAATTGAGCGGGCTTGGATGGACGGCTCCAACAGGAACGTGTTCCTGACCAGCAAAACGGTGCTGTGGCCCAACGGCCTGAGTCTGGACATCCCGCAGGGCATCCTCTACTGGGTGGACGCCTACTACGACCGCATTGAGATGGTTTACCTTAACAGCTCGGAACGCAAGGTCAGCGCCCGCTATCATGAGAATTAATTTTACCGCAGTCTAGAGACAGAGCGGTTCAGTGGAATGAGAGCTGGAAATGACTCTTAGCAGCTGTGAGTGAACTAATAAGGCCTGAGTTTTAAAGCAGTAGACGACTGGGTGGGTGGTCTGTCACAATACAGTCTGTGGCTAAAATTTTTATTTAATATTTAATATTTTGTTTTCAGTGGCCCGTGTGTTGGTTATATTTTGGTTTGATGTTGGTGTTTCTGTTGTTTTAAAATGTATAATCCAGAAACTGGAATGTTATATAGTTGATATAGAATGAATGAGAAAATTTACACACATAGTCTGAATATCGCTGAAAAGGTTATTAGGGCCGCTATTGCTTAGACATTCAAGTGGCCTTCACCTAGTGTAGTGTTGGTATATCCTAACCAAAACCAGTGCAAGATTGCACCGCAGGTAGAAAACAGAAAAAAAGGTCCATCACGTCACATCTTGTTGCTTTTCTCACATCACCAGACGGTGTACGAAGGTCAGGAACTGAACCACGCCTTTGGTCTGTGCCACTACAAACACTTCTTGTTCTGGAACGAGTACCGTAGTGGCAGCATTTTCAAGCTGGACACCACCACTGGCACTGCCACTCTGTTGCGCAATGAGCGACCGCCCATCTTTGAAATCCGAATGTATGACGCTCAGCAGCAGCAAGGTAATGGGCAGCTCATCGCATAGAGTGGTCTTATCTATCCAGCCATCTATACACATGAATACAAAAGTTATGCTTGTCCAAAGATGCACAGGGAGCATATATAAACACTATTATAATCTCTGCACATTCTTGTTTGTTCATCTACAGGCCCTAATGCGTGTCGCGTGTACAATGGAGGCTGCAGCAGTCTGTGTCTGGCCATACCAGGAGGCAGACAGTGCGCCTGTGCAGAAGACCAAATATTAGACCCAGCTGACAACACCAGCTGCAAAGGTAGGTACAAAAATATGATTTTGTTTTGTAGGTGCGTGTGTGTGTGTGTGTGTGTGTGTGTGTGTGTGTGTGTGTGTGAGACTGAAGGGTATTTCTCATGGCACTCATTTTGTTCCATCACATAGACAAGGTTTTATTCCCGGTATGTTGGACAGGATGAGTCAAGCTGTGTGACAGTGACTGTGTTTTGTTAGAACTGTTCGCCATAAAATATTCAGAGCAAATGGAGACACACAAGGGGCGGCCACAATTAACAGCAGCATAATGTAATGCAGTGAAGCCTGGAATATTCGAGGTGTTTGTGTTATGTTGCCCTCCACCAAGCTGGTTAAAAGAAACGGTGGATTTTAAGATAAATACAATACGATAATACAAATAAAGCAACAAGACCACAAACTCAACAACAGCATCAACAGTTAGATTGAAATCTTTACAAAGGAATCTATTGCAGCATTGTTTATTATACGAGTGTTGCTGTTATTTTTTTCCCATCTCATGTATGTCTTGAATTTTATACAGCTACCGGTCAGCTCAGCTTCAGCCTAGTATGGGTGGGGGGGTGGGGGGGAGAATTTTGACTAAAGGATTTCTAGTTTTCATATAATAGCGCTTTTCCACAAACCTCCTTCATTTTCCTTCTGTTCCAAAGTTTTGAAACCCAAAACTGTATCCTTCTTTTTATGTCCTCAGTGATCCCTTTTTCACATTCTTTTTATTCTACTCTACTTCTCCCTCCACAGCCAACCCGTCTTACGTGCCCCCTCCTCAGTGCCAGCCTGGAGAGTTCGCTTGTAAGAACAACCGCTGCATCCAGGAGCGCTGGAAGTGTGACGGAGACAATGACTGTCTTGACAACAGCGATGAGGCTCCTGAGCTGTGCCGTGAGTTACTGCACGCACGCACACACACACACAGACAGACACTCACACGGTTTCACAACAGCTACCCCTCCTGCTGGTACTGAGTCAGATGACCTCTGGCAGTCTGAATTTGACAGTCTGGTGATGCCAGAATGAAATGAGAGCGCAGACTCTGAATCGTGTGAGTATGAGTGTTTATATGTGCTAATTGTGTGTATGTGCGAGTACACAGAGTGTGAGTGTGTGTGCGTGCAAGGAGGAATGTAGCAATGTCTGTGAATCTGGTCTGTCTGTGGTCAAAGTGCAGACTTGTTTCCATTCCTGACAAAACAAAAATCCAGTCCAGAGCAGCTAGAATATCTGCCCTCTCTTTCGCTCATTTGCATGTCACAACTCTCCACTCTTTCACCTTTCCACAACCCCCCCCTCCCACATGGCTTCTCATTTTCCTTCTTGACACTCAATGCGTCCTTTCTTCTCTCCAGACCAGCATACTTGCCCCACAGACAGATTTAAGTGCAAGAACAACCGTTGCATCCCTCTGCGCTGGCTGTGTGACGGGGACAACGACTGCGGCAACGACGAGGACGAATCCAACACCACCTGTTCAGGTACACAAACACACACGCTGCCATATGGAAATCTGACAGGTGCTTTTTTTTTTTTCCACATGTGATGTGAGCTCTGCCGTGTTGTCTTTTAGCTCGAACCTGCCCGCCTAATCAGTACTCGTGTGCGAGTGGGCGCTGCATCCCTCTTTCGTGGACATGCGACCTGGACGATGACTGCGGTGATCGGTCAGATGAACCTGCTTCCTGCGGTTGGTCAACTTATTCTCACACCACACAGTAGATGCAGTGTGATTTATGGCTGTTTGTAGAGGTTGGGTTGACATTTTAGTGTGCGGTTTTGTAACATGTAACAACATGTCTAAACTCTATCCACAGCCTACCCCACATGTTTCCCCCTCACCCAGTTTACCTGCAACAATGGACGCTGCATCAACATTAACTGGCGCTGTGATAATGGTTAGTGTGGGCTCTTTATTATCTCCTCTTCCTCTCCGGTGTAGCAACTCCTCGCTTCCCTTTTGTCACAGCCACCGGCCTCATATTGGCATACACTCTTCTTTTTGTCACCTTGTATGTTTGTGTGTTTTCACCTGTCTTCCCTGTCTTTTGTTGTTCTGTGTTATTGGTTTTGTTGTTCCGTGTTGTGCCGCTAGCCCACTCTGCTGTCTTCCCTTGGTTCTGTCTTTCAGAAAAGGATTGTGGGGACGGCTCTGATGAGTTGAATTGTCCAAACCTGACCGGTTAGTGCATAGATCAACATGCACCACAGCAGCCGTAACGCTAGTCTAGCTCTAGGGCTGGAAACAGAAACAGTTTAGTGCTGCTTTTTTGCTAACTGGACATGGCCACGGGCTGAGGCCAATACTGCTGCCATTCATTTAGTCTGCTGCACACAGGTTTGAAGCTAAATTAGATCAGATAAATTGTAAGTGCATTACTCAGTCAGCCAAATACATGGAAAGCTGAAAGCACAGTTACTGTGTTAGCAATCAAATTAATGAAACTCTATTTAATTCGATATAGATTTAATAGGCTGCCAGGTTCAATGATAAAAAGGAGTTTAACCACAGAATATTTTCTTTCCTTGATGACTATGAAATGAACTACTGTAAAATATGATAGCAGTTATACATTAGATTGCCCTTTAACATTAGTATGGGCATAAAAATGCTTATGATGCTCTGCTGCCAAGCTCAATGTATCAGCGCTGGGTACATTCCCTCGTGGTGCATGGTATGATCTATGCAGTTTCTGTCATTATTTTAACTCTCATCTCTCATATTCTATTTCATTTGTATTCCATAGTTTTCACTATCACTGTGTTAATTGTGAAAAAGGAAAAGCAATTACTTTCTGCATATTGAAACATATGTTGTTGTTTTTTCCCCCCCTTTGAGGCTATGGGCGCCTCATAATGAGAGAGAGTGGGTGTTGTTTGACTGTGTTTGTTTTTCAGATAATGACTGCGGGGACAACAGTGATGAGGCAGGCTGTAGTCACTCCTGCTCCAGTGCTCAGTTCAAGTGTAACAGCGGCCGCTGCATCCCAGATTACTGGACCTGTGATGGAGATAATGACTGTGGGGACTACAGCGACGAGACCCACGCAAACTGCACCAATCAGGGTCAGTGTCTTCACCTGCTGATCAGGTGGTATTTGCTACACTCCCTGACAGTTTGGAAACTCTTCTCCAGCAGCACATTATTGTATGAAAAAAAAAAAAAAGAAATAAAGGATTATAAGAAATTCTTATAGATTGTAAAACAATATTTTTTTTCCAATTTGCCAAGCAAGTTCATTTTAAAACTACAGTGGTCTCAAACCTTTTATTCATTTTTTTATTTGTTTTATTTATTTATCCTTTATTTATTCAGGTGAATCCCACTGAGACAGAAATCTCATTTTCAAGAGAGACCTGGATGTAGCCTACATAAAAAAACATCATAAAAAGAATTCATGAACAGATAGTCCAAAAAGAAATCATAATACAATTTAAATGACAATAAAATAAAATTACAAAATTGTAAAAAAGTAATACGCAAGGAAAATTTAAAACATAAAACACCAAGGTTATAAAACACAGCCATTTATCCAGTGAGTAAAACAAGTCTGATCTGTTAAAACTAATGCATTCTGTTTTGGGAAGGTTATAAATCTTGTTTCTAAAATGTGGATAACTTATAAAACGCTCCATTTTTTAAAGTGCTCTTTAGCTTATTCAGTGTGTCTGGAGTATTAAATCCAAATGCAGTCTTCACAAATTCAAAGTAACCCTATGTACATGGAATGTGTTGCCCATCATATGACTGGATTTGGTGCGTACCAACTGATCTAACACAGTATCAAAACATTTTTGATATCAGTATGGCATGAGTTGGGTTATCAAGTAAAAATGTCATGTTGCATTAATCTTGCATTTACATTTTCAGCCCACACAGGCTGGTTTCACCTTGACTTTGACTTCCCATCCACATTCATGCAGCAGACTATCAGGAAGACACCATACCCTGTAATCTAATACACTTCCTGGTATTGTTCAATTGTGCATTAAACTAAGAAAAGACTTATATCAGTAGCAGTTGCCACAGTTTGTGGCTAGATTACAGTCCGCCTTGATCTGAACCTGAATAAAATCAACAAAGAAAAGCACAGACGGAGTGTGTAGAAATACGAGTTGCTGCATCTGATAGGACTGCAGTTAATACCAACCATCCAACACACCCACTAATAATGCATGATGATGGATTTTTTCCAGATCCAAACTTGTGCAGCTGTGCACACCTGGACATTAAAATTCCAAAAGAGGCTGCACATGATGGATTGAGTACTCTGTATTGGATTCAAGGAGATATGGACCTTAGTAACCAAGAGTAACTTTTAGTAACAAGTCAATAGTAAAATCTTAAGCTAACATTAAAAGCCACTATTCACAAACAAATTGCCACTGGTACTTTTTTTATAGTACTCATGGAACACAGCTGTGACAGGTGGTTGTTATTATAATGAGTGGGTGCATCTTTACACCATTGTGTCATTTATTCCGTAAAGTGGAGTCTGTACAACAATCATAGCTAGTATTTACATTTCAATCAGCAGCTGTAATAGGTCCCTGGTCCCTATTAGTCACGCAGGCACCAGTCTAATGGGGACCACCACTGGCACCTAATGACTCTTGCTAGTCGTTTAAAGTGACTGATATAGCAACTGTCCTTTTGAAAATATCAACACATGATATAAATCTACCTACTTAAAATTATTTATTAGTAATTATGTTTCTATAACAGTGAAACAAACATAAAATGATTCACTGTCAGCTGGGGTTTATAACTAAAACAATGACCTTCTGAATGCATACTTGAATCTGTTCAGCCTTTCATGTTGCTAAGACTTGTTGCTACCCAGATTCCTAACAGACAGCTCATTAGTTTTTGTTTTCTTGTTTGTCTTTTGATGTTGCACATCGTCTCTGCTCAAGGCTGCGTGTCCTGATTTGATTAACGCAAGGCAATGACTCCAGACAATGTCATTATGGAGTCTCATGATGTCTTTCTCTCCACAGCCACGCGTCCTCCTGGGGGTTGTCACACGGATGAGTTTCAGTGTCGGATGGACGGCCTGTGCATCCCCTTGCGTTGGCGCTGTGACGGCGACACCGACTGCATGGACCTGAGCGATGAGAAGAACTGTGAGGGTGTAACACACATGTGCGATCCAGCTGTCAAGTTTGGCTGCAAAGACTCTGGTGAGGAGACCATACTTCAAATTAGGAAGTTTGGGAAGTACATGAAGTAAGCTTGAAGTAGTTATTTTTAAAGTAACCCTGCCTTCTGTCCGTAGCACGCTGTATCAGCAAGGCCTGGGTGTGCGATGGTGACAGTGACTGTGAGGACAACTCAGATGAGGACAATTGTGAGGCGCTGGTGTGTAAGCTCTCTCACCATGTGTGCGCCAACGACTCCACCATCTGTCTGCCTTCAGAGAAACTTTGTGATGGCAAAGATGACTGCCCAGATGGCTCTGATGAGAAGCTCTGTGGTAAGCAACAGCAGTACCCAGGCTGTGTTTCAGTACAGGGAGCACAGGAACAGCAAGAAAAATTCTGCATCTTAAATGATGGATTCAGCGGTTTGATAACAGTTCTTTGTAGTCTTCCCTTGCTTCAGTCCTCTTCTGATTTTCTGTGTTTTACAGACCTGTGTTCACTGGACAATGGCGACTGCAGCCATAACTGCACGGTGGCGCCTGGCGAGGGTGTGATCTGTTCCTGTCCACTGGGCATGGAGTTAGGACCTGACAACAAGACCTGTCAGATCCAGAGCTTCTGCGCCAAACACCTGAAGTGCAGTCAGCGCTGTGAACAGGACAAGTTCAGTGTGAAATGCTCATGTTACGAGGGCTGGGAACTGGAGCCTGACATGGAGAACTGCAAGAGTACAGGTGAGGGACAGAGGAAAAAATACAGGAGAGCTGAAGGGTAAGGGGGAGTCAAAAGACATCAGCAAAGAGGCTGAACATTTGATTGATGGTAGTTATTCTGTAAGGAAGGAAGTTAGATAGGTGATTGGGTTCTGGGCTTTGTCAGGGTTCAAGACTGCAGAATCAAGAGAAACTTATTTGGACAATAGACAGAGCAGTGGAGCCAGAGAAGACGTAGAGCTTAAATGCCATTCTCTAAGAAAACATCAAAAAGACCTGGACAATGGTTTCTAGGTGCCTTTATTATTTAATGAAAAGAATCTCAAATGTTAAAGTACAAAGCGAAGAGCAGAAATTCATTTTATTAAAGTCAGCGAGAGGGCAAGATGTGAAAAAACTGAAACCACTCAGTCACATTAAATCAGCTTTGAATTTTATCATCCACATAAAGAATAGAGTTCTCTTACTGCAGCAACTAGCCAATGAGAAAACAGGAATTTATGATTGTGGTCCTCACTGCCAGGTCTTAGATACTAGCCACCGACACCCCGTCATTCATCCTGCTGCCTCTCTGGCTGCCTGTTAGGTACAGATAACTCTTGTCTTATTTACACTGCGTTTTAATTACCCAGGATTAGAGCCACTTTCAACACAGCCCCTCTTTCATTGGACAAGTCAGCACACTGCAGCGGGACATGGCTGTGATGTTTTCCAGCAGAGCTGCTCTGCAGAAGTTTGAGTAACAATTCGACAGTGACCGGGCAACATGGTTTTAACCCTTTACCATCTGCTCGGTTCTCCTTTTTAAGTGATCTTTCCTCTTCATTTCCACAGATCCTTTCAAGCCCTTCATCATCTTCTCAAACCGCCACGAGATCCGCCGCATTGATCTGAATAAGGGAGAGTTCAGTGTGTTGGTACCGGGCCTAAGAAACACCATCGCTCTCGACTTCCATCTCAGCCAGAGCGCCCTCTATTGGACTGATGTGGTGGAAGATAAGATCTATCGTGGGAAGCTGTCCGAGAACGGAGGTGAGCGTTTGCAACACAGTTAATGTGCATGAAAGACTTTTTCTTAACATTTGCTGTGATTGTCTGCAGTAGGAGTACATTTATAGATGCACAATTTAGGTTTTGACAAAAAATTGAGGTACCCTAGATTTCTTTTGGAGCTTTCCGACACATCACATGGTCTTCATCAACAGATAGAAATCATGTTTACATCGGTGGACGTCAGGGGATTTACATTTCTGATTAAGACAACACCATTAAAGTCAAGATAAATATTTAGACATTGAATTTGTAACACAAGTGGCTTTTTGTTAAAATAAATAAAGAAATAAAGAAATAAAGCATAAACTATGCAGCGCACGTTAATGTCCTGGGTTTTATTGGATTCAAGGGACTTTTATGAGTCATAAAACTTTAATCTCTAAATACTGCATTGCACACTCGGGAAATATTGTAGTTCCTCTGAGATAAACCATTGGTACTCACTGCAATTTCAATGATGACAACTTTGTTGTGCCCAAAACCTTCATGAGACTGCCTCCCAGACAAGAATATTCAACATATAATATTGTAGCATGTAAAGCTACACTCTTGGTCCTGGTGCTCTGGCTTCTTGTGACCAGAAAATCAGATACGGCAAACAAACCCTATCATCAAGTGCAGCAGTAACAGTGAGCAGGTCCACACTGATGTCTGTCTGTGCATGTGGTTGCTGTGTGCAACATTTACAAGGCACAGCCAAAAGCCTGCGTTCAGCAAGTGTGTGTTTTCATTGCTCCAGACAGAATAATGACTCATCACAAATAATTAGACATGTCCTTCTGATTAGGGATCCAATGGAAAATGAAAGGCTTTGAAAGAGGCTGGAAAATGTCTCTTCAGCCCTGCGAGACAGCACATATTTAGATTATATAAGGCCCATTTGGGTATTGCAGTATCACACCCCCTGCTGTCCCACTACCGTATTTATTTATGCTTTTGTTTGTTGCACTAACATGTGTTTGCTCCTCAACATAACGTCTAGTCGTTTGATTAAAGGAATTACGGTTTGTGATGCAATGTTGGCTTTGAATCCAAATAGCTTGATTACATTTGCATAATTTGTAAATACTGAAGCAAAACGGATCATTGCTTCGGGTTACGGTACAATCTGAAATGTTGCCATCAGCAAATCCCGGTCTTCGAAGCCTTTATCCGTACATATTAAAATACTGTGTAAATTCATTAAGAAATTTAAGTGCTCTGCAGGGATGTTTATTTTATTGAGTAGCAAAATGAAATATGATTAGATCAGATGTCTCTAGCAGTTGGATGATACAAAATATAAACACAAAAGAAAGACAGATAATTGGATAGACAAAACAAGAAGTTTGACCATCTCTCCTGTCTTTCCGTCCGTCCTCGTAGCTTTAACCAGCTTTGATGTCGTAATCCAGTATGGGCTGGCTACCCCTGAGGGTCTGGCAGTGGACTGGATAGCAGGAAACATTTACTGGGTGGAAAGCAACCTGGATCAGATAGAGGTTGCCAAGTTGGACGGCACAATGAGGACCACACTGCTGGCTGGGGAGGTGGAGCACCCTAGAGCTATTGCCCTTGACCCCCGGGACGGGTAACGACCGCTCTGCTTCCTCTATCTCCTGCTCATATCAAACAAAGCTTATTTACAGCGATAAATGTTTTGCTACAGTAATTGTGAGGCTGGCACACTGATCATCTACCATTGCACCTTATTGTTTGAATGACTGTGTGTCATGGCGCTGCAGGATCCTCTTCTGGACAGACTGGGATGCCAGCTTGCCGAGGATTGAGGCTGCATCCATGAGCGGAGAAGGCAGGAAGACCATCCATAAGGAGACCGGCAATGGAGGCTGGCCGAATGGACTCACTGTGGATTATCTAGAGCGCCGCATCCTCTGGATCGATGCCAGGTCATACGGAGGGCACAGACATGAACACACTCACACCAACCTCTTTCTTTAATGCGCGCACTGTATCTTTTAGCTATCCCCAGAAATGTAACTGAAAATTTTGTTTGTTCACAGATCTGATGCCATTTATTCAGCCAAGTATGACGGCTCTGGGCTTATCGAGGTTCTGAGGGGACACGAGTATCTGTCACATCCCTTTGCCGTCACCATGTACGGTGGAGAGGTTTACTGGACAGACTGGAGGACCAACACTCTGGCCAAGGCAAACAAGTGGACCGGGAGCAATGTCACCGTAGTCCAGAGAACCAACACACAACCTTTTGACCTCCAAGTCTACCATCCATCCAGACAGCCACAAGGTAAGAGACACACAGATGCAACTGCAGCTTGAAATATTGGTACAGGAAAACTTGAAACAACCAGTTTGTTTGTTTGTTTGTTTTTACAGCTGCTATGTTCATTATATATTCATTATAAACACAGATAAGTACACACTCTGAATAATTTTTTCATATTCACGTCTCCCCAGCTCCTAACCCATGTGCAGCTAAAGATGGCAAGGAGCCCTGCTCTCATCTATGCCTCATCAACTACAATCAGACGTTCTCCTGTGCCTGTCCTCACCTAATGAAGCTGGGCCCTGACAAACGCACTTGCTATGGTAAGCATGAAGCTCCCTCACTTGTAAGTCGCTTTGGATAAAAGCGTCTGCCAAATGATTAAATTTATGTAATGTATGTAAATGGAAACATGAGCACACACCGTACATAGATGCAGCTACTATAGAAAACATACTCTTTGATTCCCCTCTTAGCTGCTTGTCTTGGCAAAACTCTAGTTGAATACCACAGTGTAATCCCTGTCCTTACAGACTTGTTTATTTCCATTTGTGTGTATGTGTGTGTGAAAGAGAGAGGGAGGATTAAACAATCTCGACTTTTTTTCACTTTGAGGTGCTATTGCTGTGACAGCTTTGGCGCGCATTGAGGTGTCTGTCCGTGAACAGTGGGCCTGTTTATTCGGTGTGTGAGTTTAGTATTCAGGGCGGCACTTTCTATTATCTTCAGGGGTAATGGAATGGAGAGCCCCATTCTGTCTGATGCAGGCATCAGCCACAAGCCTCCACAACCACCACCTAGTCTGGCCTGGCCAATACAGCCTGACACTGTCATTACTCTTCCTCTCTCCTTCTCTGTTTCCCTCTCTTCCTGTCTATCATTTAAGCTGTATGCAGTTAAATGACTGTTGAGACCAATGCAGTTGTAATATATCTGCAAAGACTGAATTCACTCTCGCTGTCACAGCGGTGCTGTTGAGTTAGCCAGCCAGACACAATCGTCAGAGTCAAAGATGCAATTGGATTAACTGTTTGTTCAAGTGGCAGGAATAATGTGCAGATGCACCCATCCGTGCCGCAGCCACCAATCCACAACTTGGGCATTAGTGTGCACTCATGTGTTTGACTTTTGACTTGAAGCTGCATTCCTGATTACTCCCACTGAATGCTGAAGCGTTGGAGATTTACTGAAGGATGCATGTCAACATCTCTCTCCCCTCTGCAGAGTCTCGTCAGTTCCTGCTGTACGCCCGTCAGATTGAGATCAGAGGAGTGGACATCGACAACCCATACTACAACTATATTATCTCCTTCACTGTGCCGGACATCGACAATGTGACTGTGGTGGACTATGACGCTCTGGAGCACCGTATTTACTGGTCAGACGTCCGCACTCAGACCATCAAGAGAGCTTTCATCAATGGCACTGGAGTTGAGACTGTGGTCTCTGCTGGTACGGAGAAGCAGAATACACACCATACTTCAAGCTCATTGTTTTCAGATTTTACAGATTTTTTCTTTTTGAAAAAAGGCAGATTTTATACATAATTTATGTTACTATTCCTCTAAAAGACACTGTGTATTGCAGTACAGTAAACAACCTTGTCTTGTAATGAGGACAATATGGAGTTGATTTCTACTGGTTATACCTCAGAGCAATTTATACAAAAAAAATAATTGAGTGATTTATCCATTTATCAATTTTCAGATTTCCATTTTCAGTGTAGACTTTCACTCAAGTTTTGCACTTAAATTCAAAACTAACCATGATGAATTACTGGATGTATTTGGAAAGACAGATAACATGATCCTAACTATACTGTATTGTGGTACAAAATTTTTGTATTTTTTTCTTGTGGCAAAGAAATGGGTACTGTAATTGACTGTTTGCTAAACCCCTCCTCCGAACAGCAATTATCCAATCAGAGCTCAGCAACTGTAAGTAGGCACTTGTCAATGCGGGCTAGTGTGCATGCAAAGAATTTAGTGGGTGGTGCCTTTTTTCCTGGGTCTGTAGCCTCTGTCTTTTACCATATCAAATGCTTATTTAAGACCTTTTTTGAGTTGTTCTCGATTTCAAACTCCTGGACCCAAAAAATCACCTGAGAATGAAGTTTTCAACCAAATTATGAGGTTAATGTTAATTAGTTACATCAGTTCAGATGATTAAATGAATGGCAGTAAACTAGAAATGAGCTTTTGTCTGCTGCTGTGTGAAATCAAAAAACGATTGTTTCACAAATTACCTTGAATTTGGAATATTAAATCCGCCACAGTTATCGTTGTAAACTAATGTGCTACATTAACACGGGGGGGAGGGGCTTAGCAAAGGGTGAATTTGAATGTCTTTTGTTGCAGTTCTTGCCTGTTTCTCTCTGATTTCAGGATTAGAAAATGATGCAAATGGCATTTCTGAATTTTTTGTTTTTGGTTGTTATATAACATGACTGTAGAAAACGCTGATTAATGGCTCTGTGTGTATTTTGTTTTTCAGATCTGCCCAACGCCCACGGTCTAGCAGTGGACTGGGTGTCCAGAAACCTGTTCTGGACCAGCTATGATGCCAATAAGAAACAGATTAATGTTGCCAGATTGGACGGCTCATTCAAAAATGCTGTTATCCAGGGCCTGGACAAACCACACTGCCTAGTGCTGCATCCAATACTAGGGTTGGTCGTATGCACAGACACACACGCACAGACTTGCGCAGTTTTCAAAAATTGCTCTCAGACACTGTCCTGATTTCACCTTTAACCTACGATACATAAACACAGAGGTGCACACACACAATCTTACACACTTAGGCAATGTCTGGTTGACAGCCCGCCCTTCTGTTTGCAGTCAGCGATGACAGGCAGAGTAGTTTGGTATAAATGGTCGCTGACCTCTGACTGTTTCTTCTCTCAGGAAGTCGTTCCAGTTTTTCTCCCCTCGTGTCATCGTTCTCCCGTGTCCCTCTCTTTCTCTCTCCTGCTCCACTTCTATTTTGAAAGACGGCTCCTGTGCTCGCAGAGACTCTCCATGAATTATTTAGAGCCAGTGTCTCTGTCGCTTTCTGTCGCTATTTCTGTTTTAGTGTTTATCTTCCTGCCTTGTTCAGCAAATGTCCATTTTTTTTTCCCCTTCAGTCGTCCCTCTCGAAACCTCTTCCCCTTCAGCTCCCCAACCTGGCCTCGGCCCCTCCTCTTACCGGCACAGCAGAGACACGCCATCTTTATTTATATATTTAGTTTTGTCCTACAGGAATATGTGTGCTTTTGAGTATTTGAGGTGGATGAAGAAGGATATTTTCTTAAGAAATGTCCCTGCCTTTTTGTGTACTCCTTCCTCTGTTTAAAAGACTTAGCCTACTTAAGCAGAGGAATGTTTCCGATCTGAGCATTGTTGGCATGGGGGAAAATGAGAAGCAGATGCGAGATCCATATGCTTGGGCTGTCCTCTCACTGCCCAGAATATGTTCAGGAGTGGGTGGGGGTAAAGACAGTCGGGGAGGGAGAAACTCCAATGTGTGTATATGTGGTAAAACACGACAATGTGGGAGTTTAAATGCTTCAGGAACTTTATTTAAAGGCATGTTAACAAACAAATGAAGGGTGTGGTGGATGTGGTAGGATTTAACAGGAAGTGGGTGATGAGGGCAGACGATAGATACCCTTTAAACACAGACTGCACCCATTCGAGACACGGTGACACACCATCATATTTTCCTGTATTCTCTGCATGTGTGTGTGTGTGTGTGTGTGTGTGTGTGTGTGTGTGTGTGTGTGTGTGTGTGTATGTGTGTTCAGTGACCAGTTTGAATAGAAAGGAAGTTGAAGGGAAGTGTTTATGTGAGTGTGTGCGTGGTGTGGGAGAGTCTGTGATGGGACGATGAGTCAGAGAGGACACTTTTCAGCTGCTGAACTGAATGTTCTGAGATAGATTTTCAGTGGATCCCTACCAGCTGCTTCACACACCTTCACCAGCCTCTGTTTGACTTGGTTAGGTCATAAATTGTAAAAATATTCCTATGAAGGTCATATACTGTATGGTATGATTTACAGACCAGTTGCTCCACAGACTCTACAGTATTTTGTTGTTACTGTTACTATCACTATTGTTTTACCCAACGAGGTAGTCTCATTGAAATCAAGATCATTTGCTCAAGTGAAAAAACATCCAACGTACATCCACATAACCAGCAAACAGACCGTGGCCTCGGGTAAACAAAACTATCCAGCAATCAGAAAGAGTCATAAGAAGCATTACATAATAAAGCTTCCAAGGCTGAGGAAAGAATCTAGCTCATGAGCTGCATGCAGTTCTTTCCATGCGACGGAAAGTTCAGTACAACAAATTGATTTCCTGAGATCATGAGATTATTTTACCTTTTTGTCAATAAGAAAGCCCCTACAATTTTGCCATACTTTGAGCAATGAGCTTTGGGTTGTGGAGCCTGTGAGTGCTATTAGGCGGCCTTATTGACTAAGTTTGCTCAGCAAGGAAAATTGTGGCGTGCTGCAATAAATCAAAAGTTCCCCCTCTCTCTTGCTCGTGTGTACTGTGATTTTGCTGATTCTCTCTCTGCCTGTCTCCTTCAGGAAACTCTACTGGACAGATGGGGACAACATCAGCATGGCCAACACAGACGGCAGCAACCGCAGTGTGCTCTTCACCAACCAGAAAGGCCCAGTCGGTGAGTGACGTGCTGTGCTTGCCTCCGCGTGTCTGCATGAGAGACAGCACTCCCTAGTGACGGGGCAGGTGGTTACACATCAGTGCTTTCTTTCGTTTTCCAGGTTTGTCCATTGACTTTGACACAGAGCAGCTTTACTGGATCAGCTCAGGAAACAGCACCGTCAACCGCTGCAAACTGGACGGCTCTGCGCTGGAGGTGCTCGAGGGGGTCAAGGGCAAGCTGACCAAGGCTACTGCTCTGGCCATCATGGGTATGTCTCCAGAAAATGTTCATTTCAGCCAGTGATGTATAGTAGATGAAAGTAGAGAGAATTAAGCCACGTATGATAACTCGACCGTGTTGCAGATTTATGTATGTGTCTTTAAATCTTGCTCCAAGTTAAAGTCCCAGTCCTTCTAGTGTTAGACCTTCCTGCTGTGTGTGGTATCCTTCAGGAGACAAGCTGTGGTGGGCCGACCAAGGAACTGACCAGATAGGAACCTGTGACAAGAAGGACGGAGGCAACTGGAAAGTCCTGAGGAACAGCACATCCCCCATGATGCACATGAAAATCTACAATGAAACTGTCCAGAAAGGTGCAGAGCTGGCTGCCACATGCCAGCTTTTTCTGAGCTTGTAGAGCATTTGTTTTAGTTAAATTACTTGGCGAAAAGAAGGGAAGGAAATCTGTCCTTGTCTCATTGAAGGTCTGTTTTGCTTGCTGGATGTAGCCTGTTTATCTACGCTAAAGCACATCTGTTTATGTCTCTGTAACTCCTCTTTGATTTGTTTTGTGTATTTGTTCCCGTGCTTTTCTGTTCCCAGGCACCAATCTCTGCAGTAATAACAATGGAGACTGTTCCCAGCTGTGTCTCCCCACCTCCCCAACCACCAGAGCCTGCATGTGCACAGCAGGATACAGCCTGCGCAGAGGGCAGCAGTCTTGTGAGGGTATGACATAGTCGTACATGTACTGTATCTTGATTGAAGCCAAATTTGGGTTGAAGAAACTGATGAAAATGATAAATTGTGTGATGCAGAACTAACTATTCAAAGTCTAAACACTGGGGATTTTATTTGTTTGCTGTAGGTGTTGGCTCTTTCCTGCTTTACTCTGTGCATGAGGGCATTCGTGGTATTCCTTTGGACCCATCAGACAAGTCTGATGCCCTTGTACCAGTGTCGGGCACATCCCTAGCTGTGGGCATAGATTTCCATGCTGGTAAGATTTTTTCTAACATGTTTTTTTTTTTTTTTACTCAAATAAGAAAGAAAGTCACAGGCATTAAGTTATTTTGTTGCTTTGATGTAGCTGAAATAATTCACTACTGCATTAAGTATGTGTTACTGTGTAATGTAAAGGTAAGTTCTGTTCAGTCCGACTCTTAATGTGTGTTTTCCCAGACAATGACACTATCTACTGGGTGGATATGGGCCTGAGCACCATCAGCAGGGCCAAGAGAGACCAGACCTGGAGAGAGGATGTGGTCACTAATGGCATCGGCAGAGTGGAAGGCATCGCTGTCGACTGGATAGCAGGTGAGAGACACCACAGACATATTAAAAAAACGCCATTGTCTATGCTCACAGTTACGGGATTCAAACAGTATCAAGTAAACATGCTGATAAACTGTGTTTCACATTGGCTGTCAGTGGCTCTACCACCCTTGCTCAGACTGTCTCTGTCTGTTACCATGCAACAGAACAGGAAAAGGAGATCATTTGAAAGCAAGGAGAAATGATTGCAGTATGAGAGATAACAAGGTCAATGTATCCCAGGTGTCAAAAAAAAAAAAAAAAAAAAAAAAAGACGTCAGTCAAGGTCCAATTCTGCATCAACAAACATGCAGCACATGCTCATCACTTCCTCCGCCTCTATCCCTCACAGGAAACATCTACTGGACAGACCAAGGTTTTGATGTGATTGAGGTAGCCAGATTGAATGGCTCCTTCCGCTATGTGGTGATCTCCCAGGGCCTGGACAAGCCTCGTGCCATCACTGTCCACCCTGAGAAAGGGTGAGAGGAAACGACACTGGGTGTAGCTCTAGTTACTATCTGCAGCTGTCTTTAGCATCTGCTTCTGTAATTTCTCTCCTTATTGATTACAGAGGAAGTTATCTCTGTGTTTTGCTGTGTTTATGTTTGCAGCTACCTGTTCTGGACAGAGTGGGGCCAGTATCCCCGTATCGAACGGTCTCGTTTGGATGGCTCTCAGAGGGCTGTCCTTGTCAATGTCAGCATCAGCTGGCCCAATGGAATCTCCATCGACTATGAGGTAAAGTATAACGGAACATTCTAGAATTCACATCACTGCGTCACAATGCAGAGAGTGAACAAACAGTACTGTGTGTGTGCATGCAGGATGGTCTCCTGTATTGGTGTGACGCAAGGACTGACAAGATTGAGCGCATCAACCTTGAAACTGGAGAAAACAGGGAGGTGGTGCTGGCCAACAACAACATGGACATGTTCTCTGTGTCGGTGTTTGAGAGCTACATTTACTGGAGTGACAGGTGAGATTTACCCCTCCTACTCAGTCTAACTTGTCCTCACTTTTGGAATATCTGTGATTGATATTTTCCTGCTTTCATTTGTAATATTTGTAATATTCCTCCGTAAATGTCTGCAAGCATCAGCCTCTGTTTGATGCTGTTTCTGTCTTCTTTGAAGGACACATGCTAACGGCTCCATAAAGAGAGGCAGCAAGGACAATGCCACAGACTCTGTGTCTCTGAGGACTGGCATTGGGGTGCAGCTCAAAGACATCAAGGTTTTCAACAGGGCCAGGCAGCAAGGTAAGCACTGGGGTGTTTGTTAAATATGTAAACCGTCATAAATCTGCTTCACATGCAAGAATTTAGCATTTTACAAGGGATTTGTATTTTGTGGAATAAATGGTAAATTAAGAACTTCTTAAATGTGTGTTTCCCCGCATTTAGGGATCTGAGAAAAGTGTATTTAATAATAACATCATGGATTTTTATCTCTGTTTACAGGAACAAACGTGTGCAAAGACAAAAATGGCGGCTGTCAGCAGCTCTGTCTTTACCGTGGCAACGGGCAGCGCACATGCGCTTGTGCACATGGCATGCTGGCTGAAGATGGCCGCAGCTGCCGTGACTATGATGGCTACCTGCTCTACTCAGAGCGCACTATACTAAAGAGTGTCCACCTGTCGGATGAAAACAACCTAAATGCACCCATAAAACCATTTGAAGACCCCGAGCACATGAAGAATGTCATTGCACTCACTTTTGATTACAGAGGAGGTGGAGGAAAGGGAGCTAACCGAATCTTCTTCAGTGACATCCACTTTGGCAACATCCAGCAGATCAGTGATGACGGATCTGACCGCAAGACTGTAGTAGAGAGTGAGTATTTCCACATCTTAAGCTTGTGTGAACCTTTTCTATTAGCTTCCCCTTGTTCCTCAACAATCAACCAAACACCCAGCTTTATTCACAGTTTACCTCCAGTGTATTCTCATGAACACGATATCTCAGTAACGCCTTGGGGGTATCTCTTCAAATTTGGCGCAAACATTCACTTGGACTGATTAGATTTTTGTGGTCAAAGTTCAAAGTCAAGGACACCTCATGAAACACATTTTTGTCCATAACTCACCAATTCATACGCTAATTATGACACAATTTAACGCAAATGTCTAATAGGATAAAATGATGAAGTGATGACATTTTATATCTAAATGGTCAATGGTCAACTTCACTGTGACATCATAATGTTCTGCAAATTATTCAGTGCTGTAACTGTGACCATATTTCCTGCAACTTGGCTGGTTGGCGGAGACATACAAGCATGAGGCGGTAATTCTTGTTTATCTGTGCTTTAGGAACAGAGTGTATATAAACACAAACAGGCCCAGAGACAGATGCAGTAGACATTCATTCACCTTATCTCAGCACAACAAATCACAGGTGCACTGTTAATGTTTTACCAAAGTGCCTTGACTTTAATCGGTTTTTACAAGGAATGCATGATTCAACATTGTTTGTCCCACTGTCCCTGTGGAGCAGCTCCTCCCAAGGCAAGCAGTTTGATCTTGTTCTATATCCAGGCTAACAGAGGGAAAGATGTTGCGAGTGCTGTTGTTTTGCCTTGTTCTTTCCTTGTGAGGGTATTTTATTCCGTCCATTTTATTCACATGAGTAATTCAGCAAGGCAACTCAGCTTGCACTTTTTTAAGTTATAAATCCCGGCCGTCAGGTTTTGCGTGTTTGTGTGTTTGTGTGTTTGTGTGACAGGTGTTCAGTTATATCAAGGTAGCTGCTGATAGTAATACTATCAGGCAGCAGCCATATCCACAGCCCCACCTTCTCTTTGCCCCCCCTTTTTAAACAGCCTTAGTAAGTCTTGTCTGAACTTTTGGGACATGAGCACGTAGAGGATGGGGTTCACCACTGTAGAGGAAGTCGCCATGAAGCGTGCAAACACACTGAAGGGGCCGTAACGGGGTGAGGTGCCAGTGGCCCCTGAAATTTCTTCCGCCAGTAAATTCAGCGTCAGGCCGTAGGACGGCAGCCAGCATAGGGTAAAAGCCAGCACCAGCATGGCTGAGGTCTGGGTCACTTTGTTCTGGTAGCGCTCTACTTGGGGGGCCCTGCCGGCCTGCTGACTCCCCCATAGGAACAGGTAGATCTTGCCATAGGCCACAGCAATGGTGATCAGTGGAAGTAAGAAGGCCATGAAAAAGTGAAATAATCCATAGATCAGCTGGTCTTTGTGGGACCGGAAAGCAAAGCATGTGTGTCCATCAGGGGCTTGTCGGGGGGTTCCCACACAGCGAAAAACCAGCTGGGGGACAGCCAGGCAGCAGGCCGGCACCCAGAGGAGTGCAGCAGTTATAGACACCCGGCGAGGGGAGAGGAGACTGTAAGCTCTGGTAGGCTGCACCACAGTCAGATAGCGAGACACAGCCAGCGCGGCCAGCGTGAAGACGCTGGCTGACGAGCAGGCCGATCCCAAGAAGCCCACCAGACGACACATGAAGTCCTCAAACGGCCACTCCTGCATGGCTATGGCAACAGTGTGGAAGGGAAGCGTGGAGAGCAAAAGCAGGTCGGCAGCGCTCAGAGCCAGCAGGAGGATGTCTGTCCCCGTGCCTGTCATGGAGCTGTGAGGGGAATGTCCAGCACCTCTCCTCCGCCTCCCACACAGGATCACCATCACCATAGTGTGCCCGACGACCCCCAGCACCAGAATCAGTGTATCTAATATTGGGACTAGGACCTGCTCCACCTTGCCCAGCCCAGTGTCACTGCCGTTCCCCGGCAGATCCTCTGAACCTGTACAGTTCCACAGCAGCATCGCGTCTTCAGTTGTGGACATGTCTTTCACTCATACCGTGACTGTAGGAACACAGTTGGCTTTTGGTTGGGTCAATATGCTCAAGCCAGTCATAAAACTACTGATAATACAAGTGGGAATGATTACTCACTGTGCGATGACAGCAGTGTACTCAGACATGACGACACACAGATTTCCAGTCATTTAACATCTACGTGTCGACGATTAAAATGAACCAATAAGAACTAAACATGATTGTTAAATACATACAGCGTACACACATTACATACGTTCATGTTCCTGCTGACAGTGTGAAAATGATATACCTCTCAGAAACTGTCCTTTAAAACACAACCAGCAAGTGACCCATTCCCATGTGCTGTATGTGACTCAAGCCGTTTTAACAATCCTCGAAATCTGCTCCACCTTTGATTGGGGGTGAGAGAGGGAACAAAATAACATCAGACACCTCCACTGAAGTCAAGTCAGTGCTGATTTCTTAGTTGCTGGAGTCCCTTCATCCCTCTCCACAGACTCCTGTTAAGAGCATCCGAGTGTTCGGAGCTAAATGCTGTAGATTGTGTGATTTCCTGTCACCTCCTGGCAGGCGGCTACTCCACACGACACCTTAATCAGGACCCCTTGCTCAGCGGCCCACAATCAGCCTTCCTCATGCCTCCGAGGAAGGGATCTACTTAGACACACAATGGTGGTGAATAACTCAACAGCTAGAGAGGATGAAACCGAGTAAACGACAGGTGAACTCTGGACTGATTATCACAGAGCAGGACTGACAGAGATGGGCTGGCCTGCTTTCTGTGGGAGGGCCAAATGAGGCCAAACATAGTTTTTTTTGTTGTTTTTTTTCCCAGGGTCCATTGTTTCTGTTCATTTTCTGAAAGGAGCTGTGCATTTTCTAGAAGCGCTGTGTCTGCAGATACACACGGTTTGGAGAACATATGCAGATATGGTATATACACAATGAGAGACAGAGTGAAGTAGTGTGTGTCTTCAGAAATCAGGGTAATTATTGACTGCCCGTCTGATAGCAAACATTGACCTGCTATCGCACCTACGGCAGATAACTGCAATAAAAAACTCAATGCCACTATAACCAGCTGAGCTCAACAGCTATAAATTCAACCTATCTGTATTATTGTAAACAACAAGCGAAAATGTACAGAACCCCAGATAGGCTTAGGTCAACGACAATGTGAAGATAAACAGATGTGAAAAGCAAGAATTTGAGTCAAGAGCGCTGCTGGCCAGAGATTTACAATTCATTAACAGCACTGAAGAAAGAAGAAATAGCAGTGGATGGATTTCTCTGGCGCTCGCTATCGATTTTTAGGGCATTGATTTATGATTGTGAGAAGCAGAGGGGAGTTGCTTTTGTGTTGCGTGCCCCCGCTAGGCTTTCCAGTCGCTTTTCTTCATTCAGAATCTCAGAGCACGCACTGGACAAATGTTGATTCATGTCCGAGGCATTTCACTGTAGGTGTAGTGTTAAGTGTCCCACCTGGTGGTGAATCTTGCTGATCCTCTGGACCGAGTGAGGTCATCTCCAGCCCCGGAAAAGGCTGCTGTGATCATTAGACCCTCACTGTTCCATTGCAGTAACAGTAACAATAAGGCAGCTATTACCAATTATTTGTCATGGGAGTGAACTGATGCATAGTTGTTTTTAAATTGACTGTGTGCATGTATTGTTTCTCAGCAACAGAACAGCTGTTCTTTATCTGCCGCTACAGAACTTTGTGTTCCTCCATCTTGGCTGCCCTCTCGTCTGTCCTCTGGCCTCTGTGCAGGCGAGGAGTGCACAACCTCTTACTCATTTCACGGCTATGGAGCAGAAAAATGACTTTTTACTTCTCATCTGTTGATGAGGTAGTGCAATGGAAAGTAATACACTAGCCAGTAACTGTTTTTGTGACCTTTTTAGTGAGCTATTTGTTGGATAAAAGCCTCGAATCACACGGTGTTCTTGGTCATTAATACCAAGCTGTCATGTCCATAGCCCTGACTCTGTGCTGCCACATAGCATTTGCCAGCACTGAGCTACTGCCAGACAGTCCACACTTGGCCTTTTAACACAGCACTGGGATTGACGTGCTTCTTTTCCTTCCCCTCTTTTATCTTCTGTCTTTTCCCTCATTCTGGTTTAATGTCTCCCTGTTCTTTTTCTTTACCCACTGTGATCTGTATTTATCTTTGTGTTTCTTTCCCCTCTTCTCTCAATTGCTCTGTTCTTTTTCAGATGTGGGCTCAGTGGAGGGTTTGGCGTACCACAGGGGCTGGGATATGCTGTATTGGACCAGCTATACAACCTCAACCATCACCCGCCACACTGTGGATCAGAGCCGCTGGGGGGCCGTTGACCGGCACACGGTGGTCACCATGTCGGGGGATGATCACCCAAGAGCCTTTGTCCTTGACGAGTGTCAGAGGTTAGAACTAAGTCGGTTATTCACATCCAATACTGCTCGCATGTTGTGCCAAAACTTTACACCTATTTACATCACTGATTATATCTCTCTCCTGCAGCCTCATGTTCTGGACCAACTGGAACGAGCAGTCTCCCAGCATCATGCGTGCCACACTGACTGGTGCCAATGTCCTTGTGATCATTGGCACGGACATCCGAACCCCTAACGGCCTGGCCATAGACCACCGTGCTGAAAAACTGTACTTCTCTGACGCCACGCTGGACAAGATAGAGCGCTGCGAGTATGACGGCAGCCGGCGCTATGTGAGTGACACAAACACTTAACATGCAGACACACACAGCGTACATCATGAAGCATTAAGGAAAATATTTATATATATTTATATATTTATATTATAATTGTATCACGGGATTGCCTAATAACAGCACCTCAGTGTGTTTATCCTTTCGAGTTTGTTCCAAGGCTGGAATTTCCTGAATGTATGAGGTCAGGGCTGCGTTTGTGCTTCCCCCTGCAGGTGGTACTGAAGAATGAGCCGGTCCATCCGTTTGGCCTGGCTGTGTACGGTGACTACATCTTCTGGACTGACTGGGTGAGGAGGGCTGTGCTCCGTGCTGACAAATACACAGGAGGAGACATGAAGGTGCTGCGTGCCGACATCCCTCAGCAGCCGATGGGTATCGTTGCGGTGGCCAACGACACCAACAGCTGTGAGTTTTTTTTACACACAGAGATGGATCCCAATGTTTGTGTAGAACTGTGTGATTGTGTATGTATGTATGTGATTTGGTAAATTTTATGTCAAAATCAATTGGAAAAAAATACTTAGGCAATAAAAAGCCTTGCCCATTTTTGCCTAATCCAGCAAATTAAATAGCTGCCAACTCAAGATACTTGTCTAATTGCCATTAATCAGTCCAACTGATTGATCTACAACATTGCACAATCACCAAATGCCACCAAAAATGAACTGATAAATTAAATAAAAATTAAATGGTTTGAAATGTATAGCAAAATCTCTGGCAGTTGACAAATTTATATAATTTCATATAGCACTAACATGCACCTAAACCATACATACAGCACATTGCTTCGACTAGTAAAACATAGTGTAGTGCAATATCAACAGCTCTTTTTATATTTACATGTTGAGCAGTCATTATTGAGGTAGAACCAGTATAACTTGGGGTGTTATGAAATTTCATTACTGTATACAATAGCTGTGATAACATCAACATACGTAGGGCATTACAAATCAAACTAGTTCGATAAAAGGTTTTAACACAAGCTGTTTTAGAGCAAGTATTTAAACACTCACTGGCACAACACACGTGAACTAAGATGTTTTTTCTGCCCCAACAGAGCAGTTAATGGGATGACAAAACTAATCTGGGAGTGACGCTGCACCAGATGAATTGCAGACACCTCCATTCATGAGCTCTATATTACCACAGGCACACACCCTCTAAATTGCTCTTCACTTTTCTCCATACGTCTTCACCTCTCTCTCCAAATCATCTTGTTCTACATCTCCCATTGTCTATATACTTTTAAATCAATGCAGCCCTGTGTTTTTTTCTCTTCCATATCGTCAGCCATCTTTTCCCTCAATTTGCCTCATTCAGTAAACTCTCTCGTGCTCCAATACCCACAGCGACCATACAAGCCGAGAGCCTGCGGTAAATAGCTGCAAATCCCATTTAGATTGAGTCACATTGAATTACGCATTCAGCGGAGAGCGGAGGCAAGGCCACATCAGGCAGGCGTGTTTGTCTGCTGATGGGGATGTGTGTGTAGGGGGAATGTGTTTGCTTGTGTGTCAGGAGGGTGGATGTGGGGTCAGAAATTCTCATTCACTCAAGTGTGTGTGTGTGTGTGTGTGTGTGTGTGTGTGTGTGTGTGTGTGTGTGTGTGTGTGTGTGTGTGTGTGTGTGTGTGTGTGTGTGTGTGTGTGTGTGCAACTTTCCTCATGTCTGCATAGGTGAGTTCTCTCTGTGCCGTGTTGACAATGGAGGATGTCAGGATCTGTGTCTGCTGACCTCAGAAGGAAGGGTCAACTGCAGTTGCCGTGGTGACAGGAAACTTTTGGAAGACAACACCTGCATAGGTAATGCAAGCAAGGGATTCATAAAAACAAATGTTAGGCTTAAAATTCTCATCATACAAAGATAAAAAATTCATCTTTTACACACTGTTTTATTCATTTTTTTTATCTGCTTATTTTACTGTGCAGAAGCTCTTTTACATGCAGACCGCAATGTAATAAAATAACAAGCAAAGACTGAGATCAGGACTTGAATGGATTTGAAAGAGCACTGAAAATGTTTCCATGCAGCATGCCTCAGGGGTGGGCAACTCTTGCTAAGTGCATTTTTCTGTCCTTGTCTCGCAGCCCTAAACACTACATGTAACAGCATTGATGAGTTTGAGTGCGGGAATGGAGACTGTGTTAACTACACCCTGACTTGTGATGGCATGGCCCACTGCAAGGACAAGTCTGACGAGAAACAGTCCTACTGTGGTGAGTGGAAGGTTTTTCTCTCGCAGTTTCAGCCATACTATTGCTGTTGACATTTTTAAGTTGAGTCCATATCGTATCCTGTTCTCAGCCAACCGTGTGTGTAAGAAGGGCTACAGACGGTGTGTGAATGGCCGCTGTGTGGGGCATAGCTCCTGGTGCAACGGGCAGGACGACTGTGGAGACAATTCTGATGAACTCTTCTGTAACAGTGAGTCGAGTAAACTTTATTTTTTTTTTCCGCCCGACGTCATTTTGATTTTTTAAAAATTGCGTTCTGCCTAAATACTGCGTCTCGTTTTCCTGTGTGTCAGCCACACTGTGCTCGGCCGATCAGTTCCAGTGCAGAGATGGAGGCTGCATCTCCAACTCCAGCAAGTGCAACCAGAAAGTGGACTGTGAGGATGCCAGTGACGAGATGAACTGCAGTGAGTTCAGCAAAAATTAGGAAAAAACCTATAATAAGAAAGGCCAACACTGTCTCTCAGGCTGTGGTAAAAAGTAGTTCTGCTCTCTCTGTTCAGCTGCCACGGACTGTTCCAGTTACTTCCATCTGGGAGTGAAGGGAATGACATTTCAGAAGTGTGAGTTCACCACCCTCTGCTATGCCCCTTCATGGCAATGCGATGGCGCTAATGACTGTGGAGACTTCTCTGATGAAAGAAATTGCCCAGGTATTTTAAGAGCCTCTGAAATACACATATTTTCTCACAGCTGAATGTACACGCAGTATTCCAGGAACAAGTGAAATCATTTTTTCACAGATGGATTAGAGCAAGAAGTCCAATTTGGATTACTCTAAATGGAATAGAAACAAAAACAATGAACGTTTTCATCCGTTAAATTGTGGTTTGGGAGGAAATTCTCCGCAAAGTAAATTATTTTTCTCTTCATGCTGGCTTAGCTCCCTGATGTTTTCTTGTTTAACTTACCACTTGTCTGTCACCGTGCCAGGGAGCGGGAAAACAAAGTGTCCGACGCCCTTCTTTGCCTGTCCTAGTGGACGTTGTATCCCTATGAGCTGGACTTGTGACAAGGAGAATGACTGCGAGAACGGTGCAGACGAGGCTCACTGCGGTATGTTTAGATACTGTACCAGAGCCTAAACAATCTGAAACGCTACAGACCGTTACTTTGTTTTGGTAATTTGTATTTTGCACTTTAAACATTTCTTTCTGGTCCTCCAGATAAGTTTTGCTCAGCCTCCCAGTTTGAGTGTGGGAACCACCGCTGCATTCCCAACCGCTGGGTGTGTGACGGAGCCGACGACTGTGGTGACAGCAGTGATGAGGACAGCAAGTGCAGTGAGTGTTGGGAACGAAACTGTAGTGAATACCGATACAAGAAGCAGACATAGTGCTAACAAGTCTAGAACCGCAACTCTTTTGACAGCAGTAGGTTCTGTGAGAATCTGGTTTGAATTCTTAAACCAGATTTAGTTTAGCAGATTAGCAAGTGCTTTAATCTTTTTGCATTTAATCAATTTTGCATGATACTTGTCATGATGATTACTTCACATTGCTCTGTTGCAATATGGACTGAAACACTGGCATGCATGCAAAGAATTAAGGTTTTAATAATAGTTTCAAACCATTATGATTATATTATTAACAATAATGTAACAGTTCCCATTCTGCCTCTGAAATAAAGATACAGTCATTGATCATCAGTGGTTAAACATTATATTTACAAATAGGGCAATAAAAGGCATTAAAATCACCTTCAATAACCTCTTTCCGTCACAGAGACCAAAACCTGCAGTCCTGAGGCGTTCCAGTGTCCTGGATCACATATGTGTATCCCTCAACGCTGGAAGTGTGACGGGGACAAAGACTGCCCTGATGGAGCTGACGAGAGTGTCAAAGCTGGCTGTGGTGAGTGCAGGCAGGGGCAAGAAGTGGTCAAAATAATACATAAACTATATATAAAATAGATACATGAAATAAATAAATCCATGCAGCACCTGGTGGACCATGAAACCTGTTTATCGCACTTACTCATCAAATATTTTTTATGTCTCAGTGTTCAACAACACATGCAGCAGCAATGAGTTCATGTGCCAGAACCGACAGTGTATCCCCAAGCACTTTGTGTGTGACCATGACAACGACTGCAGCGATGGCTCCGATGAGTCCCAGGAGTGTGGTGAGTGGACCCATGACCTCTTATTCCTCATGGGGCGATTTAAAAAGCTTTCTCCTCCTCACTTGTGCTTTTAACAACAGCGAGCCTAACTGTCCTTCACCCCGCTGCTGTTTTCTCGCCGCAGAATATCCAACATGTGGAACCAATGAGTTCCGCTGTGCCAACGGACGCTGCCTCATCCAGAGTTCATGGGAGTGCGATGGAGACTTCGACTGCCACGACCACTCAGACGAAGCACCTAAGAACCCACGTTGCACTGACTCAGGTTAAATTCACACTGCCGCTCCAGAGACACTATTTTTTATGTGCTTATCTTACTAATCGACATGGACCAAAGTAGCCAGATGTCTAATTTTCATCTATAGCCTCGGAGCATGTCGATGCAGCCAAAACAAAGGACACTGTTATAGCACTAACAGCACAGAAAGCAAACATGGGCAGCAAACAAGTCACATCCAGTATAATTAAATGTGTTAATGAACATAAAAGTGAATATGACATTAATATTTGTTATTATCTTTTTGACAAACTAAATGCCTAAATGACTAAAAGCTGCACTGGTTGACTTTTTCCTCTTCATTTGTTTCCCACTTCATTCCTTTCTGTAATGGAACAGAGAAGAAATGCAACGACACTGCGTATGCCTGCAATAATGGAAACTGTGTCGATGAGGCGTTGCTCTGTGACCATAAGGACGACTGTGGTGATGGCTCTGATGAGCTGAACTGCTTTATTAACGAGTGCCTGAACAGCAAACTGAGCGGCTGCTCTCAGCTCTGTGAAGACCTGAAAATAGGCTTTAAGGTAAGTGAACACCGTGAAATTCTGACTTTGAGTTCTCTAGTCATGAGCGTGTAATATAAACAGCGTTCATTGTTGCTTTACCTGCTCTGTACTGTGCCTCCTCACAGTGTAGATGCCACCCTGGCTTCCGTCTGAAGGATGATGGGAAGACTTGTGTCGACATAGATGAGTGCACAACCACCTATCCCTGCACGCAGCGTTGCATCAACACACACGGCAGCTTTCACTGTCTGTGTGTGGAAGGTTTCAGCCTTAGTCCTGAAAACCCCACCATATGCAAATCCACCTCAGGTAAGAAACATGACAGATTAATAACATTCAGCCAAGTGTTTAAGGCAAATCCACTCACATATGATGTTTCCCTCCCTGCAGATGAAGAACCCTTCCTGATCTTTGCTAACCGCTATTACCTGAGGAAGCTCAACTTGGATGGATCCAATTACACACTGCTCAAACAGGTGAGGCCTGCAGATACAGTATGTTTTTTTGAAGTGCCGGGAAAGTCTTGCAAACCCTCCTGCAGGAGTTTATCGCTGGCCCCGGACTGACGTAGCTCCTGTGCTTTGACAGGGCTTGAACAATGCTGTAGCTCTGGACTTTGACTACCGCCAGCAGATGATTTATTGGACAGATGTGACCACCCAGGGCAGCATGATCCGACGCATGCACATCAACGGCAGCGATGTTCAGGTCGGTGTAGCAGCATCTTGTTTAAGGAAGACAGGGGGCAGTGCTTATAATACCTGCCTGGCTTTCCTTCTCATAAATTATTATGATATATGTTATGTTATGTTATATATGTTCCTTATTTGTACACATGTATGGGAACTAAATTCACTGTGAAGCACAGATTCAGTAAGTATATACTGCTTTCTCATTTGTTAGGTCCTTCATCGCACATCACTCAGCAACCCAGATGGTCTGGCAGTCGACTGGGTGGGAGGAAACCTGTACTGGTGTGATAAGGGACGGGACACTATCGAGGTGTCAAAGCTGAATGGAGCGTACCGGACAGTTCTGGTCAACAGCGGCCTGAGGGAGCCACGTGCTGTGGCTGTGGACGTACGCTATGGGTAAGAGTGACACGACACAACTTTAGAAGATCTGGGTCGACTGAAAGTTAGAAAGTTGAACTGCCTACTTCATTGTCAGTTAGGTACAGAAAATGTGTGTTAGACTGACTTTTAAATTCTGCACATGAATGATTTCGTAATTTGTTTGAGACCTCTGGAGCCTAGTGGATGTTAAATTCTGATGTGTTGGGACCAATAACCGTAACTAATACAGCACATCTCTGACAGGTATTTATACTGGTCAGATTGGGGTGACAGCCCCCACATAGGGAGGATCGGGATGGATGGCACCAACAGGAGTGTCATCGTGGAGGATAAGATCACATGGCCCAATGGTCTCACGCTGGACTTTGTTAATGACCGTATCTACTGGGCTGATGCTCGGGAGGATTACATCGCATTTGCCAGCCTGGATGGAACCAGCAGACACACAGGTGACACACACATACAGACACAGAGGAGTGTGTTTGTAGACTTATCCAGTTGTAGCTACCAACTTATTTGTTTTTGTACCGTGCCCCTGCAGTTCTGACTCAGGATATCCCCCACATCTTTGCCATGACACTGTTTGAGGAGTACATCTACTGGACAGACTGGGAGACAAAGTCCATCAACAGAGCTCATAAGACTCTGGGAATCAACAAGACCATGCTGATCAGCACCTTACACAGGCCGATGGATATCCACATTTACCACCCGTACCGCCAGCCTGAAGGTAAAAACAAGACACCCGTCATTCATTACCACATGTAAATATTCATCTGTGTCCTGGTCCCTGTCTGATCTGCCCTTAATTCTACCTATGCACATTTCCCTTTTTATTTAGTGGCTGACCACCCATGCCAACTCAACAATGGAGGCTGCAGTAACCTGTGTTTGCTCTCACCTGGAGGGGGCTACAAGTGCGCTTGCCCCACTAACTTTTACCTAGCAGCTGATGGCAGACAGTGCTTGTCCAACTGCACTGCAAGTCAGGTGTGCTATCTCGAAGTTATCATTCTCAACATTAACCTGTATTGACACGTTATTAATTTGAAAAAATAAATCATTCTCTCTTCTGTCCCTCCAGTTTGTTTGCAAAAATGACAAGTGCATTCCATTTTGGTGGAAGTGTGATACTGAAGATGACTGTGGGGACCGCTCGGACGAGCCTGCAGACTGCCGTGAGTGATGAGTGTGCACTGGATAGTCATTTCCTGTTGATTCAATGACGTAGTATTTAGTTTTGTTTGTTCTGGTTAATAATGCGCTTTGTTTTCTCACTGTAGCTGAGTTTAAATGCAGACCAGGCCAGTTCCAATGTGGCACCGGCATCTGCACCAACCCAGCCTATATCTGCGACGGAGACAATGACTGCCAGGACAACTCTGACGAGGCCAACTGCGGTACACACACCTTCATATACCTACAGATTTGAAATCTTTTTACGCCTCCTTGTTGTCTGTCCATCCGTCCGTATGTCCGTCTGTCCCATTCTTGTGAACGTGATATCTCAGGAATGTTTCGAGGGAATTTCTTCAAATTTGGTAGAAACATTCATTTGGACTCAAAGATGATTATATATGATAACTCATGAATTCTTACGCAAATTATGTATGGTGTAAAATTATGACTTCACAACTTCAACTTCACTGTCATCATAATTTTCTGCAAAAACACGTCTGGCCATTTTGTCAATGCTGTAACTCAGGAAGGGAGATTGTGACCATATTTCCTGCATCTTGGCTGGGTGGGGGAGGCATACAACTGCGAGTCGGTAATTCTAGTTCTCAGCTGGATCCATAATAACCCATATCTTCTGTTAACCATTATTTGTCATCTTTCTGCTTCTAGATATCCATGTGTGCCTGCCCAGTCAGTTTAAATGTACCCACCCCAGTCGCTGCATCCCTGGCATCTTCCGTTGCAATGGACAGGACAACTGTGGAGAGGGAGAGGATGAGAAAGACTGTCGTAAGTCTCCCAGTTTTTTGCCCTGCTAGTGGCAGAGCCTAAGGATGGTACTGGTCACTACAGTGTGCCCATCTGTTCATTTACCAGAACAACACTTTGGTCCAGAAAAAGTTAGCTCTATCATTTGTAGCCGGACTAAAACTTGGCCCCAGAGGATGAACCCTACTGACTGTAGTGACCCCTTGACCTTTCCTCCGTCGCTTCCCATAGGCCACGCTTTCCACTTATACATACTGTATTTCAAAATCTAATGAGCACATAGGAAATTGCTAAAGACTTTCATGCTCCCTAGAGCCCTATTTTGACCTTTCCTTTAGCTACGCCCTGAAGCTAAATGATGTTGCATAATGTAATTGCCATGACATTTGCTGAGCACGTTCATCCTCCACAGAGGGAGATTACATGTTCTATTCCTTTGTGCCATTCTGAGGTCAAAATTTACATTTTAGCACATTTAACTGCAAGTACATGTAAATGTATTATGTGATGAATATTGTAGTCTCAAGGTGCCACAATAGGACATTGTAGTGATTTTAATTCGTGAAATTTGTGATTAGATATTATTTTTCATGTAGTGTCTAATCTGTCTGTCTCCTGTGCAGCGGAAGTGACATGCGCCCCTAACCAGTTCCAGTGTGCCATCACCAAGCGCTGTATCCCACGGGTGTGGGTGTGTGACAGGGACAATGACTGTGTGGATGGATCTGACGAGCCCGCCAACTGCAGTAAGACATGGCTTATTATTACTGCGCCAAACAACGCCTTTACTTAAGAAATGAGTCTCCATCAGAGCCTGAGCATGGTCCACTGGGAAGCTGTGAATATCATTAATAGATAAAAACTAAACCTAGGAAGTATTGCACTGGGGTTTGGAATTTAAAAAGCAAACCTGACATCATACAGCTCCAACAGGAGGAGAGCGTTGATTTTCACACAATATTAATAATAACACTTTAATCTACTTATTATCCGTTAATTATTTTTGCAGAACGAGAGTGAATAAGCTCGTCTTCTCATGTCCAGTATTCAGATGTCTAAACCTTGAGCTCCTCTCTGTTGCAGCCCAGATGACGTGCGGCGTAGATGAGTTCCGCTGTAAGGACTCGGGGCGCTGCATCCCGGCACGCTGGAAGTGTGACGGAGAGGATGACTGCGGAGACGCTTCCGATGAACCCAAGGAGGAGTGTGGTAAGGAGAGAGTGGTAGTCGGAGGGGGAGAACGAAAAAGTTAGTGATCACTGAGAAGATATCTGGTGCCAAAAAAAAAAAAAAAACAGAGCTACAGCCATGTTTGTACTTAGTATGTCTGTTCGGTGCGCAGATGAGCGGACATGCGAGCCGTACCAGTTCCGCTGTAAGAACAACCGCTGTGTGCCTGGCCGCTGGCAGTGTGACTACGACAACGACTGTGGTGACAACTCTGATGAAGACAAGTGTGGTAGGCTTCTCCTGTTTTTCCTATTTTGCGGAGGGATGCTGCTCGCTCACACGGTCACAACCACAGCCTGTATGAAAACAGTGATTCAAAATATAATATGAGCTCTACTGTGAGTAGACTTCAGATGCAACATGTTATAGCGGTAAGCAGTGTATCACCTCTCACTGTGTATGTGTATGTGTGTGTGTGTGTTATATTAACTCAACTACACTCATGGTTGAGACTTCAATTTCTTTTTAGTTAACTAGTTCTGTGGCCATTTGCACATCTCACATCATCTCATGTCTATTTTGCATTTCACACTGGCCTGTTGCTGTGAGCCAGAGGTAGGTGTTTTCACAGTTTCACCTCAACCATTCACAACCTCAGCTACCCAGTCCTTTGTGTGCCCCCCGGCTTTTCTTTTGTTCTGAGCTTTTTCCTTCCTTTTCGATCCCACTAGCTCCTCTAGCTCCTCCGCTACATACAGTGCAGAATGCTGTACCATCCCCACCTCTGTTACCCCATGAGTCAACCTTGTGATTTGAAAAACCAGCTTCATTTTATTGATGTACGTCTGGCTCTCGACAGACAATCCCGTGTTGTTTTAGCAGTCAGCTCTATTCCCACCTTTTCTCTTCTCTTTTCCTTTCCTTACGCCTTTCCTTGCTCCTTGCCTCTACTCTCTGCTCCTCCTTGATTATCATCTCTCCCCCTCCTAAGCTGTCTTCTCTTCGTCCTCAGTGCCTCGTCAGTGTTCAGAGAGCGAGTTTTCTTGCACCAATGGCCGTTGCATTGCTGGGCGCTGGAAGTGCGATGGGGACCATGACTGTGCCGATGGTTCAGATGAGGTATCACTTAACCATTTCCTTCCTGATTTCATTTGTTCTTTAAAAGCGGACATAGTAGGGGTATTAATGTAAGACAATTATCTTTTGTCAGAACGGCTGTGATGTGAAGTGTGACAGTGATCAGTTCCAGTGCAAAAATGGCCACTGCATCCCCATTCGCTGGCGCTGTGATGCTGATACCGACTGCATGGATGGCAGTGATGAGGAGAAATGTGACAGTGGCGGTAAGAAACGCGCAGTTGTTTTCTCCTGGATGTTTAGGCGAACGTAATGCTGACAAATGTGGATGCATACAGCGGCTGAGGTGATGTATCATTCATCCCTCTCTCCTCCTTTTTGCCACCTCCGTGTTTCAGTGGGTAGATACTGCCCCCTGGACGAGTTCCAGTGCAACAACACTCTCTGTAAACCCCTGGGCTGGAAGTGTGACGGTGAGGACGACTGTGGAGACAACTCTGACGAGAACCCAGAGGAGTGTGGTGAGAATCACTGCGTTTTCACATGACAACAGCATTCCTGGAGACCCTTTGACACCCTGCTTATAAAGAGTCTTCTCTCCACCTGTAACGTTTCTCTTCTCCCCGTTCCATAGTTAAATTCCAGTGTCCGCCCACGAGGCAGTTTCGCTGTCATAACGACCGTGTGTGTCTGCCATTATCAAAACGCTGTGATGGAGTCAACAACTGTGGGGACAACAGTGATGAAGTGAACTGCTGTGAGTTTCTTTAATCTTTTTTAAAGTTGAAAATGATTAAATAGACAGACAGAGATGGAAATTATTTAGTGGCTTGCTGTAAAGTCATATTGACAATATAAAGAGCACATTTGATTTAAATTGGGATTGCATTTGGGATGAGTTTTGCACATGATAATCAAGGTAATGACTAACTCTGTGACTGTACTCCTTCACAAGTGACTCCTTCCACACCAACGTGTCAGAAGGATGAGTTCCAGTGCTCCAGTGGCCGTTGCATCAGCTCTGTCCTGCGCTGCAACTACTTCAACGACTGCGAGGACTACGGTTCTGATGAAATGAACTGCAATAAGAAAGGTGTGTTGTGTCATGGTATATTTGTCATACTGTGTAAGTGCACACTCTCATTCTGCATAGTTATCAGTGTGACTGCATGCTCCCTGTTTCCTCACGTCTAGACACGGTGCTGAACGACTGTCGCAGCAACAGGACGGTGTGTGGAGATGGAGACGAAGCCCACTGTGTGGTGAATGGCACCGACTCTTTCTGCTCCTGCAAACCCGGCTTCCAGCCCAAAGGACGTAACAGATGTGAAGGTACAGTTTTCTCTGCCCTGGCGTCATTTTTCTCATATTATGTTATGGCTACAGTTTTCTCCAAGACTCTAAACTTTGTGTAACATGCACCATGTGGCCCGTGGGGCGTTGCACAGATAAGAACGAGTGCAAGCAGTTTGGAGCGTGTTCCCACATCTGCAACAACACGAAGGGTTCCTACAAGTGCAGCTGCCACAAGTACTTCACCAGAATCAATGACACCTGCAAGGCTGATGGTGAGTACTGAACTTTGCTAACCTGCTTTAATCTTTTCACATCTGTGCTCTACTACGATGACGTATTTGTACTTCTTCTTCTGGACTGACTTAATTCCCTGTGCACCCCCCCAGCTCCAAGACAAGTGCTCTACATCGCTGATGACAATGAGATCCGCAGCCTGGACCCCTCCATGCCAAACTGGCGTTATGAGCAGATCTTCCAGGGCGATGCCAATGTGCGCATTGATGCCATGGACCTGCACGTCAAGACGAGCCGCATTTACTGGACAAATTGGCACACGGGGCGCATTTCTTGCTATGATTTGCCTCCTTCCTCATCCTCCCCTAATAGCAACCGTAACCGACGCCAAAGTGACTCCAGGGTCACCAACCTGGAGGTAAGTCTGTATATGTTTGCTTTTGTATATGTATAATGTACAATATAAACGGGATGGGTAACATTTCCTGGTCTTTGTGTTCAGATCCCTGATCTGAAGATGCCCCGGGGCATTGCTGTGGACTGGGTGGCAGGGAACTTGTACTGGACTGACTCTGGTAGAGACGTCATCGAGGTGGCCCAGATAAGTGGAGGACGCCATCGCAAAACCCTCATCTCCGGCATGATCGATGAGCCTTACGCCATTGTGGTCGACCCCCAGAGAGGGTGAGTGGGGGTTTGGAGACTGGGGGTGCACTTAAAAAGGAGAAACAAACTCACAAGAATGCAAATGCAGATGTCATCATGATAACAGCAGTGATGAATGGAGCTTTTACATTTTATCCATTAGGAAAATGTACTGGGCAGACTGGGGGAATCACCCCAAGATTGAAACAGCTGCTATGGATGGAACCATGAGAGAGACGCTGGTAGAGGAAAACATCCAGTGGCCAACTGGTAAAACACACACACTTATACACAAACACCTCCTCCTGTCCTCAATCATCTGTTCTATACTGAATACAAAGTGTGGGTTTCTCATCTATACTTTTACTAATACTCTTCTCTGTGTGCACAGGTCTGGCCGTGGACTACTTCAACGAGCGTCTGTACTGGGCCGACGCTAAACTCTCCGTGATCTGCAGCGTGAGGCTGAACGGCAGCGATGCAGTTGTGGCTGCAAACAGCATTAAGAACAGTTGAGTGGCACATGCTCACAGTGGCACAGCTCGTGTCGCAATCCATACTAATGATTAGTCTTCATCAGTTAGGGCTCAGTTGCAATTTTATGTGGTTGGACAATGCAAGATACCGTCAGAGAAACTTCATGCAACATGTCTTCTCTGTTTCTACACAGAACTCCATCACCCCTTCAGCATCGATGTGTTTGAAGACTACGTCTATGGTGTCACCTACATTAACAACTACGTCTTCCGAGTGAATAAATTTGGCAAAGGCCCCATTGAGAACCTGACGACTGGAATGAACCACGCCACAGATATAGTTTTGTACCACCGCTACAAACAACCTGAGAGTGAGTAGAAAAAAAAGTAATAAAACTCTTAACAGCAGCAGTGCTCACGAAAAAAACAAAAGACAGTGAGGAAGACAGGGCTGAAGCAGGTCGTTAGTTATCCTAACTTTTAATACTGGTTCTCTGTCTGCCCTTGTCAGTGACAAATCCCTGCGACAGGAAGAAATGTGAATGGCTGTGTCTGCTGAGCCCCAGCGGACCGGTCTGCACTTGTCCCAATGGGCGCACGCTGGATAACGGCACGTGTGTGGAGCTGCCCACCCCCACGCTCTCTCCTATCTGTGAGTGAACAGACGGACACTGATACACACACACTGCCACATACAGATGACAAATGGCCACTGAAATCTAAAACCTTCCTCATGACTGAAAATCTTCCTCTCAACGTTCTCTACAGCTCCTCCCAGTGGTCCCTGCTTGGTCCAGTGTTTGAACGGTGGCAGCTGTTTCCTAAATGCCCACAAGCAGCCAAAATGTCGCTGTCAGCCTAATTATGGAGGAGATCGATGTGAGATTGACCAGTGCAGAGACTACTGCAAGAATGGAGGCACATGCACGCCTTCCCCTACAGGTAAGATCTGGACATCACAACCTGGTTATGGCATTTTGTGTCTTTCTTCCACTGGTCATTAAATAAAGCAATGCAGGTGGACAATCTTTATGTTTTTGTCGGCCCCATAATTTGATACATTCTTTTTCTCTTTCTTCTTCCCTTCATGTATCAGGCTCTCCCACTTGTCGATGCCTGACAGGCTTTACAGGGCCAAACTGTAACCTGCACACATGTAAGGATTATTGTAAGAATGGAGGCAACTGTACAGTCAGTGCTGGAAACCAGCCAACCTGCCGATGCCCCCTTGACTTCCTGGGTGACCAGTGTCAGTACAGTGAGTGTTCCCATTATTGTATCTGTTTAAAAATGTTCAAATACAGTACATCTACTGACGAATGAAGAACACTGCAATAAAGTCAGATTTGAGTATCTGGAACAGATTGTAGTATGGTTGGTAAGCAGTCCACTTACGTGTGTGTGTGTGTGTGTGAGCAGGAAGCTGTGAAGGCCACTGCCTGAACAAAGGTACATGTCTACAGAGTGAGGATGGCTCCCAGCTATGCCGCTGTCTGCCCCAGTACACTGGCAGCACATGTGAAATTGACAAGTGTCACTATTGTCGTGATGGCGAGTGTATCCCCAGCAACAGCTTCTCTTCCACAGGGGACTTTACCTGCCGGTGAGAACACTCACAGACACATGATTTACTCAGCATCAAAAACACACAAGAAAAACAAACGCACACAGGCAGAGATGTCTCATCTCTCTCTTTGTTGCTCACGGTGTTTTTCTGTCTTCGATAGCTGCACAAATGGCAGAGTCCAGCCCAGCTGTTACACATGTGATACAAATGAGTACTGTGCAAATGGCCAGTGCTCTATAGACCCCATCACTCGCCTTCCAGAGTGCAGGTGAGGAACAGGCCGTGTTCATTTGTAATTGTTTTCATTTGAGCCTAAATATCTCCAGTGTATCATTGCTTAAATACTTATCTCTCTTCTCATATGTGTGCAGATGCTCACCAGGTTGGGCGGGGCATCGCTGTGAGTCCGTTGCTAACAATGATGGTGCCTCAAGTACAGGCGGACGTAAGTTGACACCTCTACAATGACATTAATGATCAAGTTTGTTGAATTTGATATGATGATTTGAGGATGACTTAGTCAAAATTCACAATGCAACATTTTTACACACGTATATATATATATATATATATATATATATGTGTGTGTGTGTGTGTGTGTGTGTGTGTGTGTATGTAGGCACAGCCTCCATAGTGATCCCTGTGCTACTACTGTTGCTGCTGGTTCTGCTGGTTGGAGGAGCGTTGTTCTGGTACAGGAGAAGGATGAGAGGGTGAGTAACAGCCCAACAGACTCAGACAGTGCCGACCTCGTTTTGCTTTTGTATTCTCTCTTTCCCTCCCTCTTTCTCTTCCTTCTTTCCTTTCTTCGGTCTGCACTTTTCCCCTCCTATCTGTAATGGCATCTCCTCTGCTCCTCAGGTCTAGCCGGCCCGGCAAAACCGGCTCCAGACGCTTGCGGTAACGGTTGCCAGGGTTACACTTTTCCCTCCATACCTTCATTCAATTCTGCACCCTGATGCTCTCTCTTTCTCTGTCTTTCCCTCGCTCATGAGTCTTGGTTGCTGTGCAGTGTTTGGTCCTGTGGTGAATGTCGCGCCATTTTCTCTGATGTTCATGGGAGCTGTAGTTCATCACTCTCCTACAGTATTTCTCCTTCTTTTAAATTAATTGCCCTCTTCTGAGCAGCTCCAGAGCAGATCTATTGAAAAGATGCATTGAATAGATCTGTCAGTGCTGTAGATCTTTCATACTGTTGTCCATCATGTTGTACTGTACTGTATTGTGCTGTGGTTTGTATTGTTGTAGTGTCTCTCACAGTTGAGACATGGACAGCGCAACAGCATTCTTCCAAGCTCAGATTGGAAAATGCAATGTGAAAAATCCAGCATTTACTCAGAGGTAGATAACATAGTCGATGGAGATATTCACAGCATATTCTAGGATCTATTGTGGGTTTATTGAGGTCTGAAAGGATAGTCTGTACATTAACAGTCCCATGTCCAGGTCCACTGTGTCTGGATCTGTCCTGGGCTACATGAATGCTGGGTTTGTGTAGGTGCCTGTGCTGTGGCTTAGTTCCCTCAGCCTGGATAGTGGCAAGAGTCATGCGATGCCTCTTCCCCCCCTTCGTAATGTGGCTGTGTCCCTGCTTGCCCTGTTTAGGCTCCTATAACTCTGAATAAGAAACGAAGGTGTGACTGTTCCTTTAATATTTTGTGTAGGGCCAAGGGCTTCCAGCACCAAAGGATGACCAATGGGGCCATGAATGTTGAGATTGGAAACCCCGCCTACAAGATCTATGAGGGCGAGCCTGATGATGACGCCGGGGAGCTGCTAGATGCAGACTTCACGCTGGACCCTGACAAGGTAGAGAAAAATGCATGTATACATGCATATATGTATAAGTACATACACATGCCATAACCTCCTCTACATAACATAATACCTAATGGATTATTATTGATCCTTTCCAGCCCACTAACTTCACAAACCCAGTATATGCCACTCTGTACATGGGAGGTCACAACAGCCGCAACTCTCTGGCCAGCACAGATGAGAAGAAGGAGTTGCTATCACGTGGAGATGAGGAGCCCCTCGTGGACCCACTGGCATAGACTGTCCATCAGCCCGGATCATGCTATTCCAAACACACCCCTCTTCTTGCCTTTTAAAGAAAAATGAAACAAAAAAAATTGATAAAAAGTGAGAGAGAAAATTGATAAAAAGTGTGAACACTGTATAAAATGTACAAAAATGAAGGACTACTTTTGTATGTGATTGCAGTATTATATTTTGTTCTTTTGAGATTCCTCTGGTCAAAAATGAATAACATTTTCTATGAGAGATTTTTAATTTACACTTTGTCCCTTACCCTTTACCTAAATAGCCACTACCTCTGTGCAAAATGAAATGGAAACAAGAAAATCAGAAGAAAAGATGCTATCATTGGAGCAATTTTAATTTTTTATTTTTGTATGAATTGTATAGAAAAGAAAAAAACATTGTTCCATTTCACCAGTGCCAACTGTTTGTTGTTTGTGTTGACTTTGAGCGGGAAAGGCAAAACTCAAAGTTCTCTAAATCGGTACATATGTTGTCTTGCTGGGTTTCTTGGCAAGGTGGTGAGACAGATTTGTGATAGCACCATTTGTGTATAGCACATGTAAAATGTCAGAACCAGATGGCAACTACAGTATTTCCACATAATTTTTTCTCAGAGAACAATGTTCATGAAATGATTGTGTTGTCTTCCTTGCACAGAATATCATGTTTTACGGTATAGTGTATACTGTAGGCTTTATACCGTAAGATGTAAAGCAGGTATGTTTGTTTTTATCACATTGTATGACAGTTGGAGTTCATGTGTTGCTGTAGTGAGAGGATGAGAGGCGTTTAAATGTGTGATTACGGAGGTGGAGAATGAGGAAGTTGGTCATGGGTTAAACATTCCAGGCAAAGTGGTGGATGGAGATCACAGTTGTGAAGAGATGCTAAGGATGAATGCCTTTATGGGTGGGCAGTTGGCTGTGCGTACAGCTGGCTAATAACGGGAGGGCCATAGCAGATACAAGACTTTACTGGATAGTGTTATGTCTGCACCATTTAGCTGTTTGTTTTGAGGATCTTCCTCCACAAGGAAAGGGAGGCTGCAATTATGGTAAAATGGGAGGGAAAACGTAACTGAGATAGGTCTTTTGCTTGTCTATTTCTCCAGTTTCTCCAGTTTTTTTTTTTTTTGTTGTTGTAAAAACCAGATAGTGTCCATCTGGCTTTGTGAATAGACTTTTTACCTTTAGAGGATTAAAGTCTGTATGTTCACAGTTTTGTAATGGCTTAATCTTAATTGCATTATGTTCATTTGGTCCTCAGCATTTCTCTGTTTTTAATGAGCTCTTTTCTGATCTCTCACTCTTTGCCCTGCTGCTGCTAATGCTACCATTCTGGTCGCTCTGACACGTCCTTACACTCAGCCTCTGTCCCAAAAATGCTGCTTCTGTCAGACATGTGTCAGCCATATCTTAATGCATGTGAAAAGTAACACCGATCTTTAATGTAACTACAATAACAAGTTTTTATTTTGCTTACCTGTCAGCAAGTGTTATTTTATGCTGTTGTATATGTTTTGTCTTTAATTGAGAGAAGTACAATCATTTTACCTAAAGAACATTTTTGCAAAATCATACATGCATTTTTTTTGATTAGTCTTTTTTTTTTTTTTTTTAATGAAAAATGACACATAGCTTTTATAGTACACGATGCATGGAGGCTCAGACTTTCTTCTGGAAAGAGAATAATGTTTAATTTTTGCTGGAGTACTTTACAAACTAAATAACAGATATTGTTATAAATAAAATTTTAAAAATTGTACAGAAAACAAGCCAGTGTGTTTTGTGTTATGTTTACAACCTGTGAAGAATATAATGAGTCTGTGGACAGTAGGTTGGTTTAATCATTTATTAAGTAAACACTAAATCTTGTGTACTGTGAACTTAAGATTGCATTTATGTTTCATTCTTACACTGTTAAAAACTGAAAAACTTTAAATCAGAAAAACGGAAGAAAGTAAAGTAAATACTGTCCAGTGCACCTCAAAGCAACCCTTTATGATAATATAATTAAAAAGAGAAGAAACAGCATACAGTATAATAATGCATGCATTCTAGTAATTTCTTGTTTTAAATAATCAACTTAGTTTTTGAACTTCTTGCATGTAAAATTAAACTTGTGACTACAACTCTCCAAAGCCACTTTGTATCTAGTCTTCACTTGATGCCTTTAGCCTTCAGCTCCTCTCTCACTCTGCTCAGGTAGTGAGGGTCAGGATAACCAAAACTGTGGAAGAGCAGTAAGTACAAGGGTTAATGTAAATATTTCAGTAGACTTAACACTGAAAAAGATTATATACTAAAAGAGAAGAGATTTGCCAACCGTACTTTTCTGGTCCACCATTAATGGAGGTTTTATGGTGAATGTCGTTCCATGTCACCTGGTTGTCCAACCCAGATGTTCTGGATGTCCCAATAGTGAAAATGAGCTTCTGGTCAAATGCTGTCTTCAACAGTTTCAGCACCTCTCGGCCCTCGCTGTTGTCTGGCAGATATGCTGTTCTGTGAATAGCACTGTAGTACTGTCCAGGTTTGGGATGTTTTTTCTGTGACAGAAGAATGAAGTGTAAACATAATTAACGTTATAAAATCAACATAGAAGTATATAATATGAATACACAATTGACCCAATCTGTTCAAATATTTAAATTAATGCATTTACCGTCTGTTTCCCTGATGGAATATTATAGTTGATGACTATAGTGCCGCAGTGTGAGAATCCAGGGAGGGACATGGTATTTGTTGACGATGACATGTTTCCATTTGGCTGGTCTCCCTCTATCTTACCGAAGACATCTTTGCACAAAGGACAGATGGGTCCCATGCTTTTCATCGCTTGTCCCAGGCATTCCTCACAAAATCCATGTTTACACTTCAGACTTTTCTTATTGGTGAATGTATCCATGCATATAGGACAGGTTTTGTCTTCATTGTCTGTTGCTGCCCCTCCTGTGGCTGCTTCAGAGTTGTTCATGCTGTTTCCTGGCTTTCCGTCCGACACAGGTCCACTGGCGGCCCCCTCTGACTGATAATCACTGTTCTTCAGCGAGCTGTTGAACCAACTGGCACCGAGGTGTTGGGTGAAACCCAGGGGTGATGTTGTAATCTTCTGGCACAGATGAAGAAGAGCTCTGACCGCATGGCTCTCCATTGATGCGTTTCCTCCAGCGCTTCTGTAGCGAGCTCTGATGTCCACTTTTCCTTGACTGCTGCCTGAGGTCTGAAAATCCACATCAAACTTCATTTTGATCTTAGCTATTTTCTCACTGAAAGAGGTTGTGATCAGCTTCCAGTGGCTCTCCTCCATGGTTAGTCCTGCATCGATGAGAGGGTCCTTGATGCGCATGTGAATTGTTAGTGGTGTGTCTTGAGACGCCCATGTAGACTCTCCAACAAAACGACTGGTATTTGTAAAGGTTTTCTGTGTTGTATTTAAGGACTTACAGATGGCCACTTGACTTTGGTTTGGCCCACATACGATCATTTCTTCAGAGGACAGAGTAAGCAAAAGCTTGTTCTCGTTCTTCTGGATGATTTTCAGTGCGTCCCTCCAATCTTCCTTATCTACAAACTTGAGAGGAATAGTTGTGCCATTGGATTCAGCTAAGGACTTCTGGACAAGGCTGGTGAAGTCAGAGAGAGCTTTGTGTGGGTCTCCATCTTTCTGGTTCTGTGGTTTAAGTGTTACCATCACTTCTGCTGCAATGTCAACTCCATTCTCTTTCTCTATACGTTTCATTTCCTCCTTGTAGATGTGGCTTACGTACAAGAAATGGCTAACTGGGAGAGAACAAGTGCATGTCTCCTCTCCAGCTGTAGAACCTGCTGCTGAACTGCTGAAACGACTGTGTTCCCCCAGTTGCACTTGTTCCTGGATGAAATAACAATGTACTTGTTTAGTAAAAAGCATTATTTTTTAAAAAGTCATTCATTCCTAGTGATTTATTACACAGTACATACATTCTGTGGGTATGACACAAAAGAAGAAGGGAAGTTCATTGAAGCATAATCTGGTTTTTGTGTCTCCACCTCTGGCGGTGTCAGAAAAATAGATTTCACTGTGACTGTTTTCCCATCTCTGCTGGTCAGTGTTTGTCCGCATAGTTTCTGAAGCTGATTCAGGGCTTAAAAAGAAGATGAACACAAATGAACTTTCCTCCAAAAGAAGAGGAAAATAAGAACAAATCTAATTGCAGAAACCAATATTAATACAGAATTATGCTTAAAATGTATTGTATTTGAGTTACCACAAAGTATTAGTACTGGTTGTGAGATTTTAACTTAAAAATTCAAACAGTGATACTGTACCTGAAGCAGGTTTTATCTTCATCACAGCGTTCCCATCCTCTGAGGCATGTACTACATTGAACTCAACTGGGATTCCGCTTTTGTTGGACCAAGTTTGAAGAATTCTTGTTAGTTCCACTTTATATTTCTGTGGAAGATTATCCCCTGACCACTTGACAGAGGCAGAGACTTGAACTTCATCCTCATTCTGCAGTGAAATCATCAGATCCTATAAACATGACACCATTAGAGCCACTGTGTTATCAAGCAAGGTGGCACAAAATACTCCCCAGTCTTCATCTTAACAGGTTTACTGGGAAAATAACTTGTTCTAGAGCATTTTATAATTGTAAAAATAATAAATAGAAAATGAATGAGATCACTGGATCAGTGTGAATCAAATTAGAAAAAAGACAACTGATTACTTTCCATACATGTTCCCCGCTCCAATAGACTTCATATAAAGTAGATATTGCAAGTTGTGTCTATGTATTTGAAGTCATGTTTTTAAGTGAGCAAAAATTGCTTTAATTGTATTTGTTTTATATAGTGGTAATAATAATAATAAAAATAATAATAACCCTGCAGCTCAAAGTGACTTACAACAATTAAATTACTTGCACCAAGTGCTTCACATAAAAAGTACACATACAATGAACATAAAAAAACACGCCATATATAACTGTCTGTGATGATCTATCCTGGGAACTTGTGCCTGTTCATACTTTCATTTTCACATTCACACAAAAACAGAGGCCTGCTGGAACTTGAGCTGGATTTTTCTATCTACTTGTTTTTAGTTCCTTAGGTATCTGCTCATGTCTCCTGAAAAAATGATCACAGTCTGTCCGTTTCTACACTGTGCTTGTTTTAAAAACAAAAAACTGTTATTCAACACGTACACATATACACTTATCCAAAAAAAAAAAAACCCACCTTAGGAGGCTCATTACGAGATCCTGGAGGTTGCTGCATTTCATTCCCATCCTTGATGAGGGAAGATATTTAAATAAAGAAAATAATAAAAAAAATAATAAAATAAAATTAACATAAAAATAGTTAATAGTATTGGTCCTACTGAAGACAGTCAATGTGAATATTCATTCATTATTAATACCAAAGCTCCTTTAACATTTGTTTTTCATACTGGTACAATGTTCAGTTTGCAGACTTGGCTGTTTTACAGCTACTCACCACGTCCATGGGCTCTTCTGCGTCATTGTCTGCTGACATTTTGAAAGTCTTCTTCCTTTAATACACAGCAAACATTTGTGATATACTAATACAGTACATGGCAGCAGCAGTGTTTGTTGTGTTCACGCTGAAATTCTTTATTTGGTGTATTTGTGTAAAAACAAAGAACTGCTCTCATTACGTTTAAAGGATTTTACTTCGCTCGAATACACTTTACAGCAGACTAATGCAAAAACTTCTACAGGTTGTATCGTGGACACACATCTCAACAAAACCTGACACAACGTTATGTCGTAAATTGTATGTCTAACGTTTGAACGAACATACATTAGGTAAAAATGAATTTGGGACGCGTGTGACTTACCTTCACTTGAGTTTCTGCTTTAAACGCAGCTTCTTCCTGGTAAATGAAAGTGAAAGTGCTGCAGCTCGATGCAACGCCACCGCTGCTGACGTCACTATCATTAATGAGGGCAGTCATTAGCATCATGGCTTTAAAATAAACATATCTGAAAGATATGTGAAAGATAAACTGACAGTCACTGGTGGTATGTAACATAGAATATAAAGTACATTTACTAAGATATTGTTTTTGAGTGCAGTTTTGAGGTACTTCAATTTTATGCCTCCTTATACTTGCCCTCCACTACATTTCAGAGGCAAATGTACATTTTACTCCACTCCATTTATGTGAGAAGTGTAGTTACTTTAGATTGAGATTAATATAAAATATAATCATCAAATTCAGATGTATTATTATAGATTAAACCACTCAGCACGATATAAAGTAGTTAACTGACTTGGATGATGTTGCATAATGAGTAGTTTTGATTTCTTAACTTTTAACTTGTAAAACTCCTGTAATTCTGCTCAGGCAAAATTTTGAAAGCAGGAGTATTTCTACACCATGGAATTGGTACTTTTACTTAACAAGTAAAAGATCTGAGAACTTCTTCCCCAACTGTTGATGCAAAAAGCTAGAAAACTTCTGACCTTTGTGGTCTTTTTACCCTTTAAGATTATCATGTCATGGACATTTTCCTAATCTCCTGTTTGATGTTCCTCTGTATCATTAACATTTGCATTTGGAGTTAAAGTTCTGCACAATTAATAACTGTTCATATGCAGTGTATCTATATCAATTAAATATAAAGCATCCAGAAAATATGGCTCTCATACAAATATAATCAAAAGCACAATACAAATGTGATAGAAATATATATATATCATTACCATGAATAAAAATGTTTTAGTCCAATCTCCAAAGATGGTTACAAACAAAAACAAAAAGTCAGATGTGCAAAATCTGTTTATTTTTCAACTTTCAACGCACAGTATCCGACCTGATCCATAATCTTTGCAAATATACACAAAATCAAATATACCAAGATTTAATTCTAGCATAGGTGTAACAGATAAATGTCTCATATAAAAGAAAATCTTATAAAAATTATTTTCAAAAGCAAACAATTGTAAAAAGTGCTGTGAAATATAAAATAACTTCAATTTGAGCCTGTCATACCACAGATCCAAAATACTGAAATGGCATTAGCATTCATGAGCAATACATAAAAAACTCACGTCTTAAAATGTTACTGCTCTTCCAACAAGATATTCTCAGATATAAAATATTCCTGCAGCAATAAAAGAGCAAAAAGAGCAAAAACAAAATATGACTTCATTCTTTCTCGGCTCGCACAGCTTCCACTTGCTCCACTCAATCATAAAACTATTATTTCTTCTTATAGCAAAGTATCCTTCAGTCAAAACTAACTTGCACTTTATCTTTGTCAACTCATCTGCTTCAGCCTACTTATCTTTGGTGAGAGTATTGATGCATGTGAATATACAGTGCAGTCCACTTCTATAGTATATGATAATGCACAAAGAGCTGGGTGGGTGCAGGTAAATGCTGCCACAGTGGCACTGTATGCAAGGGTGGCAAGGAGAAGGCATCAGTGTGAGTTGCAGCAATGGCACAATGCCAAGTTGATTGATGACCTCATCATCATTGTAGAATGTCACCAGCAAGCAGAACGACTACTCAGCTTCATCTTTCAGAGTGAACCTGGAATAAAGAGAGGGAGAGTAATTTAATGAAAACCAAGTAATGATGATTGTCAAACGATGAAGAAAACAAATGCACAGTTACGTGATATTCCACTCAAAGTGTTTGATTGAAACTCTTCAAACCATTCCTGCAGCATAATCCATTTCTCTGCTGAATATGTGAAAAGAACCACAGTTCAACAGGCTATACAGGCTGCTGATAATCTGGAACATACTGATCATATGGTCAGAGAGCAGTAAAGGTTACAGTAGAGGTTTGAGAAGTTTTGATGTTTTTTCCACCATGACAACTTCCTATGATTGGAATGAATTCAAGCTGACTAGACCTTCTGTTTCTTTGTCAGTGAGGAAATGACAGTCACCTATCACATCAACAGAGCGCAGAGTGTTGGATGCTTACTATTTTTTACTGAATATACTAAATTGTTTTGGGTGGAATATCACTTTAACAAACTTAAATGCAGTCTGAAGAAGGTTCAATCAGTTCTGCTCACCATTCTGTGACCCCAGAAATCAGGTCAACTTGAGCCAACTCGATCTGCACCTAAAGAACAGGAATGACACGTTAACATCTGAATAAGCAATGTTTCTGTATGTAATTCTGTATGCACTGCAAGAAGCACTCATGGAGCTTAAGAGTGAAAGAATCTTGAGATATACTTGAAGTGTGTCTTTCAAAACAGTCCTGCTATAAATGAAGGCCACCACTCAAACTAACACTCATAGACAGCCTCACCTGGACAAGTGTGGATTTAATCAAATTTTCTTAATCAGGTGAGTTCTGGATTGGTCACATGAGACATTATTTTGATACTCTTCAGGTCACTCGTGTATTTACTTATTATATCGTTGGCTCGTCAGTATGTGTGGGATGCAGTACATTTTAAAAATCTGAAATTTGAGGTCCTCCCGTGTGCCCTGTGCCATGACGGACAGGTGTAATTACTGTAAAGTCTCAGACTGACCTGTCCAATGATGTCACGGCTCCTGAACGAAGCCGAGTTATTCTTCACTGATACACTGAGGCGCCTGAATTTCGTCTCCTCCATAGGCAGATCATACTCAAACCTTAAAGAAAATGCAGCAGATGTTTAGATGTGAACATTAAACTAGAGATCTTAAAACAAAAACCTGCACAGGATTATAGAAACAATGCAATAAGTCAATTGATTACCTCTCATTGTATTCTGGTTTGTGGTCTCTTTTCTTCACAGCTGTCTTCCTCTTAGTGGCTTTGCTTTTGTCTGGCAGCAGCATGAGGGAGACATAGCTGTCTACACCGTCCTTACTTTGAGACAACAGACCTCTGTGCACAGACAAACAAAGTATCTTACATCATTTTATATGTTAAAGTTTTAGGATATTAAAATCCCCAGCACATTACAGCTGTATAATAGCTCTTTGTAAATACACTGCAATGTGTAAAGTTTTCATTTGAGGAATCATCAACAATGTCTTCACTTTGTAGTTGATAGTTTCATAGGTTTTTAAAGCATTTTTCAATATTACTATAAACAGACATTCCACTGTTTTAAATTAAGAGAATCACAAACTGCGGTTTCTACAGGAGTTGGGAAATGTGCAAAATGAAGTCAGCAAGATCTGACCTTCTTCAGTAGAACCATTAGACCTGTCTAAATATTCTACAAGTATCCCTTAACCTGGCCTTAAATAATCACTATTATATCTATATCATTGGTGTGAACACAGTCTCACTGAAAGTGTTGTGGCGCACTATTTGAAGAAGCACACCTGCAAGCGTGGACGACAACGATGAGCTTTCTCTCCTGCGAGGCATACGACAGAGACAGCTTCACCTGCCCATTACCAGATCCACAGCTAGAGGCAGCACAGGGCAGAGTCCCTTCACTGATCATATCCACCATTTTGGAATCCAGAATCTATTGAAAACAAATTCAGAATAGCATCAAAGATATCTTTGTTTATTAGCAAAAATACAACATTTTAACACTTGTGTAAGCGCAGATGTTTTTGCCTTCTCACCTTGAGTTCAGCCCTCAGCAGGATTTGACTCTCAGGCGAGGCTCCATCCAGATGAAACCATTGGTCCAGGACCAGCTGTGGCTCTGCAAGGAGCTCCTTGACAGTGACCACCAGTGATCCCATTGGCTGGTCCCAGCCACTGGACAACTGTAATGCCAGAGAGAGAGAGGATGAAAATGTCACTCCAACATTACTGCAAATGCAACCTGTAACCACAAATGGATGCAACAGCAAACAAATAAACAAATAAATGTAAATAAATGCCTTACCTTTACTACAAGCATCTGATGTTTAGGGTCATGGACCAGGAAGTAGAAAGACTCATTCCACTGAGGACTGGTGCTGCGGTCACACAGCTTTAGAGAGATAATGAAGATGTAAGACAGAGTCATTACAATTATAACTTACTCATTAGACATTAGAGTATGGAGAACTGTGCACTCTGTGATTCTCACATTGGTTTTGTATGTTGTTTCACCCAGGACAAGCTCAGCTCCTGCTTTGGGTTCCTTTCCACTTTTCTTCAACTGATAAAGCAAAGAGAGGCATTCAAGTGTTATTATACGAGGAATCATTTTCGTTAACTATTGCACAGTATGTAAAGAAACTGCAGGTGACTTACAGGTAATGAATGCGCTCTCTCTATATTGACAAAGAGCAGAGCAGCAGAGGGGACAGCTTTGTTCTGATAAGACTGCAGAGATTGAAGCTGCAGTACCTGTGACACAGAGCACAGCAAATTAGGCCTGACAATAATGTTGCAATAAGAACAAAGTGACCTGCATGTTGGAATGTGACTTGACGGCCTCATCTGGGAGGCTGCGTTCTTGGGTAAACTACAATAATCCATGTTTAAAGAATGTCTGAATAAAAAGAATGGGACTAAAGCCGGTGGGTGAAAAAGCTGCAAATATGGATAAGGACCAACCTGGTCAAGCCTGACTGAATCTGACACTGTAGGAACCCATTCCAGTATCAAGTGAACCTGCCCAGACTTCACATCATTCAGAGTGTACCACTGCAACAGAAACAAACTCAGTTAAAAAAGCAAGGCAACGCCCTCTATATAAGGAAATGAGAGAGTTCACAGATCACATGGCACAACCTCTGACAATGAGTTCTTGACTAACCTGATCTGTGTACTGCGATCTGATGACCTCACTTAGCTTAACACTGAATCTGTGAACATGAAAACAGGTACATTTGTAAAAAGGAGCTAAAACTAAGGGGTATATCAACATTATACAATGAAAACAGCAGAAAAGCAAGTAAACTTGATTTTTTAAACAAGCATATGTCCCAGCTTGTAGGATTGTAGCATTTCAGTAAAAATGATATTAAGTCAAGTGTATCTCTGTTGTGCACACTGCACAGGACTCTGCACTTTTTAATCTTAATTACTATTATGAGTTACTGATTAACCAACATTGAGAAGTATACAGGACACACACCTGCCAAGGAAGTCATCAGCATCTATATCCTTATCGAATGCTTCAAACTTGATCTCCTGGACGCTAGGCCCACTCAAAACCAGCTGGTAAAAACAAACAAATAGCCACATTTGTAAAACAACAAACAAACAAAAAAGTACTGTACATACAATGAAATCCAGATATGTACAGTAGTTTCACCTAGAGGACTTCATACCTCATACATTTCATTCCATGTTGGGTTGAGATTCTCTTTGATGACATGACTCTTAAATGTCATCCCACCTATGTTGATTTTAACATAGGGGTCACTCTTGCCCTTCACCATGCCACCCATCAGGTTGTCCTTGGCAACCAGATTCTTGGCCTCCAGCAGATGAATCCTCAGCAGCCCCTGCAGGGTGAACATTGTAAGTGATTTAAAACATACAGGAAGTCTATGGGCAGCTGGTAGTTTAAGTACATTATATTACTACAGCTAATTCAGAACTCTGCTGCTAGACTTTTAACGAAAAGAAGGAGAGAGCATATAACGCCTGTACTGGCTACACCTCATTGGCTCCCTGTATCTTTTAGAATCGATTTTAAAGTCCTTTTACTTATATACAAAGCTCCTAATGGTTTGGCGCCATCTTACATCACTGACTGTCCGTCATTTTATGTCTCTCCACGAGCCCTTAGATCATCTACAGCAGGGCTTCTAAATGTTCCGAAAGTCCGCCAAAATAAAACTGGGGAAGAATGTGTTTTTCTTGTTTTTTTCATGAAGTAAAGGTCCCTCCTTCAAACCAGACTTGTGTGCACTGTGTAAATGATACAATGCTTGGCACATGTTCAGTTTTATTTTGAGCCTCCTGTCTGGAGGGGGTGATTTGAGCTTCCTCTGCAGTTCCTCAGCATCACTCAACATTATATTTTAAGATAAGAAGAAGTGTCACAGTCACACTGTTTGGAAAAAAGGCATGAGGGGTTATTCAGAAAATCCACATGATCGGCTGAGACCCAGTAGCATCAGCTCACTAAACTATTCACCATCACATGATTGATAGAGCTTTGACATTTTTAGATTTTATACTTTCGAAATCATTTTTGAACAATATTTAAATCAACGCTCCCCCTTGAAATAATGAAAATATCGGAAAATTCAAACTATGAAGACTATGATGGGAAACAAATCTCATTAGGTGCTGGGTGGAAGCTTAACTTCCACTCTGCTGATCAAGGAGTAATCTAAACCCACCTCTTTACCAAAGTCCCTGCTGGGGGTGGTCTGTGGTGGAAGAAGTTCACCAGGTTCAGGGTCTTCTGTGACCTCTGCTGGCCCCAGGGTTTCAGCAGGGAGACCAGTCACTGTGGAGTGGGCAAGGTTGTCTAGACCAATACTACATTCATGCACACAGACACACAAACACACACAGAGCAGAAATTTAAACATGTTCACTGTTTGGTTTCTTTGAATTTATGGCTCTTTGAAGTACTAAGGAAGGGAAAATAAGACGTTTTATTTTCTGCAATATGGAGCTCACCCCTCTGTTGGTTTTTGCTGTGGTTCAAAGTCTCTTCTAATAGCTGTGTCTGACAGTGAAGGATGCTCCTCTGCATCTGTTGGTTCCTCCACCATCTGAACAAAATAACATTGAGGTTATGATGAAGAAAAGAGGCCGAACATAAAAAAAACAACAAAAAAAACAATTTCATGATGCAACTCACTGCAGCAGCAGGGAATGTATCAGATGTAGTGTGAATGGCAGCTGATTCAGCAGGAGTAGCCTTTTCAGGAGCGGCATGTGTTTCTGCTTGTTCAGGTTGTGTAGGCTGCTTGGATACTGCAACAGGCCTGAATACACACACTGCTGTCACAAAACACTGCAGCCACACTGCTGATTGGACTTAAAGTTTCAAATGTGTATTTATTGCTAACATTTCCTTATATTTGAATTACACTCAGCGGCATTACTGGTGTGCATCATCACATCAACCAAAAACACTCACTCATGTGTTGGGAGCTCTGATATTTCTTCCTCTTCCTTAGCTGCTTTGAATGTCTTATCAGTGGTGGTGACCATCTCTACCTTCTTTGAACCAGTTGCGCAAGGCTGTGGAGCTTCAGTCATCCTTGAGTTAAGGATCTGTCAACAACAAATTTCCAGTTGGTTACTTTGTGTATCGGAGACAATGGCACTAATCCCCCGTGTGTGTATATTCTCGTACCTTGAGTTCAGCCCTCAGCAGGATCTCACTTTCAGGTAATGCTCCATCCAGATGCTTCCACTGGTCCAAGACCAGCTGCGGCCCAGAGAGCAGCTCTCTAACAGGAACTACTAGAGATCCCATTGGCTGGTCCCACGCACTTGACAACTACAGGGGTCAGGGCACATTTATGATCTCAGTTATTGTTTGTAATGTCTTGCAGCAGGTTTTAGATTAGATTAATATTATTAGTAATGTGAGACACAAAGTACATTCACCTTCACTATGAGCATCTCTTGAGTGGGGTCCCGAACCAAAAAGTAGAATGCCTCATTCCACTGAGGTGATCTGGAGCGATCACACACCTTCAGAAAGAAAAAGAGGAAAATTGTGGTAATGGTAGATCTATATAACAAAATTATACATTTGCTGCACTTTTAAATTGTTTCTTCCTCACAGTTTAAATTGATTTTGAACAGATAATGAGACTATTGGCACTATTGTCAAGATTGTTGTCTTTTTTGATATTGTCACTAGGGGGTGCCAAAGGTGTAATTTTTCTGATTGTAAAGACAGTTGTTATGGACATTTATCCGATAAAATTGTTAATCATTTACCAACACACTTGACTGGTTTCTAGGAAACTGTGATGGTACATTTTATTGAATAAATGACCAACAGATTAATCGAAAAAAAAAAAAAAAACCATCAACCAATATAATAATGATGAAAATAATAACAAGATGCAGCCCTACACAGACAGCCCAAGTGTTTGTGTTTGTTTCATGTCTTTATCATCTGCGTCATACCTTGGTTTTGTAGGTTGTGTTACCAAATACAAGCTCGGCCCCAGCCTTGGGCTCTTTTCCACTTTTCTTAAACTGGACACAGAAAGACACATAACATTCATAACATTAAATAGGGTGATATCCAATTTGCTTTTCTTTAAAAAAATCAAATATTCATAAAATCCAACAACAGTGATTGCTACTCAGCTAACAACATTTTTATTTTATTTTATTTGTTTTGGTAAGTGATTATTTACAAAAACAATATCTTGAGAAGCAGAAGTAGCTTTTCCACCTGTATATCAGTAGAGTATCTCTTTATCAACACATGCTTTGAAAACCCTAGTCTATCTATAACTCAACACACTAATTATGGTGGCTTTCAGTGTACAAAATTACAGAGGACTCACAGGCAAGGAGTGTGCTCTGTCCACATAAACAAAGAGCAGGGCTGCAGTGGGAACAGCTTTGTTCTGGTAAGACTGGAGAGACTGCAGCTCCATCACCTGCAGCAGAGAATCAAATTAAAAATACATTACAGTGACTCAGCACTGATGTGCACAGTGAGTCAACTGTGCAGGGGTTGTTATTTGGAATAGTACAGAGAAGAATAGGCAACACAAATAATCAAGATTAAACATATGTGCATGAATAAGGGAAGAAGCTTAAACAAATCATAAAAAATTGCACTAACTTGGTCGAGGGTGTCATTACAGGACACTGTTGGAACCCACTCCAATATCAGGCGCACACGTCCAGACTTCACGTCATTCAGGGTGTACCACTGAAACAGAGACGTACCATTACTGAATCACAGCCTGTGATTACACCAGGGGAACACATATTTACATACAGTGATCGTGGAATACTCACCTGGTCTGTGTACTGGGAGCGGATGATGTCTGCCACACTGATTTTCAATCTGTTCACAATGCATAAGAAAATGCAGATTTTAGACAATAACATGTGGCCAATGCACAATCTGTGAAGTGCAGCCTCACCACTAAATGATTTAAAATTGAATGATAAGCCTTTTCACAAATGGACAAAGACACTAAATGTAAAGTATTAATATTTTCTGACAGTGTTAAAGTCTATGTTTTCAACTACAATCTGTTTGGAAACACAAAATGCAGATTTTCATTTATTCAAAATCTTCTTATACACAGCACATCATAATACAGTATGCCAATTTTTTATTTGTATGGTCAAATAATGACGTATTTATCATATACCATGCTGAGGCAATAAAGGCTTGGAGATTAGGAGAATAATTGCAGGACAGCTAGAAACCTCCACATTAGCCCTCACCTGCCCAGGAAGTCATCTTTGTCCATGTCTTTGTCATACAGCTCTACTTGCATCTCCTGTCCTGACTGAGGCCTCAGCACCACCTGTGGGGAACACAGAACAGTTGACTGTCATCTCTATTTGAAATCATGCTTAGGGGAATTCAAATTGTACAGTCACCTCTACACACCTCATACATCTCATTCCAGACAGGGTTGAGATTCTCCTTGATCACGTTACTCTTAAACGCGAACTCTCCAACATTGATTTTGGCATAGGGGTCACTCTTGCCCTTGACCATACCACCCATCTTGTTATCTTTGGCAACCAGACTCTCTGCCTCCAACAGGATGATTCTCAGCAGCCCCTACAGGAAGAGATCATATTACTTTATCGATCGATTTTATCTATCACATGTGATGCTTGTATCTGGTACTGTAGATCACTGATTTGCAATATTACCTCACTGGCAAAGCTGAGGTCTGGAGAAGTATGAGGAGGTTGTGCTATAGCAGGGCTTGGTGATTCTTCCACCTTCTCTTCAATCACATCAGCTGCCGTTTCCTTTACGTCAACATCATCATGCAAAGTCACTGAAGAGACAAGGGTCTCCACAGGAGGAGTGTCCACTGAACTTGATCTAAAGGCACAAAAGGTAGCAATGAGGGGAAATTTAAAAGACAATGGAGAAATGGAAAATTCTGTGTAAGGACAGACTTTTGAATGAGCTATCTCACCTCAGCACTGTCTCTGTCTCTGGTTTTGGCTGAGCAGGGGAGGGGTCTGACGCTGAGATGACCTTAGCCTTATTAGTGGCACCAGGACATTTGCTTGGAATCAGCATCTGCAGTTGAGTTGATATTATTGTTTCACTTGGTTAACCAGCTTTTTAGAAGTCAAGATTATAAGTATCAACATCAACAGAACAAGAACAAAAGCCAAAGGAAAGACAGGAAACAAACTGTTGCGAGTGTGAGATACAGAGACATACAGAAAAGAAAGAAACAGACAAAGAAATAATGATATTACAGTTATTAGAGTAACATATACAGACAGAAAAAGAAACAGTGAAAATAAGACAGAGACATTGGAGATAGAGAGAGGATCATACAGTGAAAATGATAAAGGGATGGAGAAAACGAAACTTAAGGACACATGCTTAATATTTTGAATAAGACATACAGAGAAAATGAAACATCGACAGACACAATCCTCCCACCTTAAGTTCAGCTCTCAGAAGAACCTGACTCTCAGGTGAGGCTCCATCCAGATGGAACCACTGGTCCAGGACCAGCTCTGGTTCAGACAGCAGCTCTCTGATAGGAACCACTAGCGAACCAATGGGCAGGGTCCAGCTGTGGGAGAACTGGAAAAACCCAGCAGCGGGTGTTAACAGAGGGTGGGAGTATTTGTATATCAACTATCAACATTACACTGTTTGCATCCACAGTGCTGCCTGAAGCCAGCCTACCTTAAGTACAAGAATATCTTCTCTGGGGTCTCGAACCAGGTAGCAGAATGCCTCATTCCACTGAGGTGATGTTGTGCGATCACACACCTTCAGAACAGACGCAAGAGTCGGTCAATTTTGCTGACAGATATTATGTCATTCAGAATAGTCCAATACCCACTACAGCAAACTTTAAAAACAGTATTATCTGAATGAGGTTTGCAGTTTCCCTTTGGGATTAATTAAGTTCGTACTCTCTCTATCAATCTTTTGGGTCTTACTGTAGTTTTTCGGGATGTTTGTCCAAGAGTAATCTCTGCTCCCACTTTTGGTTCTTTTCCACTCTTCTTCACCTGCAGAGAGACAGAAGGCAATGATGTTCCTTGGGAGTTCAACTGTTAACCACTAACGTTTCACATTATCCTTCACAGTAGCATCAAAGGACTCACTGGTAAGCCATCTGCTTGCTCGATATACACAAACAGTAGGCCTGCGGAGGGAACCGCCTTGTTCTGGTAGGACTGTCTGGAATAGAACTGGAGAACCTAAGGACACAGGAAAGAATGGGCGAATATGAATCAAGTTTACCAAAGCGTCCATTAATCCATGACTCAATCTGAAAATACTGACCTGGTCCAATCTGTCTGACTCTGAGGCTGTTGGAACCCATTCCAGAACCAGGTGAACTCGACCAGACTTCACATCACTGAGATTGTACCACTGAGAAATAAAGAGAAGTCATATATATATATATGTACACACAAGAGAAACACCAACATGAAAATTTCCTTCATTAAGTAATTCCAAATGTTTCTGACCAAACTTTGGTTACTTTTGGATTTAATATCCATTTGCTTTATTGCTGTTCCTCAATTCTAACCATACTCCTAAAACCTAAAAATGCAGCAATGTGTTTGGCTGAAGTATCCCACCTGATCAGTGTACTGAGAATCAATGATGTCCTTCAGACTGATCTTCAGCCTGTATGTCAAGAAATGTGAGATTAGAATGTGTCTTCTTGGATCTAATTATCTTGTGACAAATTATATACAGCTACCTGCCCATGAAGTCATCCTTCATGTCCATGTCTTTATCAAACACCTCCACAAACAGCTCCTGGCCTGGCAGTTGGGTTAGAATCACCTGAAGGGTGAACAAATCACACATTTCAGAGGACTCTTTCAAACCAATTATACAAGATATTTATAAAAACATGCAAACTTCAACCATGTTTTACAATTTCACCGCAATAGCCATAAAGTTTCAATGACTTGTTATTTACCTCATACATCTCATTCCATGTGGGGTTAAGATTGCTCTTGATAACATGACTTGTGAACATTTCACCTCCGATGTTGATCTTGACATAGGGGTCACTCTTGCCTTTCACCATGCCTCCCATTAGGTTGTCTTTCGGAACAAGATTCTGGCCTGCCAGAAGATGAATTCTAAGCAGTCCCTGGAAAAAATACAAACTTTAAAATGAGTATGCGCAATAGGCTCAAACCTTTTGAAATAAAAATACATAACTGCATTGTCCTCCATTACCTCTGTGGCAAAGCTGGGATGAGGGGAGGTCTGTTGGGCCAGCTTTTTGGACAGTCCAGCCCCCATATTAGATGACACATCAGATGAAATACGTTCTTCATCTAACCACAGAACCTATGTTACAGCAGAAAAAATGAGAGACAAAATGTGACCAAAATTAAATTTTCAGTTGAGTTCTTCTACATTGTGCTTGTTTTTTTCAGTACATTTACTAACCATCAAATGACCAGTATGTAGGATTTAGGGGGATGTATTGGCAGAATTGTCACATTTATGTTTTCATTAGTGTATAATCACCTGAAACTAAGAATTGTTGTGTTTTCCTTAGCTTAGAATGAACCCATCATATCTACTTAGTGGGCAGGTCCTCTTCCACAGAGCCTGCCATGTTGGACCACCATGTTTCTACAATAGCCCAGATCAGACAAATCAAATGATGGTTTAAAGAGAGTCTTTCATGTTTTTATATTACCTAAAAGGCCACCGTAGGTTCTTCTACATGCTTGGAAATGGAGGGCTAAGGGGAGGGGCATTCAGTTGGTTGCAATCTGCAACCTCACCACTAGATGCCACTAAATCCTCCACACTGGTCCTTTAATTTGTTTAATGCAGAGCAGGATTAGTGAATGTGTATATTTGCCATTTACCCTGAGAACTGTATTGATATAGATGCGACTGGCAGATCCAGAATTGTCCAACTGGAACCACTGGTCCAGAGAGAGATTGGAATTGGACAGCAGACGGGACAAAGGGATAGTCAGGCTGCCCAAAGTCTGTACACGATCAGCATCCTTCACCTAGTTCATTTAAAATGGAGGGAAGTTTAAATAAGAATATGACAATTTTGTTTTGTTTCATCAAAATGCCATACTTAAAAGTTTGATGAAGACTAGCAAATGAGCTTATGAGCTGTCACCTGAATGTCTATGTCCTGTTTGAGTGGATCATGAATGAAGAAGGTGAAAGCTTCCTCCCACTCTGGATTAACAGTTGTGTAACAAGTCTAAAGGCAAGAATAAACAGTAAGAGTGATTTCAATTAGAAGTCCCACATGCATATAAAATAGAAATAAATTAAACATAATCTACAGTATCATAATGGTCTTTCTCAGTAGATATACCTTGCTCTCTCTAGTGACATCCTGCACAGACAACTGCACCATGGGATTGGGCTCTTTATTTCCCTTCTTCATCTAAAAGATGCACAGCAATAGACAAATATTAATACACAGTAAGGCATGTGAACAATGACATTTTGTAACCAAGTACTGAGCAATAATAGACTTATCTGCCATTCCGACAACATGTGGTTCATGTGATGAATAGTGTGTATAAGGCTACCATAGCAACAGCACAAATATATGAAAGGAAGCACCATGCTGCATGGTACAATCAGGAAGTATAAATCTGCACCAGAGAAACCACAAAGACTACGCTTCATTCCAAAGATTCTGACATTGCTTTTCCCTTTTGTTGTATGATATGACAGCAGAAATTAGCTTAGTAGGAAATGTGTGTTTAAGAGCCTTGGATAAAGTTAGCCACACTCGTCCACACTACAATGGTGTGAAAAAGGTTAAGAGGCCAAGGCAACAACAATGAGGAATGCGTGACAGATGGCAGTTACAGCTCTGCCTCAGTTTAACCACAGACAGGAAGCAGCTCTGAGCCGAGTACAAATGTGGGTAGAGAGGGTAGAGATAAACTTGACTCACAGGAAGTGCCTCAGCCTTGTCCAGATACACAACCAAGATGGCTGAAGAAGGTGGATCAGCATTCTTACTAGTCACACTTTCATTCCTCTTTAGGATCTGGGAGAGAATTGAAAACAGATTTTTTTTTCACTGCGATTGTCTGACACAAAGATAGAGTGCTGAAGGGCACACAAAAATCCACTGTAGTGTAGAATCTCAAAAGAGCAATAAGCGGAAATGAGTGACTCAAACCTGCTCCAGTCGATCAGTGCTAGGCAGCAAGGCCAACCACTCCAGTCTGAAATGAACCCGTCCTGACGGAGTGTCTTTCAAAGTGAACCACTGGGAAGATAGCCACAGACATACAATTGCAATCCAAAGATTAAACATGTGATTGTACAACTGACTGTTATGACTGAGATGACAACAGCTTTTTACTTACATCATCAACAACTACGGATTTCTTCACAATGCCCAAATCCAATTTGGTCCTACATGGAAGAGGAATGTAAGGCAGAATTACTAAAAGAAAAGATGTATCGATGAAAATAAAAGGATCATAGCATAGATGTCTATAACTTTAAGAGTCCAATTATTTGTTTTAAAAAAATGATAGTGTACTTTTTCCCATTGGTCATGAAAGGTGGCAGGTGAAAGACAACAATGAGAGGTTCAATATAGGCACACAGGAGACATGAACTATGCATATGTACCTGCCCAGGAAATCATCCTGGTCTGGGTCTTTGTCATATACCTCCACCTCCAACTCTTGACCAGGCACTTCATGGACTATAACCTGATGTACCAGACACACATAAGGACATGAAGACTGACAGAAGGATTTGTATGGAAGCTGGCTGTGGCCTCGTGGATGAAAATGAACATTCTCAGCACTGTAATAGTCAAATCCCTCAAATATAGAACAGAGTGAAATGATACATGATATCCATGAAAAGGAATATTCCAACACCTGTACACATAGAGTAATGATGACACACATTTCAGACTTTCCATGAAACTCTCTATTCTCCTTACCTCATACATTTCTCCCCACTTGGGAGAGTCTGTGTTGTCAAAGTGTTTGGAGGTGAAGGTCTGTGGGCCAACCCTCAATATGGCATAGGGGTCAGACCAGCCAGTCATGACCCCTTTCACATAGCTGTCCTTTGCGGCTAGATTCTTTGCCTCCAGTAGGTGGATGCGTACCACACCCTAAAAAAGAAAAGGACGGTGTAGATAGGTAGGTAGGTATGATGTACTGGTGTTTACTGAAATGTCAATATCTTCATCTGCAGGTGCATATTCAGGCTTTACCCTGGGCAAAGGAGAACGTAGCTGGGCCACATGCAGGCCAGGAACCAGTGGAACAACCAGGCGGTTTGGCAAAACCAAGAATGAGGCAATGGCATCCATGATCATGCTGTCTGACATTACACTGAGACAAAGGAGGGAGTAATTTCAGGGAAATCATACTACTGCGCTGCTTAAATAATTTATTGTTCAGTCCACACAGTCATAATATATTGAGAGGTTGTTTTATTATAATGTTGTGGCTATTACTAATGTGTAAACCAAAGTAAAGTTATTTCAGCATGACTCACTTGAGTCCAGGGATGTCCAACAAATTAGTCATTCCAGTCCAATTGATGTCTAGTTTCTGGGAAGAGATAATAGACAATAGGAGAATGTACTTTATGCAGAAAATCAATCAGGATTGATGAGAAATCAATAGCAAGAACAGCACATGAGGCTAAACTCAGATATATGATAGTCACAGGAATCAGGGTTGAGGGCAATTTAAGAAAAGGACAAATAGAGGTGAATGCAGATGGACGTACGGGCCTCTGGATGAAAAACATGGTGACCGCACCGACTATGGGCACATCTCCAATCAGAGGCTCCAGAATCACCCGCATCATCCCATGTAGCTTAAGACAGAGAAACAGGAAGGATGCTTATGAAATGAAATGATGTTAAATGCTAACGCAATGGCAGATTTTCTGTGTGTTTCAGCAAACATTTAGAAGCTTTAGAAATGTTGTTGCTCAGTGACTTAACCACATAATATTTTTAAGCTTGATAAGAATCCACACCTGTATTCCTTTGACTCCGGCTTTGCAGAAGTATCTTTTCACCTCAACATTGATCTCTACATTACCAACATAGCTGAGGATTAAAAGAAGCAAAGTGTCACCTACAATAATGCCTTTTGAAAGGTGTAACACTGAAGTGACAGCAACTCACAAACCCCAAAAACAATGGACAAACATTTACCTGATATATAGATCTAGCAGGACTTGTCCCTTGTCATTCTCTGTGTGTGCCTTGATCCCTACAACCTTCATGGCCTGGAGCAAACAGAGAGCACATTTGTTTGCATAAAATAAACAACATGCATCATTTGTGTGAATCTTTACAGAATTCATAGTGTCGTATAGTTAAAGTATCAATGCCATCACCTTGTCACCCATGTCCACTTTTGTGAAGCTGAGGGTCTGGAGGTGGGTGCTTGAGGCTCGGATAGATGGAGCGATGGTTTCCACCAGCAGCTTCTCGAGGTATTGGCCGACAAAAGGCCACACCTGCTGCAGCACCTGGCCGGGCCATTAAGAGCACAAGGTTATGAGCTGCTTGGTAGATTACATATGATGTACATCCCTGCAGTATTCAACCAGAGACTACTGCTTTGAGTAAACTTTGTAATTTTAGCCATGTACATTGCAACAAAACTATCTGTCAGATGCCTTGGTGTCCATAAGCAAGAACAGAGGAATGACAGGGACAGCTGCAGCCAGTTGAGTCTACTCAGCTGTTAGTCTTCTTATTTGGGTCCTTGAATGAATGCATGCCATGCTCTGCATGTATTCACTTTTTACAAAATATTAATATTGCTTCATTAACTTTCCAAGTCTTCATTCCTACAGCGAAGGAACAAAAAGCAGAGGCAGTGTTTGGTTGTGCGCTTGTGTGACCGTAGAAAAGAAAAACTGCATTTGTTCCAGTCTAGCATAAGTAGAGAGTGAGTCATCAGCCGCCTGCTTCTGTGGAGGATAGAGCTTGAGCAACAGGGGAATCTGGTGACCACCCCTCCAGTAAAAAGTCTCAAACCTCTGCTTTGTCTGCTCTCAGACGCTCGGATCTCGTGGTCCTGTTAGCATGAATACTTTTATTTCTGTATATCTATATTAGTGGCCCGTGTCTCTCTCGGCTAGAAGAGAAAGTTGGAGGGGGGACAATAGCTGCAGTTTTATTTTGTTTGGGGGGGGGGGGCACTGGGTAGCTCCGCCCCCGTCCTGTGAGCTTGTCTGCAATGAAATGGAAATGTTGAGAGGGTTGCCTGGCACTGGGCCTGCTCTCTGCAGTACAGACAGTGTGGCTACACTAATGGGGGTGGGGTCTTTTCTGGAACATGGCAGCAACAGCAACAGCGCTACCATCTATCAGCTAGCACCAGCTATTAACCTAGCATACATTACAAAGTGTCAATCAGCACAACAGCTGGGCTACTGAACAGACAGGCATGTGTGTCTGCTGTTGGCTTAACAAAGGAGGAATAAACAGCATCTTTGTGTAAACTCATATGGTGAAAAGATGAAGAGAAATAGGAAAGCACTTTTACCTTATTCAGCCACTCAACCTTTTCAACATCTGGAAAGTTGACCTAACGGAAAAAAATACAATGAGGGTGCATACTGTAATTAGATTTTGTACAGAGCATGATAAACTCAAAACAGAACAGGGAAATGATTCAGCCATAGCTGATGCATGTCTGAAAATGTCATCAATAGCACTGTTGATATCATACCAGTGCTTTTTGCAGCAGGCTTTAGACTGAGCAAATATTTCCAAAAGAAAAAAGGAAAGCAGATAAGTTCAGCAACTGTCCATTCAAAGATCACTTTGAATGATATAGCTGGCTAATACATGATTTATTTTTGCATTAAGGATTCTTTTGCAGTGTAAGTGACTGAAATGTCTTCTCCATTTATATTTAAAAGGATTCTGTCAGAGAAAATCCTGACACAGTGTGCATGCTGGAGAGCAGCACTGGAAAGCAATATGGAGAAGCACGCAAGCAATCACTGAAATCGCTCCCTGAAACAAGTATGCACAGGAAAATAATTTGGGTGTGGCCAGATTTACTGAGTTAAAATAGACCCGTGTGAGTTTCAGCATTTCCATGTTTGGTACATATAATATCAGGCTGGATGACTTGCAAATCAAGACCTACAAATTTTAGTCACCTTTAGTTAATAGTGCACAAATGATTAGAGGGTTTAAGTGTTGCTGCAGTGGTTACAGAGCAGTCAGGATTGCCCCACTATGCTTTTACTGTAGTCTCAAAATACAAACACACACACACACAACCACATACACACACAGCAAACCTGGCCACTGTATTAGCGGAAATGATAGGGAACATAACATAAACACAAAGGAACTTCTGCACAACTGTTCGCACGCATGTTTCACTGAGGACCTGAACTCCATCAGGAGCATTAAAGGAAGCAGTTTAAGAAAAAATGAAAAAAGAAACACTGACCTAAAGAATAGTGTCTACAGGGAAAGCATTTGAGGAAAACATTTCCCTTAACCCTTTCTGATACAGACCCCAAATTATAGGTTTTTCGAAGTGGAAAGTTTAAGACTATTATGTGATTCCAGAGCAGCTAAGAATAGCAATTATTGGGCTGGTCTACTGGAAACCAAATCTTTGTCACACCCTGCAAGTCCCTGTAGGAACATAATGATTTTAGGGTGCACTGCTAGGTTTTGCCTTGCTTTACGTAATGTGAGGTTACTCTAGGTCAAGGTGGGTTCAGAGGGATGGTAGTGTCCAGGGGTATGGTTAAAGATTTTTGATATCAAAAGAGACTCCCTGACAGGTGTGTGGCTATGTCTTACCCACGCAGGGAGGTCTCGCTTGATTTTGGACACCTTCATGGATGTGTACTCCTGCTCGTTGTCGAGCAGCTGTATGGCTGACTTCAGGCGCGCCTCCTTGGCTTCTCGGGCATGCTTCCATCCCGTGTAGACCATCATCCCGAACACCAACAGACTGGTGCTGACCCGGTAGTAACCGGCCAGGTAGACGGGCAGCAAGGCACCCAGACATTTCCCAAATGTCCAGAGCACCGCGACCGCACTTATCCCCTTAGGCTCAGGGGTTTGCGTGGCGACGGTACTCTCTGGTTTCTTCTCGGTGTCGCCTGTGCTCAGACACTCGGTGCCCTTGGGTTCACTCGGTTCCGACTTGTCGTTTTCCATAATGGTATATCCCGAAACTAAGATACAATCACTAATAGGTTATTGTTTGATTTAAAAAAAAAAGTGCGTTTAAAAAAAAAAGCGTGTTAAATGGACTCAATTGTCACTCTAACGTTACATTTCTAACGTCAGCTTCCTACCGTTTGAACAAACGCACTGCAGCACTTAGCTTTCACTCTCGCTAGCTTAGTTAACTATTCTCCCGTGTCGCATCTTCTTTAATGATATTTACGCATATTTATTATCGCTGAGGTGGAGCAGCTTCCACTGACTAAGCAAAGGCCTTGAAGAGTGGTCGACAGCAAGTTCTGCCCCTCACTCCGTCCCGTTATCTGAATGAAAACACGCCCACTGGAACAAAAAAAAGCATCTTTGACTCTTTCGCTGCTGCGGTAAGACAGTCATCCAGTTTATTGAAATTACCGCCATTACTGCGGCATTACGTTATTCAAAAGCAAAACTTTCCTCGGCATTATGCGTGTTTCTTCAAATTTCACTGTCTGATTAAAAAAAAAAAAAAAAAGTAAGTTTACCTGTCTGATGAAGCACAGGAAAGCTTAATTTCGAGGAGAAAATATTGTGATACAGCCATGTGGTACATGGCTTCGTGTCAAATAGTTTACCCAGCAGCACTTCTAGACAATACTTTCTGCAGCTCCAGTTTATTTTAAAACAGCAGACTGGGCACTCTCCTCAATCCCTAAATCCGGTATGAGTGCACACGCCCTGGGACGAAATGATTGCTTATGACAGACCAACACCAAATACTTCCATTTGTTTGAAGAGCCACACGGATATGAGACTACTGAAGAAACGGGGCATTATATTCAAGTTTAAACAGTGTGACTCCACCCAAACAACTCAAGCAATGGGATGGTAACATGAGCATCTGCCACTGTCAAAAGTCATGACTTATCTTGCCTGTATGAACTATGAATATATGATCCTGAATAGAAGACAGTAGCTGTAAACAAAGTGACACATAACACAAAGTTCATTTTTGAGTGGTTGTTATTCTTTTTTTTTTTTTCTTTTTTTTTTTAAATGTGTAGTACCAAAGTTAATTTGCACAGAGCAAACCACAAAAATATAAACACAAACTGTTTCCAAAGTCTTCATATCCCAACAAGGATGGCACAGCAGTCTTGCAGAAGTGGTTCAAACACTATGGATGAACTCACATATTTTGAGTTTGTTGCCATTTTTGGTGTCCATGTTTGAGGAGATACCTTTGGTACACAGACCTTTGCCAGAGTTTACAGGTCACTCAGCCTGTATGGAAAAATGTCTTTGTAATGTTGCCACAGAACACAGAGTGAGAGAGGCTGTACAGAGAAGTCTTTATTCTGCCCTCTGGTGGAGAAGCACAAGTGTCTATACCTCAACTCTTGTGTTATGTCATCAGTCGAGTCTCATACAAATAAAAAGGAGACCATCTATGCTCAAAATCCCCACTGAGGATGCTACAGTCTGACTTGTGGGTACTACAGTTTTGACCATGAATCAGTTAGTGAGGCAGAGTTGTGATCCTCATGCTTTGACTGGCAATGGGGTACGACACCATCGGGGTGGTGGCATGACTCATGGTAATACCAGGCAGAGGCTGCGTCATAGACACTGCCACTGGTGCCACAGATACAGCCACCGGTGCCATAGAAACTGGAGGTGCCATTCCTTGGGCAATGGTCTGTGCAAGGGCAGCAGAGAGGGGGGTGATCTCAGGGTTTAGGTGGGGTGGAGGAGCAGTAGGTGGGGCCGCATTAGTTGGGGGCGCTGCAGGGGCACCGGTGGGAGCTACCAGGTCTTGCTGTGTAACAGGCCGAGGCTGCAGTCCAGCGCTGCTCAGGGTGGTGTGAGTCTGGGCGATGCTATGATTGTAGGAACTTACTGCACCCACAGGGGGCGCCAGACTCTGCTCAGTGGGTGCAGGAGTGGAAGACAGCGTCATCACCTTGGCCTGGCTTCGGAACTGGGCGTTCTGCTCCAGAAGAACCTCATTTGTGGCAATGAGATTTGAAACCTGAGAAACACAAGAAATTGATTAGAAAAGAAAAAAATGTCTGTGTGCCAGACTCCAAAATGGTAAACAACCTGAAACCTTTGAAAGCACATTAAATAAACTATAGCTACTTCAAGTAAAAAAAATAAATGACTATTTACTGATAGCCAACAATTCTTAAAATTTTTTATGAATAGTTGCTGTCCACTGTCATGCAGCTTTTGCTGTCATTGATTCTACACATTTTTGCAGAATTTTGCAACAGTCTTTGAGAGCAGAGAGAGCCTGAGTCTTATAATGCTACAGAATGTCTCTTTTTCTCTTTTTAAAATGGAAATGTATTCCCTGGTGTTTTAGTCAGGTGACTGAAGGGAAAACCCATTCAAGCCAGATGTTTCTTGAATTCAAACAGATCTGATAACTGTTCTCCCTTCCTGTTTAGGCACATTACTGCTCCAAAATAAATCCATCAGAAGGGATACGATGTCTGTATAAAATAAAAATGTTCTTCTGTTGTCAATATGTATTTGATCATCCTCCAGTCAGAAACTCCACGGTGGGCAAATATCATCCAACCTCGACATTTCCTCCAATAAATTTGAATAAGTTTCATGCATTCATTACAGCAATAATCTCTCAGCTGCCTCTTCACATTAACTCTACAAACTTTGTTTTATGTGCAAATAAAACTTTCTCATAGTCCTGAGAATCACTGTTTGGTCCATATTAAACTCTTAGTTTGTTTAGAAGCTGCTATCACTATGAAATGTTGAATTGATATGCATTTTAAATACAGGGACCAACACTAGTCAATAACTAAATATAAGTAATCAATGTTTTCTTATGCTCATACTCATGAGAGTGAAAAACTCAAGTGACAACCTAGTGCTTAATCGACCTTTCACATGATACTCATGTGAAAAGACCATATTAGTGTACCAAGTAACAGTTCCATTTGGCAGTATACTGCAATCTGATTCAACAGCTGCCATTGCTGAGCTGATAAAATTCAATTATTTGTTACAACTTTGTTAACACATTGTATTGCATAACATTATACTGTTAAATGTACCTGTCATTTTGCACACAGTCATATCTGATATTAGTTGTTAAAAAGACAAAACATACTAGAAAATAAATACAAACGTGTTTACATTTGTCTGTATTATAAGTGCTATGTGTTCATTAGGGAAAGGCTAACTAGTCCTGTATGATTTTAAGGATTTCTCAGAGATCTAAAAAATGTTATTTTGTTTAAGTTCCAAATAACGCTTGGTTTTTCCCCATCTCTCATTCTAACCTGCTTCTTCAACTCTTCCACTCTCTTCCTCAGCAGAGAGTTTTCTTCCTCCAGGAACCTGTACTCCAGAGGACGTGACGGCAAGGTGGCTTGAATTCCTAGCTCATAGTGTCCACCTCCGCTCCCATCTGCCAGACGCAGTCCCTCCAGCCGCCGCCTCTTCAACTGTAGAGCAGTGTGGTCCATCGAGGCTTCCAGGGAACCAGCATCAAACAGCCCATTCTCAAGTAGAGGATCATACACTGAGCACGCGCTCCTGTCATAACGTCGCTGTCCTGAAGAACTTATCGACAGGCAACCACTCATTCCACCTCCACCTACTCCCCCTATTCCTGAGATACCTGGATCTCTGCAACCACCCAAGCTGGGACAGCCTATCCCCATTATATTACTCCCACCTCCACTTCCCACAAGTCCCTGTATTCCTCCACAGGTACCTCCTCCGCCAACACCCATCCCTCCCCCAGGATTCACCATTCCACTGGCACCTGGCCCTATAACACCACCCACTCCAACCCTGGAAGGCTCATATTCGTAGTCTTTTTTGACATGGCGAAATTTACATTTGTTGCCCCTCTGGCACTCTCCCGTCAGGAAGTCTCTGCAGATAGGGACCTCCCCACGGCTATGGGGGAGATCCATGGGGGACAGGCCAAGTCGAGCTGCAACCTTCCCTCTCAATCTGAGGGGTAACTCGCCTGTTTTCTTGTAGTGGTCCTCGTCCTCTTTAGATCCATGGACAAAGCGGCAGTTGGAGCGCATACACTCCTTATTCTGATGATCATGACAAAAGATGAACTCATTCTTTTGCACTCCTAAATCCGGCACCTCATTAAAGTCTGGGTGTCTAAAGCGGCAGCGTTTCCCTCTCTTGCAGACATTGCGTATGAAGTCCCTGCAGACACCGTCCAACGCCAGTCCTGAACCCTGTCCCCCACCTCCACCGTTCCCACAACTGTTGCCGTTTCCAAGTGCCCCTCCTCCCCCCATGCTCCCAGAGCCAGAGATGTTTCCTCCAACACTTCCTCCTGAACCCCCTCTGCCCTCTGCTGAGCCCCCCACCAAACCAGACCCAGGTCCTCCTTCCTCACCCAGACTACCACTGCTGCCACCACCACCTGACAGGTAGGAACTGTCCCGGTCAGGCATGGCGCTCGGCCCAGCTCAAGGAGAAAATTGCACTCATCTCATGTATATGAGGGGGGGCTGACGTGACCTGGCAAACAGTCACTTACACAGGTAAAGAAATCATGAATTGTTTTTGCCTTTGAGTAGTGAAGTCTGCTCTTCAAAGGTCTGCAAGAGAAAAAAAAACAAAGCCAAGTTGAAATATGTGTTATTGAAATAGGAGTTTATATATGTGTGTTATTGTGTAAGCTTACATGATGTTGAAGTGCTGTGTGTATCTGTTTACTGCAATTGTGATGATTGTGTAAGGATGTGAGAGTTGGTAAATAAGTAGCGCTGGTGTTGTTAAATAGAGAATGAGCATCAGTCAATTTCAAATCACGTTTTTTCCCAATGTCTGGTGAACAATATTGCCAAAGCATCAGGTAAAGTACAATTTGTGTGTGTTCCATGTGTACAATAAGCCAAGTAAAGATGTTTATCACATTCAGTGATGCTGTTTTAATTATGTGTTCTTCAGGTTGCAGTCACATATTGTGCATTAAAGTATGCTGCATGTCTCTCCTGATATAAACTGGAGCTTTTCACTCATATCTGGCCCTGTGAAGTTTGGAATGAACAAATCAAACTTCTTAAAGTATTACACTCTGATAACATTATTATTTGTCACATTTTAAGAGGACGTGCATCTCTGCCTCTACCTCACCTGTCTTGCAGTGTCAACAGACTCTTCGCTCTTTTGGTAGTCAGGACTCCTGTGGACACACTGTGTCTGTATTTGGTCAGGATCTAGCTCGGCTTTGTATCTTGGGTTCTTGGGTTTGTAGTGCCTGAAATCCCAGCGTCTTGGGGTCTCTATGATTTACCAAGAATAAACGACCAGAAAAGGTTTTGGTAAAACAACACGAATTAAGCATTGCATTCACACCACACGATACTGAAATAAACACAAATGGTGACAGATGGTAAATAAAGAAACACCCGGACATATCATATTTCTGAATAAGTCTAAAACGTTGCAACGAGACCGTCGGGCTCTCTGGCTAGCTAATATTAGCTAACGATCGTTACATAGCTCGGCTAAATTCTAATGTTGTCTTACCAAGCATAAGCCAGGAGTAGGTTCCAGCTGAGCGGCTCCCATATAGAAACGACTCACTCTGATTCACTGAAACCTATACAGGTATTTCTGCCAACAACAGAAACCAGGCCTGTATTATTTTGGTAATTCCTCTAGGCCTCGGTGCTGTTTACCAAATTTCTCGATCTCTTTCACTACCAACGAAGAAGACGACCCTCTTCTTCTCCTTTTTCCTCGATCTGCTGTCTGCTGCTCTCTAGTGGTGAAAGTGGTGAATGACACCCAAGTATGCTGTAAGTTTGTTGTCATTTTCTTTTTATACAAGGAAATAATAAATACACGTTGTAAATGTGGATGTATTAGCGACAGTATCGCCAAAACAAGGTAAGTTAACACCGAGAATGGCCACGAACGAGGTCACATTTACTTTGATGCGCCTTTGCCACGTTTTTGTACGTAGTTTGGCTGAAATAGGCGTAACATCTTTAGTTAACTAAATTCTGTGTACCTGTGGTAGAAACAGAAGCCTAGCTCTAGCCCTGCTGAGTGTTGTTACTGCTGATGTGTAGAGCAGTCACTGGATAGTTTTATGTACATATGGAGATAAGCTGTTAAACCGCAAGGTAGCTGCCGCACAGACAAGATAAACTGTTTTGTGTAAGTTTGAGTTCCTCATCTGTGCCCAGACGCTCAACATGGCAGTGGTGCAAGGTCTTCTCCACTGGATGCAAGCCTGCGTGGTCCTGCTGCTCTGCTTATCTGAAGCCGTGCCCGCTGCCTCAGAGACCAACAGAAATTACTACGATACCCTCAGTATTGAGTCAACAGCAACTGACAGCCAGATAAAAAAGGCTTTCCGCAAACTGGCCATAAAGCACCACCCCGATAAGAACAAGAGCGCCGACGCAGAGAAGACTTTCAGAGAGATTGCTGAAGGTAAAACACGCCTGCAACACACTGTACTTTCCTGTGTAATCTATATTGTATATGTAATCTACACAATGAAATCATTTGCAATTTTCACTTTCAAAATTGATAATTTCTTTATTCTATTAATATGGCTCCATTAATACCCCCAGTTGCCATTTTCTTTAGTACCTTAGCTAATACTGATGCAGTCTAATACAACAGCCCTGCAATAAATCCTACCTTCATGAGGGCTTTATAATGTTCAGTGTTTTTTAGACTGCTTTAGCAGTGTAGTGTAATTTGTGGTGGTGGTGGTGTTATATTGGTTTTCCCAATATTTAGTCTACTCCTGATATAAATGTGGTGGCAAATATTAGAAACACGTTATACAGCCACACAATACAAAACTGAACATTGTAACCATGGTTGTTTTAGCTAGGTGTACCTAATGAACTCACACCTGAGTGTACATTCACTGTCTCACTCCTCCTCTAGCCTACACCGTGCTTTCCAACAAGGAGAAGAGGAGGCTCTATGATAGTGTGGGCCATGAGGCTTTTCTAAAAAACGAGGTCTCTGTTGATGCTGAGGATGAGGATGAGACAAGCTTCCACTTCAGTTTCCCAGACTTCTTCCATGACTTCGATGATAGTCCCTTTGTGGAGGAGCCACACTTCCACTGGAGCTTTCATCAGGATTGGGAGGATGAGGATGATCCATATGACTATTACAGTTTCGATGACTCTGGCTTCAACTTTTATTTTGGGGATGGGGATGAAAATGAGGAGGAGCACCACTACTAGATATCTAATTTCTTTGTCCTGTATAATGCACAACTATTATGTTTTAATATATTGTCTTTTATTGATAACAAAGTCTCCATATTAAATTGTTTACTTATGCCTTGTACTGTGCGTCTTTTATGGCATCACTTGTAAGTTCAGCGGTTGTTTACAGGCTTGTGAGGTTGTAAGGCTGACAGCTGGGTAACTGATTGGACCGTTATGCTACTTTTCCTATGTGGGTGTGTCGAAGGTACAGAGTTACTGGCTAACACACCATTTACTCATCTTTTTCCCTGAGCCAGCACTTTAGATTTGGCACTGTTTTACTCCATTTCTCTCAGGACCAGTGTGCACTTTGACCCAGAGGATATCCTGTGCCTTCTCAGCAGTTGGAGTGTGAGCGCACTAAAGCCTACATAAGACAAAAGAGCTTTGCAGCTTTATGCACTTTTATCGAGATAAAAGGAGATTTAAGATTTCTTCAAAGCAGATAAAAGACAGACTGGAAACATTAACTTACAATCTTGACAATGATGGTAAGTATGTCTGAAAATGTTGTTGTTTTTGACAACCTCTGAGTATCATGTGACTTTTACTCCAGGCAGGCATCCGTATATACAGTATGCACAGTTACAGTTTTTTCTTCCCTTTAAATTTAGTTTACATAATAATGTGAATTTACTCCCAGCTATTGTATTCATAATATTAACAGCGACATTTTTTTTTATTACAGCAAGAGGTACAAGAAGTGACACCTTCTCTGAGTGTCCATGGTCATAACATCAAGGTAACAGAGGCGCTGAAAGACGGGGACACACTTACATTTCTGATTGTTTCTCAAAAGGTGAGAAAAAGATTCATTTACTTGTTATTTGTTGCAGGTATTGAAAACATTAGATCTAGATTAATACCGCAAACCACAAGGATAGGTCAGTTGGCATGCTTGAACTGATATTACAAACTGCTCAAACTGCTCTCTCCTGTGTGTGCCAGCTGTCTGGGACAGGGGAGTACCATGTGGTCCGGACCTATGAGGATTTTGAATGGCTGCAGCAGCACCTGTTTTCTGAGGAGGACGTGCCTGGGTTACAGGGAGTCATAGTCAGTACTTTAATACATCTGCACTCAGTTCTTTATTCGACTTGACTGGACACACAGTTAATGGGTCAACTAAATTAGTTGTTGGTTGTCTTGGTGGCTCAGTCAGTGATCTATTGTTCTTTGTTTTCAAGATTGAACTGCCTTCTTTACAAGTTGAAAGTGATAACTGAAAATTATAACTTAAAATTATGCAGTCTTGAAACACAGTGCTTTTGTGACTGAGAAAATCACAAACCACAATGTTTACCACATACACTCACTTAAACAGCGGTTTGAAAATGTGCTACTGCCGTCCAAATTCTGGGGAACAGTTTGTTGCTTTTCAGACACTTCCTCTTTTTTCCTACTTTATTCATGCTTTTCAGATCTTAGTGCTGCCATCCTGCCAGCTTCCCCAGAACTGTAGAAAATGAAGCAGAAGCTTTTACTTCAGATCATTTTTTTTTTTTTTTTAAAGAAAATGCAGCAGATTCATATGAGGAAGTATTTTACTTCCTTTACACGGTGACACGAGAGTTTATGTGTAGCAGGGCAGAGTTTGTGATGTATTACACAAGCACACACTGTGTGATATCAAAGATCCTTAAGGTTCATATTGTGTCCATGCTGTACCTCCAAGCACAGCATATTTCAAAAAACCATTAACCTATTTAGGTCTCCAGTGCCAAGCACCTAATGAAAGAAAGTTTTGACTAAACAATAGAATAAATCATACTTTGAAAAACAACATGGGCTTTAATAGAGTTGTACTCCCTTTTTTCCTTCAAGTTTCCTCCTGTTCCGGCAAAGGCTCAGGTGAATGCATCTGCCAAGGTCATGAAACAGCTTGGTGAGTATATATACAGTATATATATATATATAAATACAATAAATGAAATTTCAGTGTCAGTTCTGTTGTACAGTGTTGAGTGAGTTATTCAGTGTTGTGGTGAAAATGTTGAATGCTTCCCTGCAGGTTTCCTTGGCTTGGGAGAGTGGCAGCCGTACTGTAAAGCATTGGAGACTTTCCTCCGGCAGGTTGCTTCACACAGCATCCTCAACAAAAATAAAGCTGTGGAGATCTTCCTCACTAGCACAGATGTAAGTGGACACAGATAAACAGCTTTTTACTTCTATTATCCTTTCTTTTCTTTCTTTTTTTTTTTTTTACAATTAGCACCAGTAAAAAGAAAGAATTTATGTGAATTTATGTTATGTGCAATGTGATTTTATGAGAGGGAAGGGTAGTAAATGGTTAAACGTTCACCGACATTGTTTCAGAAGAGGGAATGAAGAGATTCATGTGACCAATATGGCACTCTCCAGATATATGGAGGAGTGAAGGCCAATTATCTGCACCTGCACTTCACCCCAAATGAGATGGTCTGCAGTGTAGAATCATAGTGAGTTTCTGCCTGTAGCCCACACACCAAACCTTCATAAGGTTCTTCTGAAGTTGCCCTAAGAAATGTGCCCTGTGACTGTGTGTAACCTCAAAGTTAACCTCACAGTACAGTAGATGTCTCCGGGACCACATTTTGCCTTGATGACACACACCCACCTTAAAACAGACCCTCACACAGACTCAAAAGGTGGAAACAATGCTGGCCTACTGTCACAGCTGGTTGCATGTGACTGGCGGGCTGCAGGTTTTGGGATTCTGAGCAAAACATACACAGACTCTGTCCGCAAAAAATCTGGCAAAATGAAAAACCATGGAAAATGATGGCCACAGCTGGAAGAACCGTTTAAATGGGCTCGCTTTCACTGTTGGACTGTGGCACACAGTTGTAAAAGTACTTTTGTCTGTAGATAAAAAAAAAAATGGAAGAACAAAACAAGCTGGTGAAGTGTCACAAAATCAGTGCTTTGAAATTTTCAAAAGGGACCAGGTGGTGAAGTGAACTCCACAAAAGAAATAAGAGTACAAGCTCTCAGCCTGCCGGGTTTGAATAACACCAAAGAGTAAACAAGACCTCACAGTCTCGGTGCTTGAGTCAAAAAAAATGCACTTTCCAAACAACTTTGTTTTAGAAGAATATTATTAATGTTCCTGTTGTCACACTATAGCCCTTAACAAGGGAAGGTTCATTTACATACAAATGATATCAGTTTAGCATATTTTTGATAGGAAAAACTTTGTCTTTACTAAGCCATTCGTCATTTCAACTCTGCATTACAAATTTATTATGAATACAGGTATGCATTGATCTGTATGTATTCAAGAAGACACACACACACACACACACACACACACACACACACACACACACACACACACACACACACATATACACTGAGTAATCCTGCCTCTTTGCTGTGTTTAAGTCAGAGTTTATGTCACTGTTGGACATGTTTCAAGTCCTGATGATGATACAGTTCTTTCCTGTCTGACTGCATCAGCCTCATCAAGTCTGGAATGCTGTGTATCAAGCATTAGCAGTCTCTTAGTGGCACAGGCCAAAAATGTCTTTGGATGTTCCGAGAGTGTGTGTGTGTGTGTGTGTGTGTGTGTGTGTGTGTGTGTGTGTGTGTGCGTGCGCGTGCGTGCATGTAATCACACACTTTGTAACACTAATAAACACTTTATATCTGGTGTGATGAAGCTGAGGCAATATTTTCTCTGACTTTCACATTGCATTGTGTCTCAAAGACAGTGTATCCGTCTGTAAGTCCTCCACTCATGTTTGGATGATTTCATATACTGTGCATACTGCGCTTAAACAGTATTAACTTGAAAAAGTTGGAGCTTATTGGTGTGTTTGTGTGCAGCCTCCAGGCAGACAAAGAGTAAGGAAAAACATTTTCAACCGGCTGAGTCAAGCTGTGGAAGGGATGAGGAAAGAAGGCCATAAGGTACACAACTGGGACTCATGCAGACAGAATTTACAGCCTCTACACCTGTATGTGAAGTTTTAATGCAGTAATGGCTTGCGTTCGCAGGATGTGGATGAGTTCTTCCAAACTGAACGTGACCAGAACCTCCTCCTAACTGGCTACACAAAGAACGCAGCCGAGGTTGTTGTTTGTCTTTATGAGTGTTCGTCTTCTGTCCTTTTACCTTCGCCCATACGACCAGATACACATTGTCCTGTTTGACTTTTGAACTTTCATTTTCCTTGCAGAGATTCCTGGATGTGGTGCTGACCCAGCAGAGTAAGAAACATGCTACATTTGTAAAAGTCCCCTGTGAGAACAGACAGAGAGATCATTGGTTGTAATTCACTGGTGTCATTTTTGTGTTCAAACTCAACACTTAATATGGGATGTGGATTCATGTATTAATGTTCTGCCACTTGACTATACCACATCCATCGGTGCCAAGTCTGATGTTACTGTGTGTGTCATGTTGTGGTTGTTTGCAGAAATAGCAGTGGCCTGTGGGCACTTCTCAGCTGCTCTGCATCTCTGTGTGGAAGCAGGGGAGGATCCTGACAAACAGGATTTTTCTAGGTTAGACCATATTTGTATTGGTCACACACCCATATCACATGTTCTTCAAGTTAATGCCTCTTAACGTTGCATACAAGTTGTAATAAGTTGGTTTGATTATACAAATTATAAAAACACCTTTTTTTCTTCACAGGATCTGTGTGAAACTATCTGAAGTCTTTGAATCTATGAAGGTAAGTTGTTTGTCCTTTTTAACAGAAATAGATTCACATCGTGATGGACCATCACTAATCATCTGCAGATAATTTGCTTGTTTGTGGACAGAAAAATATGATGAGTGTTGCTGAGAACAATGTGAGCACTCTTGGGCTGGGCCTAGACCTGGAGTCACGCTACCAGGAGGCAGAGAAGGTGTGTTTTGTAGTTCTAAAGGTATTTTATGTTAATCATATGTACAGTGTCTCTCCATGTACCTTGAATCCCGGTCGTCTATTGAAATAAAGACTGAAAGACTAATAATGTAACATGATTATTATGTCCAATGCAGGAAATGCTGTTCAGGAGAACCTGTAAGCTAGTGGAGGTAGAGACTGCCAGGAGGAACGCAGAGAAGGCCAAACCTGTGAAGAAGACTGCTGTGAGTGTCTGCGCCCGAGTACAGCGTGCACATGCTGTTATGTGACCAGCAGGTGTCAGTAACGCTCTGCCGATAAGATTCAGTAGTAAGGGCTAGACAGCTAAGACGAAAGATGACGAGAAGACATTCGATGCAAGTATAATCTGTATATTAAGTCTGATTAAGACCAAGTATGTAATAATGATGACATGCGCTCCACATTCATCAGATGGAGGAGGTGAAGAAAGCGGCAGAGACGGAGTTCGATCACATTTGTGATGTCGCTAAAAAGGAGGTAAAACATCCAATTTAAAAACTGGATTCCCTGTTTCCACCTGGCTTACCTGCCTCCCCACTCCCCACCTCAAGCTTATTGTGCGGCATCCTGTTTGTTGACATGCCCTTTACTGTGTGTGTTTACATGCATGTGATGTGTTTCTTCCAGATTGTGCGGTTTGAGGGCGTCCGTGTGGAGATGTTGCAGCAGGCTCTGGTTCAGTGGTGTGAAAAGCAGCTCCTTACAGCCAAAGAAAGTGCTGACCAGTTCAACCAGCATCTGCAAGCCTTCAGAGGGATGGCCTAGTGACCTCACTAGCAACTTCCTAATGAAGCATCCTCAATATGTCTAAACATAGCATGGGGTAACCCAAACATGTCCTTCACCCTGTTGTGCTGTAGCCTGATGCATTATTGGACTCAGTTATATCCAGAATGAATGAAGAAATGTAAGTGAAACAGAAAGAAAACCTTCCTCATAATTAAAACGCATCCTTATAGATTGTATTCACACTTGTGCACACTCAAATAAACAAACACCTACTTTTCCTCAATCTCTCCTCACTCATACTCTTTCGTTTCGAAATGATCGTTTGGAGATCGTAGCAGGGGTATGTCATCTGCTAAGGCTATTGTATGTGTGTGTGTGTGTGTGTGTGTGTGTGTGTGTGTGTGTGTGTGTGTGTGAGTGTACATGTTCTATACTACACTCATACTCATTTGTGCTGAGAACGTATTGTGCTGCTCTGTAGCCACTACATCAGCCGGGGTCACACAAAATAAAGTGTGATGAATTGATTCCCAAAGTACCTGCTTGCCTTTGTGTGTGTTTCTTACTCCTGGATCATTAATCAGTGTGTTTGGCTGCTCCTGCAAGGACATGGCAACAAGGGCACTGTGCTGGCTTATTGTTTGGCTTTTGAAAGCATCTTGGCTTTGTGAATACCATAATAATGTTAATAATCTGCCTTACAATCATTCTATTTTCCTTTAAGCGAGATCTGGCATTAAAACTATGACACACTTAAAAGAGATTTTCTGCACATAAGCACAATGTCGTCCTCCCCTTCCCTGTCTGCTGAAGACTGTAGGTCCATATCTCAGCACCGCTGCGTGCTTCATCTCATCTGTTCCGGCCTGTAATCTCTCCATTGGGTGAATAAGGAGGAATGGTTCCCATTTGAGCGAATGAGTCAGAGAGAGATAGATGACTGGTCTCGTAAGAAGAGAGGATAGAGAGGAGGTTGGGCTCATTTGACAATGAAGGAGTAGGTAAATGGCAGTACATACATTGCCAAGAGCATGTTTATAATCCACCCAAACAGAATGAACTGGTGAGAGAAATTGTGTTATAGTTGTTGGTTAGAATGTAAATCTACTTGCTCTTTGGATGACTCCCCTATTTCTCTGATGGTTCTGTAACCTGATATAATTCCTGTACCTGATTTCTTGTGTGTACTGCTCCTCCCGAGCCTCAGATAAGATCCCACAATGCTTTTTTATTTAACGTATTTAATCTCTCTTTAATCTTTTTGTAGAGGTGGTCTCGGTCACAGAGCAATACACATACACAGTGTAGAGGCTATAAAGAGACTAAGGGTCTCAAGCAACGTTAGCGGCTCTGAGGCTGTATTTAGGCACAGTGGTGCTCAAAGTTAAATGCAAATGTCAGGCTCTTTTGAGATAAAGTGTGTGTTTTACAAGACACCTGGCCAAAAATGCTAACATGCCTCTTATAAGCAGGTATGATGCATACCATATTATCCACCCTATTTTAATGTGTTAACATGCCAGTGTTTGTGCACCTGAGGTAAATGGAAACATCATTAATTTTGAAAGTGTTTAGTCATAAACCAAAGAAGAGCCTTTTTCTCCACACTCCCAAACGTATCACCTAATTCCTTGGAAAAGCAAAATTTGTGTTCATATCGAATCACCTGCTAGTCGTCACTGAAATTCCAGTCTGTCTGTTTACACTCCATTTTATGTTTTGGAGATAGTAACAAAAAGACATTCACTCTCTCTTACAGTACACACATTTATTGATCATTAAATCTAGCAATTACACCATGCAAGTTTTGTACTTCATCTTTGTGGTTTATTGGTTTTAATGAGGCGCAGTAAAAGTTAAATGTAAGAGGTTTATGGACCATTTTTATGATTCTGTGGTTTTACCTCTTCTTTTTTTTTCTACCTCTATTCAAAAGCTTCTATGTACCTGAGAAAAACACTGTGGACACTGTGAGAGGTGGGGGATGATGAACAAAATGCATTATGCTGCACTTACACTAAGAAATACAAATGTAAAACTCTAGGATTCTATATATTGTATCATTATCCTTTCTGCTATTATTCAAAGCTGCTGCTTGTCACTGCATTATACCAGATCAACTTCACAACAGAGAAGCCGCATTTCTAGTGCTTTCATTGTGGTGCTACAGAAGCTAACTAGCGCGCATGGTGAGTGCATATGGGCAAACACACACACACACACACACACACACACACACACACACACTAATGAGAGCCCATCTCAACTGCTGAGAGTATGACCCAGATCAAGGACAGGAAGATCATGGCAATGCTCTGTTTGTGTGTAAGTGTCTATATGTGTGTGTGTGTGTGTGTGTGTGTGTGTGTGTGTGTGTGTGTGTGTGTGTGTGCGTGTGTGTGTGTGCGCACGCGCCCATGCCACTGAAAACATGCACTTATAGCTGATCCGCTAAAGTAGCTCATTACTGGTGGAAAGGCAGCACTCAGCACACCGCCCTATGGCCTGACAAGGACCGGTTTGTCAAGTGCAACGTTAAGGCAATAGCTTGTCTGAACAGACAGTGTGACAAGGCCTTTTGACTCAGCCATCCCAATGAAGCTGCACCGCACCAGTTTGATGACTTTGACAGTATGTCTCTTAGTCGGTCAGATGACAAAAGAAATGCGGAGCCAGATTACATGTGATTAGCAGCTTTAATCAGTGTTTACACAGGAGGTGTTTTATTGTTGCTTGTTGATTCTCTGGTGTCTTGAGTCATAAATCTCCACTGGGTGATTTACATTTCTCTGTGAGAAAAGCATGAATGAATCTTGGGTAACAGAAGTCACAATAATTGAAGAGGGCATGTTATATCTTGACAAAAAAAGTGAGAATAAAACAATGCATTACAGGATATTTTATTGGAGACAGATAATTCATCTTCTCCAAAAAAAAGCATCTGACTAACTATCAAAGAGTTTAATGCAAAATAAATTCAACATAGGCTACATGAGATATTACAATTTTTGTAATTTGATTAATACAGCAACTGTATGTGATGGCAGTAATAAATCAGAAATTCTCTTTTGTCTCTCTGTGACTAGTCCCTGGATCCCCCCCTTCAGAGATCCACATTTCTTTTCTCCATCTTCACAGCCATCTCTGATATCTTTGAGAATCTGTGACTCCTGGGAAGCTGCAAGAACAAAATTTGACTACAGAATGCTAATATGAAAGTTTCTCCTTTCCGCACTTCCCAATCGAGACTTGGCATCCCTGTCAATTACACCAGCCTTAAAATAAAATAAAAAAAGCAAAAATAAAAAACACACTCTGAGAGCCTTAATCCTGGATTCACTTGGTGAACACATGGTGCTCATGTCATGAGGTGCAAGGCTTGGTTGTGCTCTATCACAAATTAGTGAGCATGCTGCAGCTGAGTCGAGTCAACCCAAGGTTGTTGGCACCTCATTAAATCTAATCACTGCCGTACACAGATTATGACTCATTAAAAGTTTGTAGGATGGAGAATGAGACAGGAGGAGAGGCAGAGAAAGAGACGAATGCCATAATGCAGATGCCCTAACCATCTGTAGCATATACAGCTTCATCAGGCACATTCCATTCTGACTGTGCAGCACAGCACAAGGAAGGCATAACAAAACAGAACCTCTCAGCTCTAAAATCAAACCTGATGGCAGCACTCCACCGATGATTTGGATAGTGGATAGTATCAATTTTCCCCCCTTGCAATGGATTACAGCATTGCAAAGCATTAGACTTGCTAATTTAGTCAATTTCTCTGTTCACTACTGAATGGAGCCATAAATATTAATACTTCCACACTCCCCTCCTGGCTGCTTGTCATGCGTTCAAGGGATTGCGGGTGATATTGTTAATTAGGTTTGCAGGAAAAATGTCAGTGGAGAACCTATGGACAGGCTGAGGTGATGACTTTCCTGTCATTCTTAATGCACAGCAGAGGTGTCTGAATACACTGTAACATGGAAAACACAAATAGGAGACGTGCAGAGGGCAGGAAAAATTGCACCTCGTCACGATGGTTCATTTTTGTTTTCATTTAAAAGACTCAAACTAAATATTAAAGAAGGAAACACATCACAAATTATCATGGAGATATAGTTTTGTCATGTAAGATACAGTACAGTGATTATCAACAAGAACACAGTGAATCACTCTCTCTCTCTCTCTGTCTTTCTCTCTCTCTCTCTCTCTCTCACACACACACAAATACCAATTCACCCATTAGAGTAAAATCAATTATTCATCAATTCTTTCCACCACAGCTTTGACCAGAGGAGCAGGCTCTTCACTCCAGAGGTCATTTTGTCACATGTGTTCAACATGTGGCCTTTTCCAGTCTCTGTCAACAACAATGTGTCCCACAGCACACTCTGTGCTGCATGGGATGACATGTGCTTACTATAAAAAAACTACTACTGTAGTAACAGTTGTATTGTGTATAGAACATGGCAGCAATGAAAGAATGTGAAACCTGGTACATTTCCTGTTTTCCATAACTGCAAAGAAAGTTCAGCATTTTGAAAAATCAGTTAGATCTAAGACGATCTGATCTCTAAATCTTTTTTTTTTTTTTGTTATTATACTTGACCTGAAAAAGGACGGTGTAATGATAGCAGGAGAGGTCTGTGTCAGCTTTTCTACTGAAGAATAATTTTTTTTTTTCAGTTTGGTTAATTTGTTTTTGTAGATTATATAGTATGTTAGAACTATCATGAAAGAGTTTTCTAGGAAAATCTATTGATCACCAGAGGAAAGAGGTTCTTTTATCCCCATCAGCTACTTTACTGTGTCCCTGGAGCTGCGCAGGATTCACGGTTTTGTTCAAGGACACCGCAGCAGGGTGATATTTGCTGCCAAAGGGGCTCATACCGGGGCCTTCTACAGCGGTTGAAGGACAGGCTCTTTGCTCACTGCGCCGCGTTCATTTTCCAAATAAACATACAAGGGCAAAGGAAACAGATGGAAAGTCATCCCAGGCCCGACAGCAAACATAGGCTAAACATCTGTTGCAGGGATGTATCCAAGCCCACTCTGGAGCTCAAGACAAGTTTGGCCTCACCTTTCCTGCTGTTGTTTCCTCTGACTCAGACTTGGAAAAGAGATACAGATGGGATCACAAATGCCCCCTGGATACTGCTATTAAATTTCACTTTGCGATAATGCATGCTAAAGTCTCATTAAATCCCAGTCAGAGATAATGCATGGTAAACTCCCATTACAGTTTGATTAGAAGGTGCGGGGCCTGCCGTCGTGCTGATTGTGTTTTTAATCAGATGCTTCCTCCTGCTGCAGAGCAAACAAGAGCTAAGAGGAGAAAAAGGAGGGAACAAAGCAAAACAAGCTGAGCAAGCACTAACAATTGCCTTTCTCTCTAAGGACAGAGTGAAATCGTTGTGTATTGTTTTTGGCATAATGAAAGTATATGAGAGTGGATTTTAAATGGAATTGTTTTTCAGTGTTATTACTATGTGACTGTAGAAATTAGTACTTTGGTGGAAAGAAACCAATGTACAAGCACAAAGGGGCTTTCATCAGTTTAATGCATTTCTGTTTAAGTACATTTAAACTTTAAAAGGAAAATTGAATCATTTGTATTTCTTACACTCATTCGGGCTCTCAGGTGCATTCTTGTTCCACAACACCACATTGATCATTTAAATAACATCGTTTTATATTAAACTAGTTACTCATTTTGTCCAGTAGGCCCAACAGTCTGTATTTGCATGCCATCTAATATGATACAAGATGATATTATTTAAACAGATTATGGGAATGTGTTTTAGAGGATGAGTGGCATGTTTTACAATTGCCTGTAATGAATACAGCTATGCCTTGGATACACTAACCGCCATCAAACTTAACATTCACTGATAATGTCGACATATACACCTTAAGCCATGCAGTGTGTTGGTTACAATGTCATGAAGAAAGGTCACACAACTTTGCATGCATGCATATGTAGATGGAGGGATGGAGTTACATTTATCTGCACCAATAAAAACTGAGTCTGCCCCTTTATCATAAAGAGAAAAGCAAGAGAGTTGCTGCACTGTATGGATTCTGAATTTTGCCCAAAGACACTTCAACACTTGTACTTCCTTGGTCAGTGTACCAAAGGAGAGTGTGGACAAACTTTTTGAGTTTGTCTTTTGCAGAGTTGACTTGCATGTTGCCAGCACCCACAGAGTGTGTTGGCAGTTTGTGTACAGTTGTGCCTGATATTCATATTTAAAATAACTAGTGTTTTTCCACACAGATGGTACAAGGCTTTTTAAAGTATCATGGAGAGGACCAGAGGAGTCAGCAGCTGTCTCTGTGCTTCCTGCTTGTTCAGACTCTGTGATTTATCATTGCCTCCACCCCTATTATTGGAGTACACCCTGCTCAGCAAAGTCAAATCAAGTGTATTCACATTGCCCAATATCCCATTCAGTGTCTAATTGGGCACATTACCAATGGCTTCTATCTTAACTCAAGCTCTCTAAAAAGACAAAGAAAAACAACAAACACAAAGACCTCTAGCACCTAATTGGAAAAGGAGAAAAGAAAACATGGTAGAAAAGCTCAGGAGCAGCAATTCAAGGACAGCTAGGGGTACAATAGGAGCCAGAGGGGGATAGAAATTACAGGGGGAAAAAAAATAAATTGACAAAATGAAAAACAGAATCCAAATATAGGAATACAGTGGGTTACATTTAGGCATATCAAGACTAACACTATAAGGCAAAACTGAAAGAACTGCATGAAAAGGTCAAATAACAGTTCTTTATGTCATTCAGAGTTCATGTTGAGGTAGATTGGGTGGGAGGGTTAGAGGGCGTGGACAAAGAAGGTAGCTGTTTTGAACAGTTCAGGAGAGAAGGGCAACAAAATCAGAATCTATGTTACAGGGAGGTATAGGGTCCAACTTTTCTCAATTGGAGTGGAAAATGTCATTGGCTGGAGCAGGGCTATAGTAAAATAGCTATATGCCTGGCTTGAGCTGCACTATAGAGTGTGATTAATCCCCTTGAATTTAGAAAGTTATGCAGACTCCTAAGACAGCGAGAAAAAAAAGTTTTTTTGCTGGATTTGAAAATCACTAAGTGGGCAGCTTCCTTGACAGCAGGTGGGAGTTTATACAAAAGAAAAAGAACAGTGAAGAAAAAGGCTCTTTCTTCAGAGGATTTCTTTCCAACTCTTGGAAATGAAGCAGTCTGTCTGCTGAGATCTTAAAGCATGTGAACAAACATAGGTGGTTATAAGGTTTGTTAAGTATGGCAGAGCAAGACAATCTACTATTTTATGTATATGATTTAGTGTTGTGTGAATGGAAAGCCGATACTGGGAGACTAAAACTTGAGAGATATGGTCAAATGTATTGTATGTGTCATTAGAATTCACTCTGTGGTATTTTGAACAAACTCGACTTTTGTCATAAAGGTTAGGGCATACTAAACCAGAGAAAAGGACATTACAGTACAGCCTGGAAGTTAGGCATCCTAAAGTCTCTGAGGCGGAGTCTGTACCCAGCACTGTGTCCTGAACTGTCCATGTCCTGTGTCTGGACAAAGGTTTCTGTGCCTGAGCAGTGATTCTTCTTTCTGTCTCATTCAGCTGAGCCTAGGAGAGACAGAGGGCTTTGTAAGTGGAGCTGATAAAAAAGAATTTTTGCTGATTACAGCAGTTACAGGAGAAGTGTAGCTGACACAAAGAGCTATTCATTCATCTCATTAGGTCTGTTTTTGACCATAACTTTTACCCCTCTCCATGGCGCAAACACAAACACACGGTAAGGACACGCAGAAGCAAGGCATGCACTCTCCCAGGGAATGTATGTTCATGAGCAAAGATACTTAAAAGAACATCTCAATGGATCAAGATGTGACATTTAGTATGGCACATGGTAAACTATTATTGAGAGCATTACCATACAAAGCATGCGGAGAGAGGGAACAAAGTCATTAAAAGTGAAGAGCACAGTAGTACATTTTTAACAAGCTTTACCAGCCACACTTCTGTTTTCTCTCCACCATTACACGTGTCTGGTGATGAGTGTGTGTATGACAGACCGTTCTATCTCTGCCTTTTTCATAGTGTGAACCAATTAGAGGCTGATTGGAGGAAAATGAACAGTACAGGTGGAAGAAAGGAGGGGGGGAATTAGGGGAGCGGTTGTTAGCAGGCACAAAGGGAGGAGAAGGGAAGTGACAAGGATGGAATATAACTTAAACAAAAGAACAGCCAAGAAAAACACACACACACCTTTTTTGAAAAGGGGAAATTAATTGGACAGCCTTTAACGAATCAAGATCTTTCTTTCTACGTGGCTGCAGTGTTATTAATCAAAGTCGGACAGCTGAGTGAATTATTCTCAGGGAGTGATGAATGATGAGGGAGAGTGTGTCCAGTCTTGACTGAATGGTCTTTCTCTGTGCTGATAGTAAGCCTTCCTCCACTCAGAGGGTTACAGAACACTGGGGAATACAACAACAGCCCTTCTACATGAGTCAGATTTGAATTACTTATGGGAGCCATCATTGCTACACCCACGAGCACAAGATAAATGATGATAGATGTTTACTATGATAATGTACTGCATTGACGTATTCTCAGGTGGTGAATGACTGGCATTGTATGCTCTTTTTTAATGTTTTTTTTTTTAAAGGAGGCTTCTTAACTGAAAAATAATTATCTTTTATCCATGTTAGCATTAACATTGGGCTTTCAGTGTGCTGTCTGTAGGTCAGTGGGACCACCACTTTGGTCTAGACTGAAATATTTTTATCCAGTGTCAAATCATCAGGTCAATTTTCAATTTGTCCAATATATTTGGACCAAATACCTGCATAACTAAAGAAGATTTAGAAGACTTCAGAAGATTCACAGACAGTGTAGCATTAGCAGAGCAGCAGCAACAGCTGTGGCCTTTGTCTGTCTACACAGGGAGGAGTCCAGGCACAGTATTGAGTATTGAGTATTGAGCACAATAGACAATCAATCAATCAATAGTCGCAATATAGCAAATAGCACTGCTTTTTTAAAACATGTTTGACATCTTCAAACAATGTAAAAACAACAAAAAATATGTTGTTTTGTTTGTTAATTGTGTACATAAACTAGCAAGAATAACTCAAGAAACCCATAGACCCAAAGTGTCACTGTCACTTTCAGTGACACCATAACAGTCCTCCACCTCATCATCTCAAACCATGATACGCAGAAATGCACACAAAGCTCCCTAATCTGCTGTGTGTAACCAGTGATGAATATGAATGAGGATATGAATATAGATGAGAAAAAAAATGAATATTGATGAAGGTAGTTTCTCCGCCCTCTGAGTGATGGTGTGGGGGCACTGAGTGGAACCAATCAATCACCATAGAGTAACCACATGATTGGCAGGCAGGTCGATCACTTGTTTCAGTATATACAGTACCACCTCTGTGTGTGTATGTGTGGGTGTGTGTGTGTGTGTGTGTGTGTGTGTGTGTGTGTGTGTAAATGTGTGTATATTGAGTCATTGACATAAAAGCACAGCGGTTTCAGCTGTTGTTCAACTGATCTTTGCAGTGCACTTTACTGTAACCTTGCACTGATTTGTCTGCTGCCTCAGTAATTAATAAGCGTACTGCTACTTGTACTGGTCCATTTGAAGCTGTGGTAAACAAAATGTAATGAATGCATCCAACTTGACAAACTAATGGCATCACTACAGCATGCTTTTTTGGGATGATGAATCACATTCAAAACAAGCACATGTATTTTCCTTAATGGTTTCATTGTCATTAAACTGATTAAGCCAACTCCAGAGCTTAATGAGGCGTGCCAGTCAGGTGGCAGATGAATTGATGGAAGTTATGTGATGAGGTCAGAGGTCAAAATTTCTTATTGACCTAATGATTGAATAACCCTAAAGCACCATGTCAGTGATAGTGAATACCTGACACTGCTTTGATCTTTTCAGTATCACGCTGCACGCCGTCCCCGCAGCTTTAACTTCCCTTTGAAATGAAAAGCTTCCTACAGGCTGTAACCTCTCAGTGCATCATTACAGGGCTAATGCAGCGTCTCCTGTTCCTACAGCTGTGGGATCATTTGCCACCTCTTTACCTTGTACTTCTCCCCATTTACCCCAGGCCTCCCATTCCCAGTAATGAGTCAAGAACCTCCAATGGCTGCATGGATCACATTGTTCCCCCTCCATCTGTGGGATATCGACTGTGCAGTCCTTGATCCCTGCAAGAGAGAAGTGAGTCTTAGTCAGAGCTGAAGTGTCTGCATGGACACCTAGACATTATTCCATTACTGTAGAGTCACAGTGAGGTCAAGGGCTTTTTCTTTAGGGGACAGGTACATATCTGTTCCTAGTTGAGGCCGATTTCACTGATGCTGACCTGATGCTTGAGGAGGATGAGGAGGTTTTACAACATTTCAACTTGTTAAATCTTGCTTGTTTAATCTGTACAAAAGCCAGAGTGTAAAAACAACAATTTGTGGTTCAACTATGGAGTCACTGTGCCTGACTGAAAAAATACCCCTGCACTTAACGTCTTGTCGAGAAAGTAATGTTTAAGATACAGGGTAATATAAACTTTAAGAAAATATAGGTTTATGATGAGATGGAGAGCAAGAGTTGCGAAATTATGTGTAAAACTGCAATCTAAAAATCATCTTCCCCACTGTAATACAATAAACTCTCATTGTCATGCTCTGTGCTCAGACTATAACAATGTTATGTGTTACAGCTTTCTAGTGCAGGGGTAAGGAACAGTTTATGTGAAGTAGCTTCTGAAAACAGCCTGTAGCTGAATGTGAGCTTCATGTATCAGCTCCATAGAAGATATGAGTAAATGGATATGAAAGCTTACAATCATGTTTTCTGCAAGTGGAGAGAAATAAGTATAGTTTCCCTTATTAATATGGTGCATGTTTAAACACATTTACTCACTTTTCTATTGTTTCCCTCTCTCTCTCTGATCTGACATGGACACCTTATGATGCACGCAGTGATTACACCCACCAACATCTGAAATAAGGCCCAGTGCACATACTGTCAAATATACATCACTGCCATCAAACTTCCCACAAACTCCCCCGCTGTCACTTCCTGGAGCCGCTGTGACAAGGACTGTATCGACAGTGGCAGGAATCCATGTGACGTGTGATGGTGGAAATTGTGACAGGTATCCATGGTGGCAATGCAGAGGGGTGTGACAGGCCTAGACAGGACTGTCTACCCTGTGTCATGAGATAGTATGTCAGCCCTGTGTATGACATTCCCCCAGGGGCACAGTTGTGTGAAAGAGACACCAAAACCACCAATGTCCCTGGTAAAGCCTATCGAGTGTGAAGACAATAGAGAGAAGCCGCAAATTATGAATGAATAGTTAATTAGATGCCATTGTGTATATAATTGGTGGATAATTCGCGGCCACCCCAAAATAAAATGTTACATGATCATCTCTGGAGGGAACATAATCGGCTTATATGCATGAATCTCTTTTGTACAAACCCTCTCTGAGGGCTTTTAGCCTGCAAGAGGTGGCATTGCTCTGGGGTTGCACATTTGTATCTCTTTTCTGCTTTACAATACACACTCAGCATGCAACAAATGCCCACAATGAGTCTGTGTCATGGGCTTAACCCGACATTGCAGACAGAATGTCCTAAATGAGATCATGGACCAAATTTTTTAATTGGTAAATGGGCTCTAAATTCAGACTTGAGTGTAAGCTGATAGAGAAGTATAGATATTTTTAAAGCCCTATGAATCAGAGGTTTTTTTTTTCCCCTCTTCCTGCACTGTAGAGCCAATTAGTCAGATGGATGTGCAGTGTTATCTCCACTCTGGCTCATCTCCACTACGCAGGCACACAGCCCCTGTAAACTACTGTGGTCGAATAGGCCCAGATAGAATCAGTTATAAAGAACAACCATGCTGATATTTCTGCCATCACAGCAGCTAAAGAGGAAAAAGTTACGGTTACCGCCATGTGGTGCTATATATACTTTCATCTAATCGTATCACTTAGTATCATTCAGAATTGGAACATTATTGAATAGGCAATCAACTACTTCTATAGACTCTACACTCTTTTATGCTGTTGTAAAAATGACATAATTTTTACCTGCTAACTCAACTGCAGAGTTTAGATGATACAGTATTTCACATAACACACGAGTTGTCTTATTTTTTCAGTCTGTTCATCACACGCTCCATAAGGAGAATGTCTTAGAAACCATATCTTAAAGGCGTACTCCAGTGATTTAGTATTACAGGTTTATGTAGCCGGGGGGAACCGCAAGAGAAAGATTATAAAACAAATGGTTGAAAGTGATGCAGCAAAAACCTGACTTTTAGTCCCTCGCTGTGAGTTCAGACAGAACCAGAGGCGAATTTTGGAGTCAGCATGATTGCATACAGAGTCAAATGAAAGGTGTGTGAGTAAGTGCGAATTTGCTCAGGGTGGCACAAACTGAGGGGAAGAGCTGACAATATTTCAACCTGAGAAAACCTGCACTTATCCCAGGGCTTTATATAGTAAATATATAGCAATGGGGTGAATGAATGAATTGGTCTTGATTTAAAAAAAAAAAATGAAATAGCTGTAATTAATAGATTTGGCCAGTTCAAAACTAGTCAAAATGCTGTTATTGGCCAGTCGCTCTGCAAGCTTCACTTTCTTGTTACATTTCTTTTGATTGGTTCAGTTGAGGTGGCTACAGTCTCTGGGAATCACAAATCGAAAACGCCAATGATGTGGAATGAATGAGTGACAGGAGAATGGCTGCGAGTAAACAGACGTGGTCATTAAAACTGGCTGCAGGCTGTGGTTTTGGAATAAAAAACAGAAGCTGCATCTATTTCTTATACATTATTGTCAGCGGTTCACTGCCTGCACAGCAGGAGCACCATTGCACAATATAGTCTATGTATAGTCTATGTGGGTTGGTTTTGGCTGAGTTTATGGTGGAGCGTGGTGTTTTCTTCTTTATACTATTTAAGGAGTACTGAACTTGTTTAGTATGTTAATGTGTTTATTGCTCGGAGATTTATTTCATATGAGATTTTCCTTAAAGACCGGCACTGCTTAGAACTATTTGATTTAAGGTTTCAGGGTTTCATTTTGTCATTTCTCAGCAATTAGAGTTGATATACACAGACCTAATTTACACAAGAGATGTTAGGAAAATTTTGTTTGTTAATAATGTGGCATTAAGAGCCTTATTAGTCCATTTGACAATAGAATGTTAAATGTTAAATACAGTTTATTCAGGCGTATCAGCTTTAATTTTGAGCTGATTTGTACTTTCATAACAAAGCAGAGCGTGTTGCTTCACTTGGTGATTCAGATATCCTGAAGAGTTTTGATTAATTTAACCCTCTCGCTCTATTCTTTTCTTCATAAGCATCACACTTTGTGCAAGACCACACTGAAATAATCTCTTTCAAAATAGCGAAAGAGGTGAAAGAGTGGAAACAGACAGCTGGTCTCATCTGAGATTTTTTCACACCAGATATTATATCAATCATGCAATCCATTGATTTACAGTTACTATGTTTACTTTATTTGACTGATAATCCCACTGAACGGTCCCAGAGGTTGGGTTTGCTCACAAAAAACATCCTGCAGGGAGGTCAGAGTTCACTGCCATGTTCTTGAGCATTGTTGACATGGTTTGACATAATTAGTCTGATTCCCTTGCTTTGTCTTTGCTCTCCAAACCCCATCCACCACTCAGTGTGAAGCACTGTGTCTGCGTGTGGCTGGGACAGATGTCCACTTCCAGAGAAGACGCCCCGTCAAAGCCTGGGAACTTGTGTGAAGGCTCGCCTAGCTTGGGCTCACTCTGGTGTTCACACATATCCAATGCCTTCAGTCGGAGGGGTTGGGCGCTCACCCGTGGGACTGTGAGTGGGGGTTGGTGTGCCTGGTGACGATGCTTCTCCCTCTGCTCTCTACCAGATCCCATTGATGTCCTAAAGAGTCCAGGTTAGAGGTCAACCCTTACAGAGGTGGCAGGGTCAAACTTCATCTCATGAATATGGAAGAACACTGGGCTCAGGGGACCATCTGGTCGGCTCTATTGGAACCTAAACAAATGAGCCTGCTGAGAGGGTGCCGTATTAGTGTAATTGCTGTGGATTTCCCAGGCCTAAAAAACTGTGTCAGTAGTCGCTGGGTCCCCCCTTTGCAACCGGCATCTGCAGGTGGTTTAGACTAAACTGAAACTACACAAACATCAGACTCATAATTCAAACATCTAGGGAAATACCCTGCTAGTTTAGTATTACGTTTTAGTAGGCTATTACTAAATTCACTTATACTTAAGTCCCTGCTGTGTTGACAGTGACATTGAAACTGATCCTGCGTCTTTTATCATGAAACATAATTTTCATTGAAGGAATACAATCATGATATTGTCAGGATCTTATATTGTATTTTTTGTTGTTGTAAACATTCAATTGGTAGAGTTTCACTGTTGGTTTTGATGGTGCTGTTGGGTATTACCACAAGAAATGTTTTTCGGATGAGTCCGGTTGCATTTCATCCTTAGTTACTTCAGTCACCCGTCTCAGCTGTTGGATATCTAAATAGAGGCAATAAAAAACAAAAAACAAAAAAAACATGGTTCATCTGAGTGGCCATTTATAACACGGAAGGTACTAAAAACAGAGGCACTTAAATTAACATATTGTAAGCACACTAAATTTAAGAGGTCAAAGCAAGCCTTTAAGACATAGCATATTTAACAGAGGTGGATAGAGATGATGGTATAGTATAATTATTGTGTGACGATGTCCACACAACAGAATTCTGTATTCAAGTGCAGGCTGACACCTTTTGTGCAAGATGGCAGTTTTAGACACAATTATGATAGAAAGAGCAAAGACCTTTCTATAGGCTATGGATGTGTAAGAAATGGAATCAAGCCCAGCTGTATGGTGACCCTGATAAGAATCTCATCCTGTTTTTAACACTGTGAGGGGTCTTTGTGACGACTTTCCATCATTTACACCTCCCAGGAGTGAACAGTCACAGTGCAACGCCTGTGTGTCAGTGGCTCTGTACATATATGTTTATCTGAAGTGTATTTCTTTTTTTTTTCTTTTCTTTTTTTTGAGTGCAGTGAACAATGCAGCTGTTCTTTTATACAGCCCTCTGATAAAGGTGACCTGCAGTCAATGAAAGCAGAAGCACCAGCCTGCAGATTTCAAAGGGAGATTGAGAGGGTTTGGATATCTCATCTGACAGCACTGTCTGAAAGCATGTTGGTGGAAGACATACAAACATAAGTCCACTAGAACGAAGGAGGCATAAGAGGACGCGTAGTTATGTAGGCTTTTTTTTTATTGTGTCCTTGAATCTGATTTTTTGTGAGCCAGATTCATGTTATAGGATATTTTTCACTGTCTCAGATCATGTCACTCATGTCTTCTCTTTCATTGACCAAAACAAATGTAAAAGTATATCAATTCTGAGCCATTTAACAGTTATGGTCATTATCAATTAATCTGCAGATTTTTTTATTTTTATTAATTGATCAATTGTTTGGCCTATAAAATGATGAAATGGTGTGTTAAAAAGAAATACCCATCACAGTTTGTTGAAGCCCAAGGCTTTTTTTGTCTGCCCAACAGTTCAAAACCCAAAGTTATTGAACTTACTAAAATAAAAAAAACTACAAGAAAGAGCAAATATTTACATTTCAGTAATGTCTGAATCAGAATTGTTGCCATTTTATTTTTGCTTGATCGACTACTTGAATATTGACCCATTCTTTCAGCTGTATATTAGAAATGACCTTATTTATGAGTTTATCCATAATTAGTCCACAAAACAATTTATTTAGTAATTTTGATATCACGTAGAGTTGTATTTAGATACACAAACACCTAAAAGAAAAAGAAATACACCTGCAAAGACTGTATATGTTACATAGATGTGTATGAGCGTGGGGCGAGAGATGAGAGTTTATGTTCAGAGGGGGTGAGCCTGGAGCTTGCCTGTCAGGCTGAGTGGCACTAAAGACTCGGAGCATGAATAAATCACCACAGTTTGACCCATTTAAATACCAAATGGAACCATACTCTCCAGTGGGGACTACAGGCGTGCTTGAACACACTGGCTCATTTCCATGATGGAAGCGAGATGCCACCGGTAGACAGTGGGACTGTAGGAGAACAGTATTATGCAGCATTCTTAAAAGTACTTCTGGCATGACTACATTGCCTTTGACTCTGGGTCAAATGAACAGAGATGTCTCTGACTGTTGCCTGAGATGGATGATAGCACAGTAATCTAATGATACTGTAACCCTGATGTGAACTCAACACTTCACAGCTGCAGTGGCTGAAGGGAAATTCTCAGTCATGCCTTTCTTCTTATTCAGCTTCCCTGCAGTAAAACCCAGACTGCTTCTGTCTCCAACTGGTCAGCAGCTACTCAGAAGCAAAGTCATCATAAACTAGCGGGCTGATGGCTAATGGCAGCCTCCGTTCACTTAACTCCACAGTGCGTAAACCACTTCCTGTATGTATGCCGACTAGAGCACTTTGAAATTGGAAAGAGCATTAATTTTTCAGTTAAACATGTTGGCTGACATTCTTTGATTTTTACACTAAGATTACTCTCCACACCCTCTGGAGGAACCAACATATTCAAAACTAACAATCATCTGTATGTGCCTGACCTCTGACCCTGACGGTCTCATTCACGGCATGTGACTCCAATCACACCACAGTGTAAATCTCTAAGGAGTTGGCCGTAAGTTAACCATGGTAGGTATACAGCTGTAGTTTCACTGAGCTGGTCTCCACCTGCTGGCACCACTGCCATCTGTATGGCTGTCCCAGAGTGCGTGTCATTTCTTGTCTGAGAAGCTGGTTAATATTTAAATTTCATGTTTGTCTAGATGTGATTAGTGAGAAGAACCACAGTGCTGGGAGGGAGGAAATTGGGTAACAGAGCTGTGGCAGGCAGGGTGGGGATAAGTCACGAGGTTGTCACTGATATGAACCTGGGACTAATTAATTTGAATCTCTACCTGTGCTGTACTTCCTTCTATTTGGTGGAGACAGCAGTGGATTGACTCTGTGTTTGCTATGGAAGCACCACACCTGAAAAGGCCATTTAGTTGATTGTTGGACATACCCCTGAAATGAACTGTGACACCTGGTGACAGCCTGCTCTTGGGCTCCTATTTCAGGTGGCATTCTCCTCTCTTTCCGCTTCCCCTGCCTGTTACTATTTTCAAAATCCCCTTCACTGCGGGAAACAACAACAACCTGCAAGCTAGCAACCTACACGCTGAAAATGGCAAGATTTAATGTGCAATCACACAGTCGACAATTTTTGCTGTTTTTTGTTGCATTTTATTTGCTCTACGTACAAATGTGCCATGAAAACAAGTTCCCCTCTCCGTCACTACTTTTGATTGGTTTCAAGAAATGCAAAGAGTGTGTATGCCCCCCCCCCCAATAGCAGAATGATAGTGGGTGCAGCAAAGACCATTCTCCCGTGCTGACACAGCACTGTGGAGATTTGGCTATGCAAGACTAGTGTTATCACACAAGGAATGTTACATCCTAAGAGTGATGATTAACTAGAATCACCCAGCAGCTGGTGTGAGACGATATCTGACAACAAGTAAACTCCTTGTGACAACATTGACAGAGGAAATCAGTTTTGCTGGAGCTGATGGCACAAAAAAGACTGCAGCAGAGAACGCCCTCAGAGTCTGCATAATGGTAGTCTCGTCAGTGATGGACAGCGTGGTTACACAGCAGGGAACAGAAAAAAAAAAAACACACATGCACAAGTGCACGTTTCAGTGGTTTTAATTGTGTGCTGTGGTTAAACAAGCATTATGCATCGTCTCAAATGACACCAAAGGAGAAAGCCATGGCTGAATCAAGAGGGATGGCAGCCTCACATTGACCAGTGAGCAGTAATCTTTTCAGCTGATTGAAGCAAAGTAATGGCACAGAGCAAACAGTACCGTCGCCACTGAGGGAGCTAACACAATCAGGGAAGTCTTCGACCTTTAACTGAGCAAAGTTTGTTGGGTTCAGACCTCAGGTGAAGTGGCCAAGACGCAATACATAGGAACATTGACAGTCGAGAGGAAGCTGATAAATATGGTACACGTATGAGGCAGAATCATTGAAGAGCGACCACTATAGAGATAGGACTAAAAGGCCTAGCACCATTATTAGAGCTGAGAACTTAAAGTTGAATTCTTTGTACATTTTCCAACCTTCTTCCCCTCTGCAGTGCTGAGTGGTTTACAGTAAAGATGGCAGAGTTGCATGAAAGCCTGCCACACGTTTGAATAAGACAATGCAAAACTGAATGTCGAGGTTAGAGAGGCAGGGCCACGTTGTTTGTTTACTTGAAATGATATTTACTAATTATTCAAATGTAATGAGGCTCAGAAGTGTTGCGGCCCTGCTTCACTGTGTCTCTTTGAAGAGCAGTTTTTATTGATTTAACCTAATGAAGCTCTTTTTTTTTAAAATCCCAAATGCTTTCCAATTACTGCAATAAGTCCTGCAGCTGCAATTAGATCCGAAGCTGATAGAGTGCTGTGGGGTCGTGCGGGGATCTCCTGCAGAGGTGGAGCTCAACACATTCCAGCACATTATAACAGAACATTTGGGTTTAAGTTTATACGGTTATAAGTGGAGGCATCTTTGTGTCACAATGATGATCACACACAATGATGGCAGCTAAGGGAAGCCTAATATTGATCTAAGAATGAACAGCTTGTCTTGTGTGTCAGGCAGTGTTTCTATAATAGTCTACTCTGCATGTGAGAAAGTTTTTTTTAAAAACTCCACTTAGAGTTAAAAGACTTTTTCAGTTATAATCTCGGTCCTGTCCTTGACACCCTCAACACGCCCCCTCTCTATCTCCAGTTCTCTCTCTCTCTAGAATCAGCGTGATTTATAAGGGTTAATAGCCGCCCACTTTCTTCACGCTCTTTAACTCTCCATCTATTGACATTAGCCAGCCAGGAAATTGAGCTAAATTATCCCATTCACCAGGTGACTTTAACAGTCCACAGGATTTACCCTCTAAGGGAGACTCTTGTACATTGTAACATTTGTGCAGTGCACATGCAGAGAAACTGACAGATCTTATCCCACTCACAACTGCTTATGCACATCGCAATTTAATTATGCAATCATTATCATCGTGTTAGAGAAATAATTCATTACGAGAGACCTCTTTCTCTTCCTACAGAATACTGTGGTACAGTGGGTACAGTGTAAATAACCCACAATCTAAACCAGCCTCTCAAGATAAGGTGAAAAACAGGGAAAAGGCAGACAAAGAAGTATTTCACAGACAACAGACTAGCAAATGAGGCAACCCAACCCCCATCTCCCCCCTCACCCAAATACTACCCTCACAGAACAGACTGGTAAACCACTTCATCAGCTCCCATCACATCAGTCCTGCCATATATGGACAAAACTGGGCGAGGCAGAAGGGATAGAAAATTCCATCACTCCCTTCACTTCTCCTCCCAACGCAAATCCTCTTCCCCTGGTCCTAATCACTCCACTATGTTTTTATTCACCTTACTTCTTACCAAGTGGGGCAACCGAGCCTGTCATTTAACCCAAAGCCTTGTGCTCACTGGGGTTTTTTTTTTTTTTTCTTGCAGAAAAGTAGTGGCAGGCCGTAGGGATAAAGTGCTTTGGTGTGGTGAGGGAGAAAAAAAAGTGCTGTGTGTGGTTACTGCATCTTTTGACAGCATCTGATCCTCATGACAGGAAATGTGCAGTGCTTCTTTGAAAATCTTGGGTATTTTCAAGATGAAGCACCCAGTGCAGCACAACAAAAAGGTGGAGTGTTTTGAACAAGAAAAGGTGCTGGGTAAAGCGCTTTTATAGAGACAGCTGCTTCAGCTCCACACACACTCTACTGAAAATGTCTGAAGAAGGAGCTGATGCTCTAAACAGACCTAGTGGGCATAAGGCCTAACATTATTTTCAGGATTATTTCCTCCCCCCATCTCAGCTGCCCATGCACACGCTAGCAGCACCGCCACTATCTCTACAACCAGCATCAGTTAAAAGACACATTCTGACTCCAAGTCTCAGACAGAGCATGTAGCTAACAAAGAGCAGTTGTCTTTGTTCAGCTGGCACAGGAGAGGGAGGGGTGAACAAGGAGGGACGAGGATGGAGGATGGGGAGAGAGACACCCACTTTCCTTTTCTCAGTATACACACAAAAAAGAGCCGAGACGCAAAATTGCCTCTACACACACAGTGTACACAGTGCTACCTGTCAAGACCCAGAGCCCTGAGCTGCATGTTTTTAAACACTACTTTGCTTACTCAGTTGGGTCTAATGACTATTACACTTATTATAATGATAACAGTAAAGTATATAATATAACTCAGTGTATATATTATTGAGTTTAAGCATACAGCATCTTAAAGGATGAGTTCAGCTTAAAGCAATGCTTGCAAATGGTCTTGCTTTTAAACAGTGTGCCAAGTGCTTTAGCCTAATGCTACTACCAGCGTGGCAACATGCCAACATGCTGATTTTAAGCAGGCATAACATATTCGCCATCTTGGTTGCTATTTCAGCCTGGCCCAAATTGGTTGACCAAACGACTGACCGCCAGACAACGTTGCCATCCCGTGCCATACAAACGGCAACGTCTGAAAATGTCAGAGGTCACTTCATTTGCTTCTTCCCAATATTAAGAATAAAGACATACTGTGTTGTTGGGACCTTACACAAAACTCAACAAGCAGAGCAAATTTATTACATTATTGACTCAGAACCTTTCTATCTTCATCACACAGTGACACAGTCTGTATGGTTCCATGATCTCAACATACTGTTGATTATTAATTAAAGATGAGCGACAGATGGTAAAGACATCTTTAAGTCTGTGCTGTATTACTTTGCAATGGATTGCATAGAAAAGAGTTTTAAAAAGAGTTTACTCAAGAACATTTTTCCCCAACTGTTTCTAAAATGTGAAGTTTTAAAAAACAAACTGGACTTCTTTGTCGACTTCTGGCAGTTAAAGCAGTTTTCTTCTCTTCCTCTGCAAAACATCAGTGATGGAGACGATGCTGATGAAACATGGAAATTAAATATTCATGTTTTCTTATTTTGTTGGGATGAACTAAATGGAAGAAAAAAACCTTGGCTGGTTAATGTTCTTGTTTTTCTGAGGGGGAACATAAGAAGGATGATAAATAAAATTGATTAACAAGAGGCTATTGTTCTACTATTCTATTCTATCACAAGACAGCACACCCAAGAACAATTACCTTTATTAATTTATTTTTGCATAAAGCAAATTAGTACAAACAGCTACCTCACAAAGTCACACACACACACACACGCACACACACACACATTCTTCAGAAACTATTTTAATTTTCCATTGGGCCAAAACAAATCAAGCACGGCCTGTGTTTGACAAACCCAAATGAAAGTCAATCCCCCAGAGCCTCTGCTAAATTGCTTTGCTCAGGAGCAATTATAAAGGGATCTGTTGATTTTGTTGTTAAGTGTCTCTGATTGGCTGCGGAGTGGCAGGCTCTAATGTGGACACTAATGCAAAGTGACATGTGTAATAGGAATCACGACCTCATCACCTCTGTGGCTATTAAGACTGATTCTGATGAGCCATTGCGCACTCACGCTCACCTTGAGCCTTGGCAGTGCAACTGGATGTAAACATTCAATGCCAACACCACTCGAAGAGGAGTGCCCTACATTTCTATCTAGGATGGGTAATGATTGACACAGTTTGTACACAGCATGGAAAAAAAAAAATGTTTCACACTATTCTAGAGAAGTCACTCAGGTGACCCAGCTACCCCACCCAAAGCCTTGAGTCACCTACTTTGCCTTCTACTGTTGTTGGCCTCCTGAATGTGGTCCTAGGTAGGACTGACTTTTCCACGTCAGCTAGCCAGGCTTCCAGCTCATTATCTCAGCTTAGCATAAAGACTGGAAATGGAGGTTTTGTTACTCTTGTTACTCTAGTAACAATAACTGCCTACCTGTGCCTCTAAAGCTCCTTATTTAACACATTATATCTTGTCTGTTTAATCCATACAAAAAAATAGTGTGAAAAAACAACAAGTTGTGATTTTACCCGGGGGATATTTTCCAGACTATTCTTAGCTGAGTGCAATTATTTCCTGGAGACTCCTCTGGTTGCCTGGCAACCTGATAACCCCCTGTAAAACCACAACTTCATGTTAAACAAATTAAATACAACATGTTAATTAGTGAGCTTCATAGGTTGTTTTTTTGTACCTGTGTACAGAGCCAGGCAATCTTTGCTAAGCTAAGAAAAATGTCTGGCTACATGTATTTCCTAAAACCTCAAACCATTCCTTTAAATTCCTTTAAATTATTAGGGTGTGGTAATATGATATGGTATGATATAGATCTACCAAACAAAGCCAGGTGAAACAGGGCAAACGATAATACTATCACCTGTACACTCTGTTGGAAACCAATATAACATAAATTCTACCTCAGTGAAGCTAATGTTCAGTTTGTGTTGAGACTGAGAAGAGGTGATCTTCTGAGGTTGTAGTTTGTGCTATTGTTGTATTGGACTCTATTATGGTGTAATGGGTTTCTGTGTCCACCGTCTGTGTGATGCCTTTTGTCCCTGCTTTCTTTTTCCCTCCTCCATTGGAGACACAGACAGAGATTTGGACCATGACCAAAAATGGTATTAGATTAGTGTGGGTTAGGGTTAGTTAGTTAGTTAGTTAGTGTGTGTGTGTGTGTGTGTGTGTGTGTGTGTGTGTGTGTGTGTGTGTGTGAAACAACATCTGCATTACATCAGCAGTGTTTGGTCTAGCCTGGCAGAAGGTGGCAATGGTACCAGGAATGGTGTGATAGTGACATAATGTTACAACAAGGTGGTAAATGTGCTAAATGTTCATAGGCAGGCATCTGTTCCAGTTACAACTGAAGACAGCATCAAGCTGTTCACATTCATACCAATTAAGATCATCTTTAATCAAGAAAATCTAATCAAAAAGTACTCAATTTATCTTACAAATAAAACTGCCTGTCTCTCTTGTGTTCAAACAGACGCTTTTTAACATATTCCAAATAAACTGCGGGTGAACTTTGTCAAAGCCTTCTGGTAAAGATGAGGCATTAGCATTTCACTTGCAGTGTAGTCATGATATGTGTCTGTGTATGTCTTTGCCAATTTCAGCATTCACTTTATTTTCCTCCAGCATTTATCTCATCACTCCTCAACACTTCTTATTTAATATCCTTCCCATCTATGCCCGAAAACAAGCGCTGACAAGAAAAATGACACCTTGTCTCCCCTTCAGTTCAGTGTAATGCGGCAAAATGATGAGAAGATTTGTGAAAGGTAAAATGGGGGGCATATGTTTCTGTGTGACTGGTTTTCCCAGATGGCCATGTGGAGGGAGCTGTGTGATCAGAGATCTAATAAACCAGTGGATATGCTGCATCGCCTTTCCTGGGAGGGAGTCGTTGCCATAGCAACCACACCACAAGCACTGCAGGTTAATGGTGGGAAATTATGATTTGCCGGATGTAACTAATGCACAGAGTGACTGCTGAATCAACTTTCAGCTCTCTGGTTGAACAATGCGAGTGGTGTCCACAGTGCAGTTTTTAAACACACCAAAGGCCTTTGAACAAGTTCCAGTTGGCCAGCAGCAAAATATATTTAATTTCACCAATAAATGTGTGTTTAGAAAAGTTTTACTTTATATTTACATGTACTAACTCCAGCACCAAATCCTAAATCTATAACATTCAAAAACACTGTTCAGATTACGGTGAAATGGACAAAAACGATCTCAAATAGAAATCAGATATCTCAGACTAAAGCATTAGAAACTCTGTCTGTACTACTAGGTTACAATAACACGTGCCATTTGTAGATTGATACTGAGTTTTATAGCAGCAGAATTACTGATTGACCCTAGTAGACAAAGGTTGGAGGTTCCAAAGCCTAAGTTAAAGGAAAACGTTAACGGAAGCATTTTTAATTTGATTAATATCACACTCATGTCTGTACAATATGAAGCTGGAGCCAGCAGCCGGTTAGCTTAGCTTAGCATAAAGACTAGAGGCAGGAGGGAGACTCCCAGTAGACACCTAAGGAAGTCAATGCTCCCGGCCAATATAGTCAGGCATATAACCCACAATAAATCCAGAACCGGACTTTTTTGCAATTTTGTTTTCATACCAATTAAACAAATAATATCTAACCTATTAATTAGTTAGCTTTAGAGGAGCAGATTTTATCACCTCATACACAGTCTGGCTAGCTGTTTCACCTTGATTCCTCTCTTTGTGCTAAGAAGGAATCTTTGGGCTTTCCTAAGGACATTCAGGCCTCTGCCCCACATTGACAGCATACAACTTGGACTCTCTGACTCTGCTGGAAGGCAAGGCATCCATCCCCAGGGGCCCATCATCTCATATTCTGTCAGTGTCTAGTGCAGGTCCCCAAAGACATTATACCAAGGTGATGCAATAAATACTGTATGTTTCTAGTTTCAATATTGTCAGTTTCTTTTCCTTTTTTTACATCAACAATCCAGACATGAGATAAAATTTGAAATTCTACATTGTTGAAATTTAAACATTAACAACACAGTTTATACCACATTTTAGATCAGGACTGTCTGTCACAATATGAAGTATGTTGTGACAGGCAGGTTATGGAACAAGCTTGTTGGCTTTGGTATATAACCAGTTACTTAGTGGGGATATAGTTGATTACGGAGCAAATAGTGCATTGATTGCTTTGTTGTGAAATAATCAATAAAGGTAATTAATCAGTACAATAATATACCCTCCAGTTCTCAAAGCTGAATCAAGTTAAATACCTTTTTTTGTTTCTTTTTTTTTTTTTTTTAAGTGTGCCTACAACAATGTCAGTTTTGCTGAACCCTAATGTTTGGGTGTTTGTGTTCAGAAGTTACCTTTAGGCTAAATACATAAAGCTGCATTTACGCTTTATTTATTTCATTAATAAATTATATAAAATGACTGAGCTTCCAGGAGAGGTTCATTGTTCTGCTCAAAGATTTCCCAGCAGAGACAGACAGGATCAAACCTGTGTTGATCCTCAGTTAAAAATGTAAATTCATCTGTAACTTTCTGCTTTAATTCCAATGTAAATAGACACAACCTGCACATGACATCTGCCTGGCACTCTTTGTTGTCTCAAGACTAAGATGATCACATTTCTTCTCTGTAGCTACAGTATGGATAAAGAACCAGCCAGACAGCTCCCAAAGCACTAGCTAAAACAACAAGTGATGAAACGTTGTCATTTTCACTGCTCCCCTTAGAGAGGATGAGGAGGAGGAGGAGGAGTAGGAGGAGGAGTAGGAGGAGGAAGAGGAAGAAATGGTAGAAAGAATCAATCATGTGACAGGTCTGAGAGACAAGGTGTGAGCCCACTGTACTTGTGGGGCCCTAAGGCTTTGTGGGGACCATAATGGCTGAGGGTTAAGACTTGGTTTTAGGGTTAGGCATTTTGATGGTAAAGGTTATGGTAAGGGGGCTAGGGATAAGTCAATGAGTGTCCTCACGACTATTGTAAGATCAACGTGTGTATGTGTGTGTGTGTGAGAGAGAGAGAGAGAGAGATAGAGAGAGAAAGAGAGAGAGAGACATAAGAGCCACTTTAAAGTCCATGCCCTTTCATAATTATTATGAATTATTAATTAGCAAGTTATTAAATTCATATCAAAGGTCTTTCTATATCGTCGCCTCAAACAAGCGTTCAAGCCCTTCTTTTTTTTTTTTTTTTTAAATCAAACTGATGACGAATAGACTTCAGATTTGTTGACCTGAAGAGTCATAACAGAGGCACATTTTAAACAGATCAACAAAGGGTGGCAGAGGTTCCTCCAGCGGCTCCATCACTTTCACCTCGTGGCCACTAAGGGTGGGACTTTAGTTCCCATGGTGGTGATGACAGAACAGATGGTTGGGGTTGCCTGTTTGGGCACCGCTGTCGGAGTCAGACGCGTTTCAGTCCATCTGACCTGCACCAGGCAGCTGCTCCTCACTGGAAGCTGCGCGCTGCAGCGTTTCCACTTCTGAAGTATCAGCGTGTCTCCAACACCGGAGCAGAGCAGATATCACAACCGAGGGGTGTTTTCTACTGATAGGATTTACTCTCGTTTATGAGGCTGATTATTTGCATTCTAAAACACAATCTGCACCCCTCGCGCATCACCTCGGAGCTGCGGACACTGCATGGGTCAGATACAGTAGCCTGCAGCAGTTTTGCTTACGGAGGATACAACGCTTCATAGGTGAGAGCATTGTGTTTAATTTATGCATGTGCTGAAATTTTGATGCAGACGTCTATAAAAAATATCTCTGTGTTTTCGCCTGGTAGAAAGAGGAGATTTTCCCAGTCTGGTCTAGAGTGATAAACTCATAAAGATGAAGTCATCATTTGTGTGTTGTAAGAAATGCACTGATCAACAGAGATCAAATGAAACAATAACGTGTTCTCTCTCCGTGCTGGGGGTCCTCGTGCAGCGCGTGTTACAAAGAGGAAAATGCTGTTTTTATGGCTTCAGTAAAAAAGAAAAAAAAGAAAAAAAAAGATAGACAGAAGACAGAAAATCCTGAAAATTGTCCACGTTCATCGATGTCTGCTCAGCATTTATCTGCAATGAATGCATTGGGTTAATCTAATCAAAATGTATTATAGCAGTGTTAGTTTTGCAAGGACACTGCTCTGCAGTCAAGCTGTACACAGTATATGAATATTTTATTGTGTCTCAAGTTTACACTTTTGATAAATATGAACTGATCAGAGATCAGAGGGGGGGAAACAAAGAAAACATGAGCCAAATCTGTGCACTACAAGCCAGGTTGCAAAATTCAGTTTAGCCATAAAAAGCTAAATATTCATGTGAGTTGTGAGTCTCATAATTAAAGCTGCAGTCTTGCCAACAGCTCTGACATTTCACTGCACTGTGACAGTGGGTTCAACTAACAATGTGGTGTAACATTTACACAAACTGCAGCATCACTGGCCAGCGCACAGTGCAGCGGAAAGAACTGAGCAGCAGCTCTGGGCTCATGTGTTCCACCAAACATATTTGCATGTTGGAGGGTCAGAGAATTGGCAGATGTCTGAGACGAGGACACAGAGGAGGAAGACAGACAATGACAGCGTTTCGCCTCAAGAAGTTTGAGAAAGCAGGGAGAAGTCTGCATTGTTAGGGTCACCTTTTCAAGTGGGCTCTGTTGTTTCAGCTGCTGCAGTACACACCTGTTACAGAGATCACAACACAAAGAGAAGTTATCACTTTTATCAGGACATATGTTATGTTAATTTTGACTAGGACAGGAGGAAAATTATGGTTTGCATTATTTGCAACATGACCATGTTTTCGAGTAAACTCAATCACTTGGCGTAGTTATCTTGTGACTAAATGGAGACAATTGATCCAGATGTCACCTAATAAACCATTGATATGAGAGTATTGGAGGCTGTGACACCTTCCCCCAATCTTCACAATGCACAGTGACGTGTCTCCTCAGCTAGTAGTAATGTGGAGTGTGAGAACATGCCAAGACAAAGACTTGTCTTGGTGTGTGTCTGTGTGTGTTTGGGGAGGAGCCATTGTGAGCCATAGGGCCTAATTCTGCAGCATGTGCTGGTGCTGGGGTTCCCACAGCAGTGGTGGGGAGACCGGGGTGCAACAGCTTGACCTTCTCCCTTTGTGAGCAGGGGCTGAAGGGGAACATGGAAACATGATGGACCACGAGAAAAGGTTTTGTCAAGATGCCATGGCTTGGTCAGCTGTTTTGCCGTCTTTTGTTTTTATCAACAATAACCGTGTTATCACTTTGCACAACTTTAATTCGAGACAGATATGGTCTATGAGACTTTAATGCTTTTGAAGATAATTATACATTATAAGCATTTTTAAATTAGATTGTACAGGACTAATATCAATTTAAAACTAAATGCACAGATGAAGTTGAACAAAAACATGGGGAAAACTGTGTATGTATGTAAATATGTTAAACCACATTTATAAAAATCCATTTTACAAGCATTGTTACTGTTAAAAATATTTTTGGTTTAGAGGTCAATTTGAAGTGTGCAACTTAATCTACCTTGACCTTTGAATTGTTTCAAGTAGGGATTCCCGAGAGATTAGTGACTTTGGCAACATCAGTATGATTGATCGATGCTCCAGTGATAACGTATTGGCTTTTCACCGATACTGCAACTGTAAGGAGAGCTGAAGTGGAGGGGGAGAGGATGAGGAAAAAAAGGGGAGAGAAAAAAATGAAAGCTAGAAAAGAAAAATTGTGTCAAGATCCATCTCAATTCCGCGGGGAAATAAAGCTACCGTATGGATTTGCTGTAGAAATACAGAGACAATTTTTCCATGCTGTGGTTTTTCAGACCTTAATTGAGTCTGAAAAAAACATTTTAAAGTATGCAGCATACTTTTCTTTAATTCTATATTGGATTGTCTTGTCGTACCTTTGGCCCTGTTGCATTTTCAGTTCAGTAATTTCCTCCTGTGGCCTTCCAAATGTAGAAGAGCCCTCCATCATCTCCATCTTTTCCTTTCTCTCTTCTCTCTGACTGAGTGGACATGCATCCTTCTCCTCCTCTGCTCTACACCTCTGCCATCAGCAGCTGCATCAAAGCCCTGTGTGATGTGAAGTGAGACACTTGCATACTAATGGAGTAGGAACAGGATGTCTCTCAGGCAGGCCAGCGCAGTGAGGACATGGAGAAAACATCAGGCAGCGCTACTTAACTTTCCAGCACCACATGAGCTCTGGATTGAAACTGATTGTCATGGAAAAGTGTTAGCTTTAGTGTAAAAATCATCTGAAAATGTTTTATTAGCGAGTGGTGTATGCCAATGTAGAGAAAGAGTCAAGCATATGTGCATGATATGGTTATGCTTGCTGGTCTTGATGTAAAAGCAATGGCTGTTATTTTATTATTTGGTTTTATATTGCAGTCATTTTCATGTACCAGTGGCAGTTCTCACTGCCATATTCCTTTAGCTGCCTGATGCCACTAATAGCTGTCTTCTAATGTCTTCATTTGATTATGAAACAGACATGCCGGTGGCATAGCCGTTGCTATGGCGATGGCATGTCTGTGAGCCTGTTGTGCGGCTGCTGATTCAGAAACACTGCTTACATTTTGCACCCAGTGAAAAGGGCCCCAGAAATAGAGGGGGCAAAGCATTGCCTCCTATGAAAAATTATGCAGTGTGCTATCAAGTGAGGTTCCTCCTGGCTGCACCAGTGGCACATGACGGAGTGTAGTATTAGGAGAATGGCATCTAAACTAGTAGAAGGTGGAAAATCAAATTAACTGAAATCACTTCACAACAATTTAAGAGAGAATTTTGACATGCTCGTCAAAGCAAGACGTCTTTTTTTTCTGTGTCTACAGTGACTGCCGCCTGCACACAAAAAACACCTGCACAGCATATCCGAAGAAAAATGAACCTGCATCTGACTGTGTTCTCTGTGTTCCTTTAGTGGCTCTGATTATCTTCATTGCTCCCTGTATTGTCCAGCAATCCTGTCTTATAATTGTATTTATGAGGCCTTAGCATGAAGCAGACAAAGCTCATTATGTCCATTATGTGCTGTCTTGCTTTGAACCTCAGTGCCAGGAAGTCTCTAAAGGTTTATGGGAACCCAGTGGAAATATCAGGTACTGTAGATGCATATTTGTAGATGTGTGTGTCTGGTGTGTGTAGTGTGTGTGCTTAAATTAAAACCTCATAAGGATTGAGTGAGTAAAGAGAGTAAATCCCTCCTGCTGGAGGCTTCAATTCAGACAGTCAGCTGGATAATGCCAAGCTGTTGAGGGATTTTTCTGTCTCCTTCTAGTGGTCTGTGTATGCATGCATGTCACAGTGTGTGAGTCAAAGAAGAGTTGGAAAACTGAATGTGTATTTTGTGACAGTGTGGAGATGTGTGCAGTGTGGATACATATGCATGCATTTTTAATTACGTTCCCCACAGTGTGTTTGCTGTCTGCTGCCTCAGCCAAGAGATTAGCAAGAGATTTTCAGGATACAGGTGCTGGTACACAACTGGTCCGAGCCCTGCTTTCACATTGAGAGAATTAATCTCAGACCTAATCTCTGTCACATCCCAGAGAACAAGAGTTCGCAAAGATGTTGTCCGAACCAAAGGGATTCTTTACAGCATGATGCTATAACAAACCTCATTCCCTTTGAGATATGATCCTGTGGGATCCTGCTCTCCTGTGTTGGAATTCTTTTCCTGTTTTGAGGCAATAATCGTAGCCAGGAAATTGAGATAGAATAAAAAAGTAAAAGGGAAAAAGGTTGTTATTTCAACTCACTATTCACATCCTTTCTGTTCTGCGAAAGAATGCAGGTACCAAAAAAACAGCATGTGTCTAGCAGTTATGAGGAAGTCATTTTGTAGAGCAGTTTTATCAGTTAGGTTAAAATATAAAATGTTGACCTTTTGTTTAATTTGATCAACATAATGTAGTCCTTCCAACACACATACACGAACACACTTAACTGACTGCATGTATGCATTTACAGTCTGTATACAGTATTTCTTAATATCACACAATCTTTATATGAGTATCTGTTTTAATCCACCATATCGAAGAGGAGTTTACTGCACTGTAGTGAAGGGCAAATTTATATGTGTGATTTAGATATAGCTACAATAGATGCTATGTAGAAAAATGGCAAGATGGATGATAGTGTGCTTTAAAGACCACATGGATACGCTGTATGTAAAACCAATGTTTACACAAAAACTATTTGCTGCAGAATACTCTATAGAGAAGTACACACTGTAGCTGCCCACAAGTGGGCAAGAGGTAAAGAGTAGCGGGCAGTTCACCAGTTTGAATCCCTGGACTAGTGTTGGGCAAGAAAAGCCTGCTGTAGTTCACAGGTGGGAAACCGGTGAGGGATCATGTGTTTGGCTAGTAAGGCTTGGCAGTAAAATTTGAAGGTATCCTTAAGGACAAGGTTAGGGTTAGGATTCACTCAGACCACGTCATTGGACTTTGTCTGTGACCAGCAGTAGGTATCTGTGGGTATACTGGGAAGCTTGTAAGTCTGAATTTGTGTACTGCAGTGATTATGAAGCAGGCCATCAGTGAAAAAGAGCATATGTGCTCGCCAGAGCTTCCTTGGGTCAATAAGGTCAACACGTACACACAGTGAGACATAGGTGGGAACGGATGCAGACCCCCATAGTGCTGCCAGGCTGCCAGAAACCTGGTGCCAGGTGTCTGAGTTTTATGGCCTCAGCATGAAAGCAGCGATTACTCCGCCTGTCTCCTCCAATTTAATACTCGAGCAGCGCAACACATAGAGGAGGAGAGAGGGCAGACAAATGTATTACCAAACTAAATATTTCTCTGTATTTCTACAAGCGAGTAATTCACTTGAAAGACATATGAATTGATTATTTGAGAGACTGAATGGTGGATGGTTAAAGGCAGAAGGAGGTACATGTTCTGCAGTTATTCCCAAGATCTATGAATAGATCCAGGAAAAGGTGCCGGTCCCTGCTGCCACACTTCAGTCACGCTGAGGGAATCAGTTTGAGTGTGACCGGGTTATTGCAGAGACCAGCCACCTGATACTAGGCACCATATGTATTCTTACTCAAAGAGAGACAAAGGCTTAAAATACTTTCTACAAATTTTCTGCTGCATATTTGTTGTATTTGATTTATCTCCTTTTTGTTGAATGTTGGAAAGGCTGCTTTCGCCATCAGTGCCACTCTTCTGGCATGTTTACATTTCTATGAACAATCTCATAATCTTGTTTGTGTGCGTACTATAGCATTCCATTTTGTATTTGTTGAGCTGCTTTTATACTAGTCTACATGCAAATGTGGAAGAAAAGCTGAGAGAAGGTGTCAACACATCACAGGGCGTGAACAGACAGCACATGAAAGGAAAGAGAAAACAATCTGTATCTGTTTTATGTTAATATTGGAAGAACTTGTCAGTTTTGATGCGAAACAAAATACACCCAACTATCTTTCTGTGTTGCACACATACTGGATACTAAACCTCAGTTTATTTATGAGAATAACTGTGAATTTCTATGAGTGTGAGTCAGACTAGAAGCTGACACGTTGGTGAGAAAGCCAAGAGTTTCTCTGTCTCTCTCTTGCCAGTGTAAACTATTATAGACGCTGATTATTTCATTTTGTTGTTTAGATAATGGCCACTTTTGACATCTCCCCCATCACATAAATACAACCTCAAATGCTAACATTATAAATCCACACAGCGTACAACCTGGCCAGACAAAGAATATTTAAGAGTTTAATATACACTGATACAAATGAGGATTTGCTGAAAGAAACTGGTGACTGATTCCTCATCCCTCATGTTGCTGCTCATGATGCCAAATCTGCTTCTGGAAATTGAGTCTGTACCTGTCATCCACACAGCCCTTTCTAGAAGTTCGAGTCAGGAAATGGAGAGATTATAACAAAAGCGTAAAATATCACTATTCCTTTGGGGGCTCTGTCTGTCAGTCTACTTCAGCCTCTCTCTGCGTGTCTTGGTTTGACCAAACTTGGACGAGTATGGCATGCACACAGCCACAACGCTGGCACTTTAAAATAATGCTAAATTCACTTTACATGAGTAGGACTGCTTCCCATGGGTCTGTATCATAAGTAGTGAGTGATTAACAGTGAAGAGCACACACTGCCTGTATATTAAGCCTGTTGTGTAATGGGCTCACAGCCAGAGTTGCCGGCTGTGCCCACCCCACACACTCGCTCAAGAGGATCGCTGATACCAAGCTGGGATGCAGATAATCTACCCAGCCCAGAGAGAAAAACATGTTGGTAATCTCTGAGGAGACAGATATGCAGCACATCAGGGAAGCAGGGCTAATATCAACCCTATCTTCTTAGCTACTGACAAATAGAGTTCATACTGTACCAAATTTTGCTCCACTGTATCTGTTAGTTCATGTGTAAAAAGTAATAAAATTCTCTTTAATATGAATTATATTTCTGTCACTTCCACAAGAACATACTGTATGTATTTATCTGTATCAGGAAACTGTTATCTTGTTTTTGACAGAATATCTTTAATTAGTTTAAACCTATAAAAAGAAGTAGATATGTTTGCACTTAAAGCAACAATATCTTTGGCCTGAGAATGGCCTGGTAAATATTGTAGTGGTTGGTAGTTTTTGGCCTCCATGGTCTCATTGAACTTTATTTCAACATCCGGAAGTAACATCTTCTGTATTTCGAAAAAGTCTCTGGCTGTGTATGGGCTCATTAAAAGAGGTAGGAATGAATGTCTACACAACAGCAGGGCAACAAGACGAATTTGACAGATTAACTCTGCCCCGTTAGACACGTCAACTTAGTCCCCCTAATGTCTGGGGGGTGGCAGTGTGGAAAACTGCCAGTTGCCTCATTTGTAACCCTCTGCAAAGAAACAAGTAATAACTCTCTCCCTTTCTCTATTCAGCTGTTTTTCAGTTTAACTCCTTTACTGTGTTAGATATATAGTATATCTAAATTGCCTTGCTCTGTCTTTTTTAGGTCCTGAAGGTGTGGAAGTGAGGTGCAGAGGTGAGGTTCGGACCAGATCTTCTTCGGGCTTGCCTTCTGCAAATACCTTCCTCTGGATTAGAAATCACCATTCACTAAAGGGCCTACAGCAGCTATCTAGCAGCAAAGGAGACTAATGCTCATGAACCTTCCCTTCATACCCTTCTCCTGAACACTGCCTCTCATCTAAGCTTCGTCTGAGCAGAGAGAGCAGACAAAATGGCGCTCAGCTCTCAGCCTTGGCCTCCTTTAATCTGGCTGTGCATGGGATTGCTTCTTTCCTTTCTGTCACCCATACATAGCAAAGAATGTCCTTGTTTGTGCGTATGCGAGATCCGCCCTTGGTTCACCCCACAGTCGACCTACAAGGAGGCAACTACAGTGGACTGCAATGACTTGAGGCTCACGCACATCCCTACCAACCTGTCAGCAGATACCCAGGTGTTACTGCTTCAAAGTAATGCCATCTCACACACCAGTGGAGAGCTGGAAGCACTGTTCAACTTGACAGAGTTGGACCTATCTCAGAACAACTTCAGCACTGTGGAAGCGGTGGGCCTCACAAGCATGAACCACCTGACCACTCTGCATCTAGAGGAGAACCAGATCAGTCAGCTGCCAGACCACTGCCTGGGAAACCTCTCCAACCTCCAGGAGCTCTACATCAACCACAACCAGATAAATTCCATCTCTCCTCGGGCATTTGCAGGCCTGCATAGCCTACTGCGCCTTCATCTTAACTCCAACAGGCTCCATGTCATAGACAGCCGCTGGTTTGAAGAAACACCCAACCTCGAAATCCTCATGATCGGGGAGAACCCGGTCATTGGCCTCCTAGACATGAACTTTAAACCTCTAGGAAGCCTGAGGAGTCTGGTTCTGGCTGGCATGGACCTCACTGATGTGCCAGCAAATGCATTTGTAGGTTTGGATAACCTGGAGAGCATTTCTTTCTATGACAACAAACTAGTCAGAATCCCTCAACTGGCCCTTCAGAAAGTTCCCAATCTGAAATTCTTGGATTTAAACAAAAATCCAGTTCGCAAAATGCAGGAAGGAGACTTCAGGAACATGCTACGTCTGAAGGAGTTGGGCATCAACAATATGATGGAGTTAGTGTCTATCGACCGCTATGCTCTTGACAACCTACCTGAACTGACGAAGCTGGAGGCGACAAACAACCCTAAGCTGTCTTATGTCCACAGGTTGGCCTTTAGGGACATGCCCTCCCTGGAGAGCCTGATGCTCAACAACAACGCCCTCACCGCCCTTTACCAGCACACTGTGGAGGTGTTGCCCAATCTGCGGGAGATCAGTCTGCACAGCAACCCATTGCGCTGTGATTGTGTCATTCAGTGGATGAGTTCTAACAGGACCACTATACGCTTCATGGAGCCCCTGGCCATGATGTGCAGCTCCCCAACAGAACTCAGGGGCCAGCGGGTTCGAGAGCTGAGGCTGGTGGAGTCCCCGGAGCAGTGCCTCCCCCTCATATCCCACGACACCTTCCCCAGCCATTTGAACCTGGAGCTGGGCATGAGTGTCAGTCTGGACTGCAGGGCCATGGCTGAGCCAGAGCCAGAGATCTACTGGGTGACCCCTCTTGGGACCAAAATCACTATAGATACTGTGTCAGAGCGGTACCACTTGAGCAGTGAGGGGACACTGCGGCTGTCTCATGTGCAGGTGGAAGATTCTGGTCGTTACACCTGTGTGGCCCAGAACACAGAGGGCGCTGACACGCGAGTCGCCACCATCCGCGTCAATGGCACCCTTCTTGACAGCGCCCAGGTGATGAAAATCTTTGTCAAGCAGACCGAGTCCCACTCCATCCTGGTGTCCTGGAAAGTCAACTCAAATGTTATGTCCTCCAATCTGAAGTGGGCCTCGGCCACCATGAAGATTGACAACCCGCACATCACCTACACAGCTCGCGTCCCTGTAGACGTTCATGAGTACAACCTCACACACCTTCAGCCTGCCACTGAGTATGAGGTATGCCTCACAGTGTCAAATGTCCACCTGCAGACGCACAAGTCTTGTGTTAATGTGACCACACGTAGCGCCACTTTTGCCCTGGACCTGTCAGACCAGCACCCAAGTGCGGCTGTGCTCGCTGTCATGGCGACCATGCTGGCCTTCCTCAGTCTGGCCACTGTGGGCGTTTACATGGCCCGCAGATGGAAGAGAAAAAACTACCACCACTCTCTGAAGAAATACATGCTTAAGACCTCCTCCATCCCCCTCAACGAGCTTTACCCTCCACTGATCAACCTGTGGGAGGCTGATGGTGAGAAGGACAAAGATGGCAGCACAGAGGGAAAACCCTCTCCTGTTGACACCACACGTAGCTATTACATGTGGTGAGGATTTAGTAAGGAGGCCTGGCTGCCTCTCCAGCAGCACAAAGAGACACACTTTTGCCATTTTGGTGCAAAAGTTGAATAAAGTTGCAAATGTTTTTTTGTATTCTCAGCTTTGCTAATAAGAGGCAGAGTGATCAAGGACAGGATTTTTATTAGTATAGCGTATCGCCTTTGTTTGATTCTTTCTATCTCTTAATTGTTTTGGACTCTCCAAGATGGCAGCTGTATTTAGCCTCCAGGTTGTCTTAGTTGCTATGCTGTTTTCCTTGGTACATTTTTGACTCTCTTTCTTTTGGGTTAATAATCTGGCAGCAGGGGATGACTGTCATCTTGCAGCATTATTAAGTAGAGATCAGTGTTTTTTTCTCTGTTTTGTAAAACAGGTAATCTGTTGTGCACTGATAGATAACGGAGTTTGTATGAACTTCAATTAAAAGCTGACAGCGGGGTTTAGACTTGTTAAACTGTCTACTGAATGTTAGCAATTGTGCAGTAATGTTGTATCAACTATACCTTTGAACTTTCTGGTTTAAATTGCAAGAGAATAGGATTTTAGTTTGCTGATAAATGTGATGTTTAATGCTAGAAATACAAATGTTTGTTTTTTTACTAAGGTGCACTAGAAACTTTTTGACTCTTTCCCCATTTACTCGCTTATTTTGCTAGATTTTCTTTCGCTAATTGCTTAGTTTATTATTTTCACATGCAACATGTATACTGAATAAGTCAAAATAAATAATTTTTGGTTCTTTTGCAGACATATGGTCTTTTTTTCCCCAAGTTATTATATCCTTTGAGTTTAGGCAGACACACTCACTTTGCTGAAACATGTTGTTGGTTTCATGTGGATCCTAAATCACATATCATAGAGGAACTTAAGCCCGTCTCAGTCACAGCTTACTGAATCAGCTTTATACCATGACAGTGCTCACTGCCCTGTATCAGCTTTTCAGACAGAGATTATACTGTGTCAGCTTAATTTCTCAATATTGGTAGATTCTTCAGACAGACAGATAAACAGATAGATAGATAGATAGATAGATAGATAGATAGATAGATAGATAGATAGATAGACAGATAGATAACTAGATATTTGAGCATTTTCTGCCCTCTGGTGGACACTGTGCACTACAACTACATATTAAACCTGCTTAATATGGCTGTCAGGTATGTACAGGTACAGTACCACTGAGAGATTTAGCATCAATTAACCAAACCTTTAGTCTTCCACACACAAACAATTCAATATAACCCTTCTGAGTCTAACCAAGAAAAAAAAAAGCTTTATTCGGTTAGCTTCTCTTTTTATTATGGAAAAATTCACACAAAGTAAAACTAAGGGATATAATAGGGCAAACATGTCGAAATGTTGAAACAATAAAATTAATATATATAAACTTTCAATTTGAAGATGCATACATGAACACAAGCACACACGCGTGTGCACACGCACGCATGCACGCACACACACACACACACTCGCACACAAAGAGAAAGACAAATGGTTTCATTCAGGGTTCCATTTGTCACCGACTTATCATAGCTTGCAAAAAAATGTCTAGAAAAATATTTTTACAACAATCTCTGTGTTGTTATACTGTACATTAGGTCATGTTCATTAAGAACTGACTTCAACTGAATTCAGATCTCTTTCCACATTGATCTTTGCTACTGATAAGTTCTTTGACCCAAGCAGAAACAATGAGCTGAGTTGCTCAGGTCTCTCTCCACTTGTGCTCAGAGGTGTAAAGAGAATGTTTCTATACATTTTGAATGAAAAAGTCTGAAAAGTCTGAAAAAATAAACTTTTAGTATTTAGGAGTGCTGACAGTATTTGCAGTAGTATAGGACATTCTTGACTCCAAACAGTTTGAAGCCCTCTGTCTTTTTTTCTTCTTTTAAATCACCTTCAGATGCAAGCTAATGCGATGGCACGTAAATAGCCTCACTATCAATACTGCTTTCATGGTTTTACTCTGCCTCCAACACTGGGGTCAGAGAGCAGGCAAGACAAGCAGGTCAGGTCACTGTTGCTCCTGAGAGACACAGCGAAAACCAAGATTAGAGGCTGAGCTGTCTGGAGTGTTCTGGCTTCGGGCCGCACATCGGTATCTGTAACAATAAGACTGGAGGAAGGGGAAAGAAAAGAGGGAAACTTACTGTCAGTGAATTAATTTTCTCAGCAATGGAAAACTGGTTTGTTACAGTTTTTGAAATAAACACAAACTATCGAGACAATCACACAGCGACCAGTTTAGTTTAGCCACCACTTTATTTCTAATTTCTTAATCAATTTTTTTTTTATTCATCTTTTATTGAACCTGTTTGTACATATGTGTGTCTGACTGTTGTCCTCTCCTCCCTCACATGGTTTATTTATATGAAACAAACAGACCTTTGTGCTTCGGACTTATTTTGCATGCAATTAGTTACATTCCCATAGCAACCACTGCTGGTGGCAAACAAACTGGAATGCCCAGTGGGCGGCTCAAATGGTGTTGCAGATAAAATAAATGTACCGTATGTGCTGGTATGAGCTGTCTTGTACTCTCTATGGACATTATGAAATTTTCACATTTTTCAAGTGTCTGGAAACTACATCCAGAAAAATAGTGGTTCTACTTTAGCCTTGCATACTGTACGAGCAGGAAAAGACACAATAGGACAGAGGCTGCATTTTCCATCTGTAATCAAACAGGTGGAGAGTAATAGACAGCTCACCTACTCTCTTTACAAATGCTGATGTCAGAGCTGTTGTTATTTAGGTTCATTACTTGCTGTAACACATTTGCACCACTAGCATGAACTGTTTTGTTTTCGCTGACCCACACTCATCATGATAGACCCCACTGCCAACAAAACAAGCCGCTTTAACAGTTAAGCATCCACATTAGTAAAAAAAAAAAATCTAAAGAAAATAATTAGTATAAAAGTGCTTAAGTGCTCATCTTCTTTACCTTGTGGCACATGTATGACCCCCCCTTCTTCACCTTGTCTGTGCCTGAAGGAGGACCTTTCTGAGAGAGAGGAGGACGAGGAGATGTCAGAGCCAAAATAAACCTGGAAAACTAAAAGTCTTAAGAGGTGATTGTGCTCTTACTGGGTTGTGTTGCCGGTCTGTGGTGTGATGCACATTCCACCAGTCTGAAGTCCATTCCCAAGCATTCCCCACCATGTCATACAGACCAAAGCCATTGGCGGGAAAAGACATCACCTGTAGGTTATGAGGAAATAGTACCACATTAATGCAGGTTCTAATTAAAAATTCTTATTAGGACAAACTATTAGAAAAACAGTTGTTTCTGATGAAAGCATGGCAGATATGTAGTCCCTATAGCATACTGCTGTACTGTAGGTGCATATTGTTACGTTTGCCAAAATGAGCATGTGACTCTGAGGGAACTTTCCAAGAAGTGACTCACAAATGCAGATCATTTAGCAGGCGATCTGGATTTACAGACAGTCTCATCTGTTTTTCTCCATTGTTCTTTCTATTGCCTTATATGCCACTGAAACTATTTTCGTGTTTGTAGCTGCCAAAATCAGAGATGAATAAAAAACATGTTGCATTGTACTCATTATAAAGTGTTATTATAATTAGTGATATGTAGATATATCTGTATTTTCAACTTGTGGGATCAGAGAGATGCAGATAAAAAAGACAATTTCCTTTCAGCAGCTCATACCTTTAAATAATCTGAGTGCATACAATCATGATTGATACTTCTAAAATTGAGGCTTTAAAACCCCCCCTGTAGAGAATGAGATTGGATTAATATTATCTAATGGTTATTCATTTGATCTCTGGAAGCTCCAAGCTCCTGGTGTGACTTTATCGACTTCTGAAATGAGCTCTTATCTCCAGCACCTTTCATTTCCCTGTAGATTCTATAGGCAGCGGCTTAATTATAAATCTGTTTCCAGTTTCGTGACAATGGCTCATGAGCACTCGTCCTCCTCCATTACCTGAAATATGACGTGTCTTTAAACGCACCCAAACTGTGGCATTTCTCTTTCTTTGCTTGACTTACAGGTGAGGTTTTGATGTATCCATCCTCTCCAGAGTTATGGCTGGGGAAATCCCCCTGCCAGAGGTTGGCATAGTGTTGTCCATTTGGGTTCAACTTGTTTCCCCAGGGGTAAAGTCTATACGCAGGAGTAGCACATCAGGAAATTGACAAGGGGCGACCACAGCACATGGACAAGCACTGTAATATTTTATACTCACATAATGAATAAATAACATACCTGTCTTTCAGGCCGCCCCTGCAGGCATACTCCCATTCTGCCTCTGTAGGAAGTCTCTTGTTGGCCCAGGAGCAGTAGGCGACAGCATCTGCCCAGGACACATGTAGAACAGGATGGTCCGGCCTACAAACAAGAGCTAATTACTGAGCTCCTGTTTCATTTCTCATAGTTTGCTTTTGCCAAAAGATATAACAGAAATAAATAAAAGCAAGTGAAAGTAAAGGTTCAGTTTGGCATTGATATGCAACTCTGACATGGAGTAATGAAAATGTGTATTCCTGAAAATAAATGAATTATGAAGATTTTAGAACAGTAAGTACAGCGTGTATCTACCTGTCTGCAATGTTGGAGTCTGGACCCTCAGGGTGCCTCCAGTGTGCCCCTTTGACTGGAAGCCACCAGGGGGCAGCAGCCACCTAATAACAACGTGATGGTGAACAATGGTTACACACTGATGTTATGCTTCTCTCATGCGCTTGTTCGATTTTCCTCTCACCTACCCTCCTCAGGGTTCATCTAAAAGTGTCCTTAGTTTACCGATGATGGTACTAATGGTTTCTAGTGTTGCCATACTAATGGGCACATGGCACCTTCTCAGCCACATGATCAGGCTGCACATGACAACTGAGATGAAACAGTAAATTCCCTGCTGTCTGGCTTTCGTCTATGGGAGGCCTGCTGTGCTCAGGCCTCGTACAACCAATCTGTGAACATTCTCAAAACTTAAATAACAGTGGTGTATGTCTTCATGTCTATCTAAAGCCAAAAATATGTGCAACCTCAGGCTGGTACTTTTCAGATAGAGGCTTGGTGCAAATATATAAGTCTAAAAATGATCAAATTAATCATGGTCTGAGCAGGATTAAAAAAATACCATATAAACAAAATGACACAGACACATAAGATATTCAGGCTACTGCATATCATATTCTCAATGAAACACACACAACAATGTCTTTCTTCTTGTTTTTTCTGAAAGCGTTGCCTCACATGGCTTGTGGGAAATCTTTGTCATATGCTCCTTGAGGATGAAAAACTCAATATCATTTACTGCTCTAGGCAAAGTTTGCAGTTGGCAGCGAGCATAAGAAATTGTTAATTTAGGAATATTTACTTCATAGATGAGAAAACTTTCCCATTCAATTGAATGAGAAAGTGGTCTCAGACATTTGGATCCCACTGTATATATCTTATCATAACTAAGCACTCTCTGCTACTCTGCCTGCTTCATTACTATAGGAAAATGCAGTCTCTATCATATTCTTTGAACAGCTTAACTATTTAAAAGAACAAGCCATTATAGCCAACAATGCTTACAGAAGGTGTGACGTCCAAATACCTTATGCATTTAAAATGTATACTGTATGTAACTACCTTTAGTAGTTAGTTGAGAGTGGTAGTGGAGATAAAATGTAATGTGGTAACATAATTTGAAGACAATATAAAATACTGTGATTCAATCTGGACCACAACTGAACAAAATGAAAATGTTAAAAGTGGCACTTCAAAACATTTACAGATTGTCAATAGAATAAAGTAGGTCATAAATAGATAGATTTTTAGGTTGTGTGTGGCGTGTGCATCTGTAAATGTGTGTGTGTGTGTGTGTGTGTGTGTGTGTGTGTGTTGTGTGTGCATGTGTAAACATGTTTGTGTGACTCTGTGTCCTGATTTAGTTGTCTCTGTTGTGAAGTGCAGAGAAAGAAAAACATCTTTCTACAACACGTCCTACTGGTGCAGTGAGTCGTACAGAGTGTTGAATAATCATACTTACTGCTTGGGTGATTTGGTTTTTGACTGTGTCAGTCAAAAGTCCCTCAAATACAAATGAGTCTCCAAATTTCTCTGCCTAAAAGTACAAGGATAAAAATATTATTAAGTTATTTATTAAGGTGATGCCCATTGACCTTTAAACATTCCAATAACCACAGCCACATATTTGCTTTCATTTTTGATTGCTTTGATTGATTCAACTGATTTTTAATGACTTCACCAACACATTTTAACACGCAGTAATTATCTCATACCTCAGTAACATATCCTGTGGCATTGACAAAGCTCTGGAACTGCCTGTTAGTGACTTCCTGGATGTCCATGTTGAAGGAGTCCACATGCACCACCCTCTGAGGGCCTTCTCCATCTGCAGGGATGCCTGGGTTGTCCGTCCCCATCAGGAATTCTCCTCCAGAAATCAGCACCATCTGTATCCGAGAGCAGTTTTAATGAATCTCTTAAGTTTGAAGAGGAAGGTTACAGAATTAAAAAAAGATTATGAGTGTTTCAAAAGGCTGGGAACTTAATCTCATCGCTTTGAGAGCTATCTGACCACTAGACTTTGCAATACATGTTGAAGAAGAACATAATACAACTAGGAATTGATATCAGCAGAGAAACAAATGCATTTAAAAATCAACAACGACAAACAACAAAAAAAAACATCTTATGAGTGAACATAATTATATCAGATTAACAGTTGGCTATCAACATATTTGTAGTGCAGCATAGAAAACAATTCTTATTATTATCCAAATTATTACATATTTTTTAAGTATTTCTTGAACAATGCTATTTTTACATCCTACATGGTGGCACCAGAAGTTGCCTACCTTCCATTACCTCCAGTACGTGTTGTGCAGGGCCTGTCATGTAATATTATCTGAGGTGTTCCAGGACAAGGAATACTGGAATACTTCCATGCTCTGAGCTGAGCAGTCACACTTCTTCACCAGGATTGCCAAAACTAAGCAGTGTCAAAAATGACACTCTCATTGGTAGAACTTGCCAAGTGAGAAACTGGAGTATAAAGCACAGTGTCCTTTCTGAGGATGAGATGAGACTGATCTATAAATAATAGTGAACAAGGAAATGAAACTAAACAATAGTCTGCTGCATCTATCAACCACAAGGCCTTTTTCTGAAGCGGTTTGAAATGAAAGTGGGTTTAAAAAACTGCTGGCGACTTCCTGCTCAAACTCGTTATATTTATACTGCCAGCCGTGGAGGCCCGAATTATTGTGCATCAAACTGAAATGGCAGATATGGGGTAAAGCTTGACTTTCGTCTGTGCTGTTGCTGAGAGACAGCAAGGCAACTTACTGTATCAGCCTGCTGACAGACTACACCTGGGTAAAGTATGTTGTACAACACTGCAGCCACACGAGCCTCACAACACTGACTGCTTTTGAGCCTGTGAGCCTGTCCAATAAAGCAAAAGGGAGTTGCTTGGTATTCACATGACAGGAGCCCCAGCTCACCTGGCTCTGCATTGTCCTCTCCCCTCCCTGAGCCTCAGGCGGCCTCTCATTGGCGCCTTTGGAGTATTTGACAGCTGAGTCTACTGAAACTGTCCCGTGCTCCACCGCAGGGTCCACGGCGGCTCTCTTTAGGTTTCCGCAGCCGCAGCCCGCCGCTCCCTGCGGGGCGGCGCCTTCCTGCTCGGCCCCACATGAACTCTGAAGACACGTAACTTTGTTCACACATCCAAAGATGATGAACAAAGCAAAACAGCGCAGCATTCTTTCAAGAAGATCTCCTCAAGTTGTTGGTAATCTTACTTCCGCAAAACCACGTGGTCAGTCAGCTGGCTGCGACGTCACAAGTGTAACTCTTTCCTGCCCGAAGTGAATATTTGTTGTTAATTTCTATTAATCCATTCTCAGTCTTGCAAATTATGAGCAGGGGTTGTAAATAAAGCTGTTTTGATGTACATTAAATCACCTACTTGAAAATACCATTCAAATAATTGTTCAATCAAAATTATTAATACGCTGCTGTGTGACAGTTAAACTGTCTTTTTTTTGCACCACATAAATCAAGGCACTGCGGTGTGGGAGTGATAACAGCTCATGTTTCCTTGGTGGTACGGGATAGGGCCACAATGGACATCATTTCCCAGCTATCAACACTGCGAGCGCTTGAGAAGAAGAAGAAGAAGAACTGGCAGCGAGCCAAAACGGCTCAGCCAAGCCAGTGTGCCGCCTGCCTCAGTGAACACAGCCCCGGAGCTCCGACAGGCGCGGAAAGGTGATAGAGCTGTCAAAAAAAAAAAAAGAAAAAAAGAAACTGGATTATTAAAGTCACTGACGGCTGGATCTCACCCTCGGCGAGAGGAGAGGAGAGGGGAGGAGAGGAGAGGAGAGGAAAGCCACAGTCATGTTGTCTTAGCTGCTCCACAGAAAGCTGAACATCCGAGCGTTTACCACAGCCGAGGTAAAGTTGAGCGCACAACTTGTTCACTTTACCTTCCTCTATCTCTGTCTTCTTCTCCCTCTCCTTCTTCTTGTTCTTGTTCTTCTGCTTCTGCTTCTTCTCGCAGAAGAGGACGAAGATTTAATTCGCTCTCCTTAAATGGTTAACAAAAATTCTCCCAGCTCATGACCGGTGTGTGTTTGTGATGTTCTCATTTACTCAAGTGGCCAAAAAAAAAAAAGAAAAAAGGAAAAAAAAAAAAGAAAAAAAAAAAGAGTCTCGTCTCCGATAATAATTTCCTACTGCTGTGTGAAACATTGTGATTGCGGATGCCGTTTAAAATGACACCGGGCGCACTGACTCAAGTTTCACGTGTGTTTTAGAGGTTAGATAAAGTTTTAATGATTTATCGACATCAGTGAGATGGGACGTGCTTCCAAAAGCAGGCACATAATCCCACCCTGACTGGAGTGAACCTGCAGTGCCCACACATATCTGCAGCTTCAGTGGCGATGACCTGTTGCCTTCCTGGTGGGGCAGCATCTCTTCAATCATTAACTGTTTAACCATGACCCACAACATACAAATACAAACAGGCTACAGTCATATCAAACAGAGACGTTTCCTGCAGCTATGCAAATCTATACAGCCAGTCAGTGGTATCAGTGTAGTCGCGACCTCTCAGGGAAGCTTCTCTTCTTAACATTGTGCTGCCACCTAACTGGGAGCTCTGTAGCTACACGAGTACTGCTATTATCATATCTGCGAGTGCACCCTGTGTTACATATCTGCAGCTGAGGAAATGTAATTGGAGATCATTGTCACATAGTAAGGATGTTTTGTGACAGTAACATTTCTAAGATGCAGAACAGGGTGTGAAAAATGTTTAAAATGTTTACTTTTCAACTGAATGTACTCTTTTTTTCTTAAAAAAAAAAAAATCCTTTCTCCTGCTGCAGGTGTTCCCTTTGCGTGTGTCGAACATGTCGGATAAGATGTCCAGCTTCCTACACATTGGGGACATCTGCTCCCTGTATGCAGAGGGATCCACCAATGGTTTCATCAGCACCCTGGGGTATGTCCATCTTATTGGCTGAACATTGTGTGTGTGTGTGTGTGTGTGTGTGTGTGTGTGTGTGTGTGTGTGTGTAAGCCCATTTCACACATCTCTCTGTTCCACTGCAATCTGAGCAGTGTTTGGAAGGAAGGAAATTATACTAGTAGTGGTGACTGAATTTTGGTTCCATCGGTAAGAGCTTTTCCTTCTTATCCTAGTCACGCATGCGACTGATGAACATTTGTTTGCCTGTATCACAGCCATCAGTTCCTACTGTCAGTGACAGAATGGGATTAACTAGGTGGGTCAGGAGAGATAAATGGCTGTAATTTTGCCGTTCATCCCACAGAACAAAGCTGTGAAAACAGAGGGTGGCCTTTTTGAAGTGATGCTTTTGACCACGACCGACCCCCACCACTGATAGTGCCGCGAGAAAAGGAAATACAGGGGCGACAAATGCATCGTTAAAGATAAAGTGTGCATGTGTTGTGAGAGTGTGGCAGGAGTGGGTGTGGAGGGTAGAGTCAGAGGAAGAAACGCTGAGGTGGTGTTGTGCACAGTGCTCAACACTAATGGTAAAACTCTTGTTTACAAGCACTCATTCACCCACACAGTGGCAGTAATATTGTGTTGTTGTCTTCCATCTCCATCATATCTGGAACAGAACAGAACTGCTATTGATTTTCCCGAAGTAAGATACACATTGATCATGAACAGAATGGATATATTGGTCTTGAGGTATCACTAAAGTATCACGAATGCAGTATTTGTTGTTAGTATAGTATATGTTGTTATCCACACTTATTGCATTTAACCCTTCCTCTTCTGTTCTGAATAGAAAAGGGGAAATAAGAGAAAGCTTGCGTCAATATTTTGTGGTAGAAATCAGCAGATATCTATTAGAAGCTGCTGTATATGGTGTCATGCATCAGAAGTGCTATCAGCCCAGTGTCCAGCGCCCCCCCCACACACACACACACACACACACACACACACACTCCGACACCCCCTGCTCATGAAAAATGGAATGACCTACAGCAAAGACTGAGTCACTGTAGAGACATTGTGGCCTTTCTCGAGTTCCAGTGCATCCCACGTACACACACACACACACACACACACACACACACACACACATGCTTGTGCACATACTTACAAGCGCACGTATTTAAAAAAAAAAAATGAATAAAAAAAAATGTGATGACAGTTTTGGCTTTGAGCTACACACGCACAAACCACCAACACAGCTGCATTCACCAGATCTTCTGTACTCAGAGGAAGAAGCTGGACTGAGAAGAGAGAAAACCCCTTTGAGCATTATAACTCCTCCTGCTGAGCAGCAAGCCCCAGCTCCTGTTTGGTCACTGGAGAGAGGTGTCTATGAGCAAATTAAATGTTAAAAATGCTGCTTTGTACTGTGAGCCTGCAGCAGCACTTGTTCTGTTTGTTCAGATGTGTAACTGCTAAACTCGTGTTAATCACTGACCACTCTTGAGAGGGATCAGCAAGTTATGGGCATCGTCCCACACATGCAGATGACCGCACACACATATACTGTCTAATTTCTACATCCTAGGTATGTCCTGACTTTTTTTTTTTTTTTTTTAATCAAAAGTTTGCAGCCTTGTTCCTTGAGGTGTACAGGGAGGAGGAGTAGACAGGTCTGTTTGGACAACTGTAGACATTCCCCGGGAAAAAGGCCTGAAATGGATGTGGGATTTGGCAGGTGTCCAGACAAGTGTTATTCTAAGCCAGTAAAAGCTAAATTTGTCACCAGAAATTCCCGCTTGCCCACAGCTCATCCAATCCAGAATGATTTTCTTTATTGTGTGGAGTGGGAGAGTAAACATGCTGCAACCGTGTTAGAGCTCTCAATGAAAATAGGAAACACGAGCAGAACTTTATGTTGTCAGTGCTTTTGGCTGTGTTTAACTCTTTTTCTTTTAATACACAGCCAAACCAGCGCACACACATAAACACAAAGGGATTATATGAATATATATATATATATATATAAAAATGTGACAAACAACAACTCAAATACAGGAGCAAAACACCACTCTCAATACATCTCAATAAGTATGTTTATGATGATTTACTGTCGCACTGAAAATGTATTTGATTATCGAAACATTAAACAGCCATTTTGATAATCAGATGATCATTTAAGTAATTTATTTAGCAAATAGGTGAAACCTTATACAGCGTACTTCCTGCTTTTCTATTGTGAAGATTACTGCTGTGTTTACTTACTTTTTTTTGGTTTATATTATTGTAAATTTTAATGCCATTTGAGTTTGGAAATGTTTTCAGTTTTTGCTAGGCTATATTCAGTTGTGATTAATCACATAATCAAAAGATAATTCAGACAGAAATTGGGTTGGGATTAGGGCTTTTTTTTAAATTATTTTCACTACTGAAAAATTTCATTGTGGGGCACCCCGGTTGCTCAACTGGTAGAGCGCGTACCAATTTGGCTCAGTCCAACCCATGGCCCTTAGCTGCCTGTCATCCCCTCTCTCCCCAACTTTCCTGTCACTCTCTCACTGTCCCTCTCTGAATAAAAGCAAAAACTGCCCCAAAAAAAAAACTTAAAAAAAAAAAAATTGCATTATTTTCTTTATTAATCAATTTATCATTTGGTCTATAGAGTATCAGAAAACAGCCATTATGGGTCCGACCAACACTCCGGAGATATTCAGTTTACTATCGTAGAAAACTAAGGAAAACACCAAATATTCACGTCTGAAACTGGAACCAGCTTCTGCATTTTTGCTTTAAAAAAAAAAAAAAAAAAAATTAGCTAAACAATAAATTGATCATCAAAATAGTTGCATTGATGTTATGTTGATTGAATAATTGATACCTACCTATCTACCTATGATTTCAGACACCAACCAGACACAACACCAAAACATAGCCAAGATATCCAAAACACAGATCACAAATCGTCTGGTTTCCACCAGTGTGTGTACTGTGCAGTACTTGCGCGTGATTAATAGTGTTTTTATGTGTTTATATTCACAGCTTGGTGGATGACCGCTGTGTCGTCCAGCCTGATGCGGGGGACCTCAACAACCCTCCAAAGAAGTTCAGAGGTAAGAGACAGAGAGAGTGGTCTCCTCTCGTCCTCCTGAGGCCTGACATCATCACTCTAACTGCTGTCTGTTTATACTGTGGGCTCTGCTGAATGTGTTATGCTGTGTTTCTTTGGTGACAGCCACAATATCTCTGCCCACTGGACTTCAAACAGGGCTGCTTTTGACAATGTTAATGGTGTGTGTGTGTGTGTGTGTGTGTGTGTGTGTGTTTGCGCGCACGCGTACGTGCTTCTGCATCCATGCATGTATTTATAGCTGTGTGTGCTTGCTCGCACACCTCATCTGCGGAGGTAGAGGCAGATGGAGAGAATCAGCTCTGATGTTGGTTTGTTGGAAAAACAACAACACTTGAAAAGCTGCTTTCCAAACAAAATCCTTGAGATGACTCTTTGGGTTTAACCCGCTATTATTAGCCCTCATACAGGAAGTAGAACTCATGACCCTCAGTTCTCAGGCTAGAGGTTTCTATCTCTGGGGAGAGGCCTTGCCTGACATTGTGCACAGAATATGGGTGTTATTGAATGCTTCTGTGGAACATGTCACAGGATCTTGTACAAAATATAAAAAGCAGTATTTTTTCTTGATGCTGCTGAATAAATATTTGATTGAAAATGGTTTGATTTGATTGGACGTTTGGTAGATAAATGATGTTTGATTGCTGAAGAAGTTACGTATGAGGAATATCCTCTTAATGCATTGTTTTAAATTTCAAGTTAAAAAATTCCTATCAAGTTCCACAGTTTTGGAATAACCTAAGGATACCTTGTGAAAGAGATGTAGCGCTGATTAGTTGATTAATAAGTTAGTCTTCAACAGAAAGATAATCAACAACTCTTATGATTATTGATCGGATGTTTAAGTCATTTTTCATGCATAAATATCATTATCAAGTTCCAGCTTCTCCTGCTTTTCTCTGTCTACTATATGATTTTAAACTGAATATCTTTGGATTTTGGATTATTGGTTAAATAAAACAAGCAGATTGATGACACAATAAAGGGCTTTTCTGACCAGACTAGACAATTAATTGGTGAATTGAGAAAACAGTTGGCAGATTTATAATCATTAGTTGCATTATATGCATTTCAAAAAAATGTTTTACACTGTTGCTTTGCAGACTCTCAAATCTTTGCAATGTTAATCAACTTGATTTTTAAGGTTCTGCAGCTCGGCTTTGATCTGTGTTAGACAGCATGTATTCCATTTGCACACACTCACACTTTACGACGCTATCTGCTGTCTCAAGGGTACAAAGAAGAGTGCGCTGTATTTAGAAAGTAGAAAGCTTTGATGTGAGCAGTGACCCACACAGCTCAGCTCTTCAGTGGGTCTCTGGTGTCCCAGGACAGGTTATCTCCCTCTAGAGAGACAATCACTGTCAGCACGGTAAACACAGAGTGCAGACTGATACGTCCACGCCTGCAGCAACATGAAAGACGAGCCTCTTTCTCTCTGTCTCTGTTGCTGTGTGTGTTTCAGTGGCCCTATTCCCTGGACCTACACAGGGAGGTTGAAATAAATGGCATCAAAAAAATGCTAGCAGCCTCTGTACTTGTCTAACAACTGCAGTTTCCCATCCAAACCATGATCACCACCCAACCAAGCATAAACATCTATTTTGCAGTTGACTTAGCATCATGGTGTTCATCTCTTTCTGCTATAAACACACTTAAAAATCATAAGATGAAGACTGATTTAATAGCATACTGTGTGTCATATCTGAACTTGGAGAGTATGTTTGTGTCTGGAACCAAAGAGAAACAATGCAGCTTTGGCTCTTTCACGATCAAAACTGTGTTTGTTTAATTATAATTGTTTGTATGGCTATTTTTGGCAGGAAAACATGTGATTGTAGTGTGGGATCCACCTACTGGCTCACTTATACAGGAAGGCTTTCACTAATCACTTTGCCTTATTTAAACTTCCATCCTCCCACACTCGGTTTTCCCTCGACTCACTTATAAAACGCATCACAAGCTACAGTTCACTCAGAGAAGGAGTCCTGTCCTAAATATGATCCACTGCAGGACACTAGACACCTTTGCCAAATAAATGTGTTAATTATTGCAGGATAAACTGTATATGTTGCAGACATTTTTACCTGCCTTAATGTTTTTTCCAACATCTGTGCAACACAAACGCAATGTGAAAACATGAAATTGTGGCTAAAGCTTTGGATTCAAGAGATGTTGCCTCTACAGCACACTTGAACATAAGCTATAAGTGCTGTTAAATTGGCTTCAGTAAGTCCTCCACCATGCCAGCTGGTCATGACCAGAAGAGGCTGATGGTACAATACAATGGAGTAAAAGTCAGGATAGACCCTGCTGCTTCTGATTTGACCCCTCTTCTTAATCTGCTTCTCTCAAGTCCTTCAGCTTCATGGAAGCGCAATACTAAACTGCTGTAGTACCCCTTTAAAATGACAACACTTATTTTGGTGTTGCCACCTGCAAATGACTTCATGTATCTAGTTATAGATCATTTTTCTCCAGAGCAGTCATTGTGACATGTGTAATTAATAAAATGAATGATGGCTCCATCCAGCTGTGTCAGTTCCTGGGTCCTGGTGTTTTGCATGCAGATTCACTGGGACACAAACAGAACCATCACTAATATTATTATGCCCACCTGTGCTTTTTTTCTGCTGTAACATGTCAAGTGTGTGCACAAAACCAGGACCCTGAAATTGAAGCAGCAAAGTAGAGTTCAGCCATTATTAATATTATTTACATCTGCACTTTTCCTACTATCCCTAACCCATGTCAAAATGTCCTCAATGGATAAATGACAGTATACTGTTTTTTTGCAGTTAGTGTACAAGAAAACAACATAATTAATTGTTTCATACTAATAGGAAATGATGCCATACATGCACCATTATATGTGAATCAAACAGGGACACTGCTGCCAGTTAAACTTCACAAAGAGAAGGCTAAATGTCTTTTTAAAGGTTTTATTTTTTATTGTTTTTTTGCAAGATCTTTCTTCTCCTTCCCACCACTGTTTGTAACTCTCAGCAGCACCTCCATTTACTTTATATATTGCATTGTGGAACAATGGTGTCCATCACCTACACACTCCAAAATGAAGGCTTTTTGATGATGCATATTGACTTTTTTGAGTACAGTTGATTTTGGCACTGACACGTCACTGTAAACACTAGAAAGCTGTTTAGAATCAGTATGGAACAGAATACCAAAATAATCACTGCTGATGCCTTTTCTGGTGAAATGCCTCACTGTGATTTGTCACAGTTAGTCTGACAACATCACAAATAAGATAGATAAATAACCTAAACAACTTTAGAATTAAAAAAAACAAATGGAGTGCTGTGAGCCACTCCTGTAGTGAGCATTATTTGCTGTACAGAATTGAGGTTGCCATAGAAAACTCTTTTATAAGTCTGAAACATTGTTAAACCAAACAAGAAACACGTTTTCCCTTGTTCAAACATCCACAAACAGTCTGGCGGTATGTGCTTACATATCTGTATTTTTTTATTTTTTTCCTCCAAACTTCTTTGGTAACTTCTAATTTGAGTCCTCTGGGTGTCCTTTGGCAACACAAAAGCTCTTCTGTCCCTCCTCATTTGGGAGGCTCTCTCAGCTGTTTGAGAGAAACACAGTTGTGCAGAGATAATCCCACTAAGTGGACGATATAAGGGCACATAGCCAGACTAGTCATGTCCACCGGGCCTTATACTGTCACTGCTGAGGTATGCTTAACATTTCCTCCCAATGTAAACACAAGCACCCTCCACACAATCACACTCTCACTCGTAAGCATACGCTGAGACATCAGGACGCAGTTGCCTTGCTTTGTATTTCACCCAGACAGCATTTGAAATACCATAACACACCTACACACAGTTCAGCAGAGTACACAGAGCTACAGTCAGAACATCCAAGGCATAGAAAGCACTGTAACATTGCTTTGTGTCAGTTTAAAAAAAACAACAACAAAAAAAAAAAAACTCTCTCTCTCTCTGATTTATACTTCATCGCTCAGTCATTTGAATGTCAGACCACTTGTCTTATTTGAAGTTGCTATGGTGGCAGTGCTTTTTGTTGTGTGTTGAAGTTGCAGTGTAAATTGAATGGTGCTTTGTTCATATGTCATCCTCTTTTAATTTTCCTGTACTGAATCATCAATCACCATTATTTGCTAATACTTTGCAAAATATTTAAAGCAGTATTTCCCAAAGCTGCAAACTTTAAATGCATATCGAAGCTTTATGCAACATAGTAGCATTGACATATATGGATAGTAAATGGATGTTGGTAATTGGCAGATTTTTGAAGTACATGATGTCCACCAATTGCCAGAAAACAGCATGTAAGGGCAATCGTTAGGGTCATGGAGCAATCACACATGCATAGTTGACTTTGGCCCAAGTCGGTCTTTATTTATCCTTGCCTCCACTTGATATGCATCACCCACTTGCCCAGAAAAAAAGGAAGATGAATATTGAAGCCTCATACAAAAATTAGATTAAAGTACATCTTACAGTATATGGGAGAAAAAGGAGGATCGGAACAGACTCAGAAATCAGAAACAAAACAGAAAGTGAGGGGTATCAGAGCATCCCTTGCTTGCACAGAAAAATGTCTGAACAACAAGAGCCATTTTTTCCTCTTGTTTGTTAGTAGCCTAACATTACCATTGCTGAACCAGTAGCAAGTGAAAACCATTTAAGCAATAGTGTCTCCTGGCTTCACATATCTGTAACTCTTGGGTTGTTTGCTTTTTAAAAAAAACTTTTTTGCCATCTTGCCTCTTATCTTAATTTCCTCAGACGTTGTTTTACTTGTGGATGCACAGCGAACATTTATACCTCATTTTAGAGCATTAACTCCTTACCACCACAAATCTGTTGTCTACCCATGCTAACCGCTGCCGCTGTCAGAGACACACTGCAGACTAACTGGGTGGTTCATCTGAGATAAACACCAGGAACCATTCTGTCTTTAGTCCCTTCCTCTCCTAATAACCGCATATATTGCTTTCCTGTCTTTTGAGGGAGAAGAGGTCTTGCAGGAAACAGTCAAGGGAAGCTGTTGTTGGTCGGCCCATTTATTGTCTTAAATGCACTGCAAGGGATTAGTTGCTTCCTCTATAATTTCTCCAACAGGATAAGAACCTTGGAGCGAATAGCAGTTTATACAATCCAGATCTTTGAGGATATTTTTGATTTCACACAGAATATAAGAAGTATTGTGCAATGTTTGTTTCTAGGTAATTCTAGGTATTGTCTAATCACGTCCCTGTTTGTGTTTAAACACAGATGACTTCTTTGTGATGTGGACATGTCAGGATTTTTCTCACATGATGTGCCTTATGACAGACAACAGAGAGTGTAGAGGAGATGAAGTGGAAATTTGAGTTTTGAGTAAATTATGTAGTTTTGTGTTTATGTACAGTACATCAAACTGAAGACTGCTTATGTTGTTGCTTTTCTTACACTATCAAAGCTGCTCGCTGATAAAACTTCCTTAAAAGTAAGTCCTCTCTGTTGGCTTTATAGCATTTCATACTTTTTATGGTTGGCGGGGCTATAATCATCTTCCAGTTTATCTTCTTGAATCTGGGGAAGTTTGTTAATGACTGAATTAACTTTTTATCAGACTGTTCGTGCCTAAAGAGCTGGTGTTTGTTTTCTCTCTGTTGCCCTTAAGAAAACCACTCATAGTAGTACTGCATGACACCATTGATATTCCAACACATAAATAGACAAGGTCTACAAAAATCATTTAAGCTCTCCTCCAGGTATGTTTGAATCCATCCATCCATCCATTTTTCTGCTGCTTATCCGAGGTCAGGTCGCAGTGCCAGCAGGGCAGGCAGAGTAGTCCAGACGTCTCTCTCCCTAGCAACATTTTCCAGCTCCTCCTGGGGGATCACGAGGTGTTCCCAGACCCAAACTCATCCCACACCCGGGATTCAGCGTCAGTGCCGCAGCCGCAGCCGCAGCCGCAGCCGCAGCCGCAGCGCTTTGGCCTGCCGCTGCTTTGGCCTGCCGCTGCTTTGGCCTGCCGCTGCTTGTCTGCTGCTTCAGGAGACCCCTGGGCCAGCCAGGCCTGAAAGGTCTCCTTCTTCCGCTTGTTAAACATTGATCTTAGGCCTAAGGTGTTCTGGTACCAAGTATACTTATGAACCACCTTTATGTTTGAACATGGTGTTTGTTATGGCCAATCCATGGCAAGCACAGAAGTCCAACAACTAAACACCTCTTGGGTTCAGTTAAGGCAGGTTGTCCCTCCCAATCAACCCACTCCAGGTTTCTCCATCATTGCCCACATGAGCCTTGAATCCCCCAGAACTATATTCTGTACCCAGTCCAAGGCACAGACAATAGGCACAGACAAAAGTCAGAGGCTCCCCCCTTAGTGACTTCTTGCATGTGATTAGTACCAAGATACGGTAGATTTGCTTAAAGGTGGTGCCAGAATCTAACACCATTTTCCACAGCTCTGAGTCAGCTGTTCTCTCAACAGTGTGTGTGCGTATGTGAGAGACAGAGCGGTCTTGTTGAGTTTGAAGAAGAGGGCTCATTTTTGTTGAGGCATGATACCTTTTTAACATGCATCATTTAACATGCTGTCATTATGAAAGTCTTCAGGCCTAACACTGCATTTATACACCGCACATGTTGTACACACGTGTTTGCACATTTTGTAGGGTTGCTTTTTTTCAGTATACTGACCAGTAAAGGGTCAATGTCCTGTCTAGTCAAGCATAAGCTACAGTACATCACTTTCCCAAATGTGAATCTAGTCATGGTCCTACACATAATGATTGTATCTGTAGTTAGAGGCTTGAAATTTAGATTAAGTCGCACAAAATGAGGACTAGAGACTTGACCTCCTAAAACATTGGACTGAATTGAAATTTTGAAATCAAAACATTTGAGTCTGAAGTTCAACCACAAAACAACGAAAAACAAAACAAAAACAAAGCTGCCTTCCATAACCACACTTTGAGAAACCTTACCTGAAGGTGAAGGTGTTCCTGCACCTGTAAAGTACATTAGTTGCCTAGCAAATACTTCAAATACATTTTTTGCATAAATTAAACAAACAATACATGAAATGTTAATTAATTAGCTTTACAGGTGCTGGGAAGTGGATTTTGTTACCCTCAGACAGGGCCAGACTAACTGTTTCCCCTTGTTTCCAGTCCAAGTGCTAAGATAAGCTAAGTGGCTATTGGCTGTAGCTTCATATTTAACTAACAGACATGAGAGTGATGTTGGTCTTCTTCTTGGCCAGAAAGTGAATAAATGTCCACCTTGGCTTTAAAGGCTTAGTTTTTAGGCTTACGCAATGGAAGGACTTTATATTAGCACTGTAAAAATACTATAAACACAGTTTTGAGAAAAATGTGCTTGTGCACTTTTATTTTAATAGTCAACATTCAGAGAACTGAGGGACTTTCATTTGGCTTGCATTTTGCATATAAGGCTTGTGACTTGAAAAAACCTGCTGGCAGCTAAAGGTGATATTTCAGTATATTTATCTTTTTGTTTTTCTTACCAGCATGCTACATTATATTAGGTTAGTGTACATGGGGCAGCCAGTATCAAAGATAGTTTTGTTTCTGACTTCAAATAGATATTTCAGAGCTGAATAAAGTCACATGTATGCGGCGGGGGTTCCAGTTGTAAAAGAGTGTTTTCATTTGCAGGGATGTTAATGAATCACTGAGTTTTCTACCCTCTGGACTAGTCCCACCACTTCTCCTGCACAGTGACCCAACAAGGAATCCTCACTCCAGATATCAGTATTACTTAGCTGACATGTTTCCCAGCTGACTGTGATTAAAGGCAAACCAATGCGAGCTGATCATCTGTCACACATGACACTCATATTTACATGTTGTGATTGTGAGTTGAGATTACTTGTAAAATGGCTTTATCAAATTATAGGGCAGCTCGCTCGTCAGACAGGAGCTTCCAGTCGACGTGTGTTCATTTTCATTTGGCTTTTACACTTGCAAGCTTGATCCAGTTCTGGTGTGAACTTAACAACTTTTTTATTTTTATGTACTTGTGTGAACAGAAATACACATTTACTCCATTTACAGCAGCGAATAGTTCAAGGTCTCACCATCTCTCTGTCCTCCCTCTCTCTCTCTCTCTCTCTCTCTCTCTCTCTCTCTTTGTCTGATTCACATTCTTTTACTCTCTTTACTTCCTGTTGTCCACACTTTTCTTTCACTTCCTTTTCTTTGCTTTTCTAACCGTATTTTGGGTCAAGCTAAAGTAAACCATATCTGATGTGAGGGGTTGAGGGGGGGCAAGAGGAAGATTTGGGAGATAGAGACCATTTACTCTGAGGGAGAGAATAGTGCATGAAATGGTTAGAGGAATTCAGAAAGAGAAGGAGGGATGATAGAATATCGAGGGGGGAAGATAGGGAGTCCCCACCCTCTTCTCTCTCCCTCTGTCATCCCACTCCCCTTCTCTTGGCTGGCCTTATTTGGTCATGTTACTGTGGCTATAGCAGGAGGGGAGAAAGAGAGAGAGAATGAGGGAAGGATGGACAGATTTTTCTTTTTTCTCCTCTTTTCGCCTTCTCAGAAAAGAGAGCTTCGGTCTGATGAGAGGTGAAGCCAGAGGAAAGCCAGGACACAGAGGGAGGAGTTGCTGGTGGACAGAAGATTAACTCTGTAGGGAAATTTGTCACACTAGCTCATGCGTATTGGTTTACTGAAAACTGAGCTTTCAGCGACTGTAAAAGTCTCTGTGTGCTTCAGTTGCAGTCGTTGTGCAGCTTGTCACAGAAGAGGAACTCTTCTGGGACTAAAGAGGAACTCTGTCATGCTAAAATTGTATCCACATGCAAATGGAGGGGCTGTTTTTTTTCCTCCTGTCGAGTTTCTACACTATCTATGAAAATGAGCAGCACAATCAGAGTCTGCTGACGACAGTAGCGTCTCATTGTTGCTGTGGTTACAAACGCTGACTCTGACTGACCGCAACTTATTGCTCTGTCACAACACACACACACACACACACAGACACGCACACACATATGTACATGCTTTCCTGTCCCTCATCACTCCTCCTTGAAACTGACAAAGGCCTTTGATCTTCATTCAGGACAATTATGGATCTGTGTTTGAAGTGCAAGCACACACAGATGCTCAGAGAAGAGTGCGTGGAAACAGTGTGTGTTTATATTTTTTGCTCCTCAAGTCTTTGAATATATCACCAGACATGTCAAAAAGGTGTCATTTATTCAGTTAATCCTGTCATGTATTTAAAAAAAAAAAAAATCTTTTGTTAAACTGTGGGTTTTGTGTTTTTTTTTTTTATGTTTTCTTTCAACTTGTTTTAGAAACTCAGACCTTTAGTGTCTGTTGGTTTTATGTTTAGCTGTGGCTGTGACGTGTTTCCCACACTGTAGTGCTGTCCTCTCCAGGTTTCACTCAGAGCGTATTAATATATTTCCATATATTGTGTAAGTATTTACAGTGTAGGTATGCCAACCCTTTGGAATGACCTTTCTGTGTGAATTGGTCATAAAATGTGATTTGATCTTCATCTCTGGGCAAACACCGTTTGCCTAACGTAATAACACGGACAATTCTTATCTTTTGTGTCTTTATTGAGCACAGCCATTCAACATTCACAATGCTGGTGGAAATAAATAGTAGGTGAACTGAATTTAATAACTGGTCGAACATCCTTTGACACCAATAATGTGAAACGAGCTCTTCCAGTAGCTGCTGATCAGACCTGCTCAATGTTCAGGAGGAATTTTAAACCAGTCTTCCTTGTAGAACTGCTTCAGCTGAGACATATTCTTAGGATGTCTCTTTTAGGGATGATATTTCTCTTCATGTCATTCCACAGCATCTCCACTGGATGAAGGTCTGGGCTCTGACTCAGCCACTCCAGCAGGTGGATTTTCTGTTGTACATTTACTTGTGATATTTAGGCTCATTGTCCTGCTGCATCGCCCAGTTTCTACTAAGCTTCAGCAGGTTTACAGCCCCACTGACATTATCCTGTAAGATACCTTGATAAACTTGGGAATCCATTTTCCCTGTGATGATGGCGAGCTGTCCAGGCCCCGAGGCTGCAAAGCCCCAAATCATGATGCTCCCTCCTCTGTACTTTACCTTTTGGGATGATGTTTTCATGTCGACATACAGCGCCATACATAGTGCTGCATATTCTTCCCAGACAATTCAACCATAGTTTCCTCAATCAATAAAACATTTCTCCCGATAGTGTTGTGTGAGTGCAGGCAACGCTTTTTTGGAGAGCTTCTTCCATGGTGTCCATGGCAGAACACCATATGCAGCCGTGCATCTGTGTATGGTAGACTCATGAACAGAGATGTTAACCAGCTCCAATGATTCCTTCGAGCCTTTAGCTGTTACTCTGAGGTTCTTTCAGATTTCTGATCATTCTGGCTTTTGCCTTTGGAGTCGTCTTAGCTGGACGCTCACTTCCAGGGAGAGTAGCCGCAGAGCTAAAACTTTTCCATTTATAGACAGTTTGTCCAACTGTGCACTGATGAATATCTAAAATCTTTGAGATGACTTTGTGACCGCTTCAGCTTTATGCAAATTAACGATTCTTGATCCTAAATCTTCTGAGATCTTTTTTTTTTTTTTTGCAAGGGATGTTTCACATCAGCAGATGTTTCTTGTGAACAGCAAACTGAAACTGTTTGAGTGTTTTTTATAATTCATTAAGTAGCTTGAACCCACACTTCCAATCTGGTTTCATTGACGGGACTGCAGGTTTGATAACTCCTGACTCTAATTAGCTTTTGTTAGTGTCATTAGCTGAGGGGGGTAACATCTCATTCCAACCTACACTGTGAATGTTTGATGTTTTCAATATGGACAAGAACAATACAATCATGTGTGTGTTATTAGTTAGAATAGATTGTGTTTGTTCATAATTGTAACTTGAATGAAGATCTGACCATATTTTAGGACAAATATATACATAAATGGAGGTAATCCCAAACAGTTTACTTACTTTTTCTTGGCACTGTATCTTTCTATGTCTGTTTATGTCTCTTTTTTTCTCTCTGACTCTCTGTATGTACCAATCTATTCTAACATCTGTCCGTCTTCCTCTACAGTGTGTCTTTCTTTCTCTCTCTCTCTCTCTCCACATATCTCCATATCTATAGATGAATCTTTGTCTGTATTTATTTCTGTCTCTTTCTCTCTGTGCAGACTGTCTGTTCAGACTGTGCCCTATGAACCGCTACTCAGCCCAGAAGCAGTTCTGGAAAGCAGCGAAGCCTGGAGGGAACACCGACACAGTGCTCCTCAACAAGCTCCATGTAAGTCAAGTGACGACATAATCACCTCCCGGCGAGTCACCACAGACCAGAGCGATACACACAGACCTGTCCTCGAGGCTCGCAGGGTGAAGAAAGGGAACAGAGTTAGAGAAGGCGAACTTCTTCAAAAGTTTACATTTTTATTTTGCAGTTTCGATTTGAATGAAACTGAAAGCATGGCTGCACAGTGAATGTAAAGAAATGTTGATGCTGTGCACATCTTAACAGCAGGTTTCAAAGGGATTATGTATATTTTCTGAGGTAGAATTTTAAAGTCCTTTTATAGACATCTCACTCCTACTGTCCTACCTTTCTGCCCTCTACACTCTCCTTTCTCTCTTTCTGCTGTGGTGCAATACCATTTAAAGCAATCTGCTATCTGGCCACACAGTCATAAAATGGAAGATTACAATCTCTTGTTCGTTTCTATGGAGATGTGAGCCAGAGTTTTCAGTTGAAGCTCCTCTGTTGAAGTGTAATTTCTTTTGGCTGAGAACATTACTACTCTGTTGCTCAGCAAACCAATCAGATTACTTCTCACCAAATGACTGTGTTTAAGTGGTATCAGTGAAAATTGTTGTGTGAGGTGCTCTGTTTTCATTTTTTAAAACACACCTCTTTTATGTGTCCGTTGCTTCACAGCATGCAGCTGACCTGGAGAAGAAGCAGAACGACTCTGAAAACAAAAAACTACTTGGAACAGTAATTCAGTACGGGAATGTTATTCAGGTTTGTTTTTCAGATGTAGAAATCATCTGCTTGGTATTTATTCTGATAAACTTTGTTGAGACTACCACAGAGTTTTTGATTAAAATGAGATTACCCTGAAATAAGCCAGCGATGGAGGAAATTCTCAAACACCTCACGCCTCAGCCTGAGTGCACCTTTAGCATGTTCCCCAATATTAACTCTTAAATAAAAGCAAACCAGTATTACCGCCCCAACAAATAAAATACATATAATAAAGTATACCCTCTAATACATCCTGAACAGAGAATACTTGAAGCTGCCTCCTAAGACACACTAATAATGAAACAAAAGCAGCTATACTTCAACAACATGCACGTGCACGCATATGCACACTCTTTATATAAACCACAAAAATCAATAAATTGCCCACAGTATATATAGTAAGAAGATGAATTTCAGTGAAATCGCTGTGACTCATCACAGAATGACACTACTTAGCAGGCGTCTCAAATACAAGCTGCTTTCTTGTAGTCAGCACACCATTAGCAGCACTTCTTCCTCACTTTAGATTTCAGTGTGTCTAATGAATTTATGTGTCTTGTTGTCTTTTCTCCCACTGTATATTGTCACTGCTCAGCTCCTCCACCTGAAGAGCAATAAATACCTGACGGTGAACAAGCGTCTGCCCGCGCTCCTAGAGAAGAATGCCATGAGGGTGATGTTAGACACTGCTGGAAATGAGGGCTCCTGGTTTTACATACAGCCCTTCTACAAACTACGCTCAATTGGGGACAGCGTGAGTCATCATTTGTATAAGTATGGTGCATTGTGGGCATGCCATACTGTATTTGTCATTCAAAATACAATTGCTGATGTTATTTTTTTTTTATTATAGCGGAGTTACTAATTTGCACTTACAGTAGTAAATTAGTACTATAAGGTCAAAGCTGCAGGATCAAGGTGCAGACACCGAGGGCACAGGTCTTCTTTGCCACCCTGATCCCCATTCTGAGGCATGTATCCAATCACATCTATCCCGGGATGGAGCTGTGCCAACACCCAATTGGTGTTTACCTGGTCACAAAGCTCTTGTTGGCAACCGCTCTTCTTCCCTGCAGCAGGAAGTAGTGGGCCGGTGCCCAAGGACAAAATGAACCATGGCAGAGGCCGAGCCTTTCTACTAAGCTCTTCTCAGAGTAGGTATGGCGTGAGGCCTAAGCAGCAGGCCCTGCACAAAAATAAAACTTGAGTCAGTCCTTACCTGCTGAAAATAGCGAGAAGACAATGACATGCGGATGGATACTGAGGTTCACTTATAATTGCCTACATGCATGTCAGAGATTCAAAGTTGCGTATATGATGAATGTGTTGCAGTGTCCTTAGAGAAGATGTACAGTTGGTGCTTCCTTTCAGTACCCACTGCCTAAATAAAAGTAAATCTTTTGAAAAAAATCATTGAATACACTTAAGTAAAACTCAGTAAAATAAAATGCACAAGACGAGAGTGTTTTCATGAAACATCAGGGTCCTGATGGCTTCCTGCCGTTCCACCTAATCCCCACCTTACAGTCGGCTGCTCTGCTTGTGCCAGGACTACAAAGTATAACGTTTGTTCTTTTATGTTTCACATTTTTGTGTTTCATTTTGTGATGGCAGGTGGTGATCGGGGACAAAGTGGTGCTGAACCCTGTGAACGCTGGTCAGCCACTCCATGCCAGCACACACCAGCTCGTGGACAATCCAGGATGCAATGAGGTTTGGCTGAGCCAGTGCAACTCGTCTTCACTCCTTAGATGCTTCTGTGGGAGTTTCTGCTGTTCAGAATCTAATTATAGCTTCTTTTTCCTCATAATCTCTGCTTGGTTATTAGCTGCCTGATAAGAAACAGTAAGGGATTGTTCCTCTGTCCTCCTGATTCAGCACAGTTAAGCAGCAGGCTAACGCTAACACAGCATCTGGTGGATTGTTTCTCTCTCATAACACTAGACTGCTCTGGGTTACTTAACAACATTACTCATTTTTCCTGTTTACCAACAGTGACATATGTCACATGGTAAGAATATAAGCTAAAAATGATGCATGTCATCAAGTAGCAAAGGAACCAAGTTACAAATCTTTTTCAGTTCTGGATTGACATGCAGTAGTCAATCCTAACACTGCAGTTGTTAAATTACTGTTTCTGCTGCCTTAGTTATTGTGCATGTAAAAAGTTTTAAGTTCTTAATAAATATGCATAATAAATACTATAAATATGTACTTAAATTCACATTTGGTCGAGTTAGACAAGACATTGATGTGTAGAACAGTTTATAAAGAAGAGTCATGAGTAACTTAGTCTGTGTTTACAGGATGAGGAAAAGCATTAAACTCCACAAACACAAAGCCATCCCTTGAACTTTTGCAGTGTTGTGTCAATGTTCCCACTGTGCAGGAACGCTGCCAGGAGATCGTAGCTACAGTCACGTCAAATTGTTTGTATGTTTTTCAGGTGAACTCGGTCAACTGTAACACCAGCTGGAAGATTGTCTTGTTCATGAAGTGGAGCGACAATCAGGAGATCATCCTTAAAGGGGTTTGTCTCACAGCAGCTACCAAACAAACACATTATATACAGACCTATCTGTTTAGTAGAGCATTACATGACACAAAACACATTTTATAGTCAGTACAACAGATAGAGATGTCTTTTTCTCAGATAAAGTAGGTCCAATACAGCACAACTGAAATCACTCATGAGAGAACTAACTTGCCATTTTGTCTCAATGAAAAAAAAAAAGTTTTTCCATCTGCAGGTGCTGCTTAATGACCCTCATTAAGAGCTGAATGTTTACAAATGAGACTGTTTTATTGGTTATTCAGCAGCTTGTTACGCCAACTGCAGCAGCAAAAGTGCTCCTCCAAAGTGTTTGACAAAAACTGTGAATGTACCAGACTAATCTTTAGCTATTAATCGAGCGAGTGAAACTGGTGTCAGACCACATTGATTGTCTACAAACGTCTAACTTTCAGTGGGGAGTGAATATCAATTAGAATAGGTTCTGCTTTATTACAGGGAATGTATTTTGTGGAATATGAAACTTGCTGTAGACCTGCTAGAATAAATATTAGCTTTTTAAAATGTATGCCTCAGACCTATAAGTTGGTTTTAAGGTGAAGGTGAATACTGACAGTAACAAATCTTCTTCTTCTTCTTCTTCTTTCCAGGGCGATGTGGTACGGTTATTTCATGCAGAACAGGAGAAATTCCTCACATGTGATGATCACAGAAGAAAACAGTATGTTTTTCTTCGCACTACTGGACGGCAGTCAGCTACCTCGGCAACAAGCAGCAAAGCCCTATGGGAGATCGAGGTGAGGAGGAATATTTTTGGAGTTGGTTTTGCTGATTGTGTACAGCAGTAAACATAAAAACTGCGAGAGTGTTTCCCAGCACTTCCTTATATCAGCGCTGGTGTAACATTTTACCGCTGTGTGCTCCGGTATCAGGTTGTGCAGCATGATCCGTGTCGAGGGGGGGCAGGATACTGGAACAGCCTGTTCAGGTTCAAACACTTGGCCACTGGACACTACCTGGCTGCAGAGGTTAGTCCACCGCAGACACTGGAACAAGGAAAAAATCAATCAAATCGATTTAACCAAATACATTTATATCATTATATTGTATATTCACTTGAATGGGACCCCACTATACAGTATATAGATATATTTTAGGAACTATCGTTGTTGCTTATGGTCTTTACATTGAAAAAAATGTTGAGAAAAAGAGGCAGAATAGAATATTCACTGTTTATTTCACACAGTTACTTAACTGTGAAGCAGCTTTTAAGACAAAGAAATTTAGACTAAATGATCGTGTTACATGAACTCCAGACAATATCGAGACTAGCTTTTCATTGCAGGAGGTGAACCACTTTGCGTTTTTGCAGGTGAATCCAGAGTATGAAGAGGAGTGTCTGGAGTCCCGCTCTTCAGTAAGTAAGCCACACTGAAAGACTGGTCTGCATAGTGGGTTTAAGATTTATATATATATAATATATATAACCCTGTAACATATAATATATCTCCAAGAAGTGTTGAATAAATGACTTTTCAGAATGTATTCATTATCTTCAATACAACAACAATATTTAACTACTGTGGTAAAGCCAAAGTGTGGTAAACCGCTGGAAACAATAGTAACAGTATTTACAATGTTACTTGTAAACTCCTTGGTAAAATTCTCTGAACTATGGCTTCAACTGCCCACAAACAAACTCCCAGATGACACCCTGCATTGTTTTTTTCCCAGACTGTGAGTTTGTGACTTTGGAGACAACATGTCCCTTGTTATATATCATACATTATACTTTACAGTAGTAGTATTTACTGTGAGTGAGAAGGAATGACATTTCAGTGACCAGCAGATGGCAGCCTTGCACTGTGAATGCGTCTTTCAGTTATGGCGCATCAGTCCTTTGCTCCCATTGCTCAATGAGCAGACTGTGGCTTTCAACATGAAGGTGTTCACATCTGCTCACCAGGCGCCAGTGACAAGGGAACTGGCTCTCAGTCAGTCTGCTCCTGAGCTTACTGCCTTGCAACTACAGTAAAATATAATAATCATAGTCAAATAAACCTAAAAATATACCCAAATAAGGTGGAGTATGGCAGAGGTCCTGGGCAAACGAAAACCGCCCCCAGGTTATTGTTCTGACTATTTTCATTATAGTTGAGTCCTTTTGCAAACAGGACTCAAAATTAAGAAAATAGAAATGCCTAACTAACTTAACCAAGATATTTTCTTAATTGTGTCTAGTCTAGAAATCTACTTGAAGCTAAGACTGATTTGATGAAGTCGTTTTGTCATTTGTCTTTTCTGCCGACCATTATTGGCTTATTGAATTAAGACTGTGAGAGTTAACTTGGAAAATTCAACTAACAAAAGAAAAGAGTAGTTGTGCTCCATTACAGAAATCCCCTCATCTGCTGCATTTCATCCTCCCTGTCTTGAGTTAGCTACTAGAAATCTCTCCACGGTAATTATTGTTAACCTTCTCAGTGACATACCTGACCCCTGGTGATCCTGACACACAGACACACACACACACACACACACACACACACACACACACACACACACACACACACAGGTTTTTTCATGATGGAAATTTCTAATCAGACTGTGTTTTTTGACCTTTCCCTCCAGCTGGACTCAGAGCAAGAAGCCTTAAGAGCCCGTTTGAGAAATGTCCAGGACAAAGTCATGTACACCCTTGTGTCTGTTCCTGATGGAAATGACATTTCCTCCATATTTGAGCTCGACCCCACCACCTTAAGAGGGGGAGACTCACTAGTGCCCAGGTAGGAAGGCCATAACGACATGTTGGTGAAGTGTTTCCAGCTCAGACCCGTGATACTACAGATATGACTGTAAAGAAGGACATGGTCTATTCCCTGGTCCGTCACTCTTTCCACTGATCACCACACAGCACGTAGGGAACTTCCATTGCATATTAAGTCGTCATCATATGGTTGCAAAACAATAAACCACGGTTAGTGTGTGTGTGTGTGTGTGTGTGTGTGTGTGTGTGTGTGCGTGTGTTAAAGCTTTTTAATTTAAGAGAGTGTTTGACTTACTGTTACTCATGTTAGGGGGGTTATGCTGGTGGAGTTCTCGTGTATGCTGGTGATGCAAGCGAGGATATTCACACTAACACATTGCAGTAACTACAGATAAGGCTTTTTGGCATGTGTTGGTGAGAGCAGATGTGTTTCTGCTTGTTTCTAGTAAATATGGATTTCTTGTGCATCTGTGACAAATTAAACATGGCACAGGCTCACAGTATTTTACAAGAAGTAGTGTGACTTTCACTAGAGTATCTCAGGGAAGAGGAAGCTGTTGTAAATTCACACAGCTGTGATGTGTCCATGTGAGCACATCAGGTCTTGCTGCAGCTTGAAGTTAAAGCTGTCGTGCTTCTTGTAAGGTGATGAGTGGGTCTGCGGAGGAGGAGTGTGATGATTGAGAATAATACTTTAAGTGCATTTTGTTGTTAATCCTTGTATACTTTTACCCCAATTATTATCTTTTTTAACTTGTAATAGAGTTTTTCTGCTCTTACTTAAGTAGGAGATCTGAATACTTATTCTGCCACTGACTATCTTGCAACATGAGTTACGAGTGCAGACAGCTTGAGTTTATATTTGATTCTATAATGTAAATAGATTGGTAGCAAGGATGTCTGCACATTTGAGGGACACTCAAGAAGAAGAACAGTGCTCTGTGCTCGCAGTTATTTGCAGTATTGGAAACCTTTAATTGAAGATGCTGATATGCCATTTCAAACATTACCTGTTTCACGAGTCGGCCTGTACTGTCCAGTATTTATTTATGTTCTGAAAACAATATGCAAACAGTAATAACTGGAATAAAATGTGTTCTCAGGAACTCATATGTGCGCCTCAGGCACCTGTGCACCAACACATGGGTTCACAGCACCAACCAGCCAATTGACAAGGAGGAGGAAAAACCTGTCATGCTGCGTGTGAGTGACAGTTCATATGCATTAGCATGTATATCACTAGTGAGCTGTGGCAGCTTTTGTCACGACTACATGTGCACATGTGTGTACATGATGCTGAGGTGAAGCGCTGCTGTCTGGGATTATATGATTTTTATGAGTCACCAGTAATAAAAATCTAAACCAACTGCTGTCAGGTGAAAAAGCACCTGTGCAAAACCCTCCTCCCTGATGTGAAATCGTTGGTGTTTTAGAATTGAATATAAAGTGTCATTATCCATGGCCAAAGACCACTTTTGAATACTCAAAAATATCACACATTTCTCTACTAGATGTCAAAGTTGTCCATTTCTTTTCTGATTCAAGATTGGCACATCTGCACTCAAAGAGGACAAAGAGGCTTTTGCCATTGTGCCTGTCTCCCCGGCTGAAGTGAGAGACCTTGACTTTGCCAATGATGCCAGTAAAGTGTTGGCCTCCATTGCTGGAAAGCTGGAAAAAGGCACCATCACACAGAATGAGCGGAGGTACGCGTTGTGGTGCCAGCTTACCAATTTGTTAACGGGAAACAGTATAGTCACAAATTATTTCTTTGTGTGTCCGTGTGTTTTCATGTACAACCAGAGCGGTTACTAAGCTTCTGGAGGATCTGGTGTTCTTTGTTGTGGACATTCCCAACAACGGGCAGGACGTTCTAGAGATCATGGTCAACAAACCGAACAGGGAACGACAGAAACTCATGAGAGAACAGAATATTCTCAAACAGGTGATGTCTAAATACAGCAAACATTCTGAGCACACTCTGTGGATGACATTTTCCATTGAACATGAACTGGTTTCAACCTCACTGAACTCCCCTCAACCCCCTCTTTTAATCTTTGTAACTTCAGTAAGGTTACAACTGTCACAACCTTATCTGTGTACTCAGATCTTCAAGCTGCTGCAGGCTCCCTTCACAGACAGTGGGGATGGCCCCATGTTACGGCTGGAGGAGCTCGCTGACCAGCGTCATGCCCCCTTCAGACACATCTGCCGCCTGTGTTACCGAGTTTTACGTCATTCTCAGCAGGACTACCGCAAGAACCAGGTAGTTTGTCAGCCCTAAAACTCTTCCCTACGTGTACTGGCACTGTATGACATGGGCATGTACGTGCCACTGGAGTTTGTAGAAAGGTACAGTCCATATTTCCTTGAGTAAATCTAACAGTAAGTGAAAGATACTCTCTCTAAAACACATTACGGTGTACTAGTGTAATGGCTCTATCATCTTGTTTTGCTCAGACTGGTTATCTCTCTATCCTGCAGGAGTATATTGCAAAACAGTTTCGCTTCATGCAGAAACAGATCGGCTATGATGTCCTGGCAGAGGACACTATCACAGCTCTGCTCCATAACAACCGCAAGCTGCTGGAGAAACATATCACAGCTGCAGAGATTGACACGTTTGTTAGCCTGGTCCGCAAGAACCGAGAGCCAAGGTCGGTCTGCCTGTCTGTCTGTATACCACGTACAGTACACGATGACCTGGCTAACAGACAGAATCAAAGATAAAATCATTTGATAATAATTTATCATTTTAATGATAATGTGTTAAATGCATCTTTATACCCTGATTATAATGCACATGCAATGTCCTGATCACACAGTATATCCTCTGCACATGAATGCACGCATAACAGTGTAAACTACCATAACCAGTAACTGACAAATAAGGCATTTATTTTTTAACATAAATCTCTGAACCTGGTGATCAAATAAAAAGTGTATTGAAATGTGTGGCCGTTTGAAATGACCCACTGATACATTATTCACTCTGGAAGGTTGTTACAGTTGCAGGCTGACTCTGGTGCTCATCTTACAATGTTTTTTGTTTTTTTTTCTTTTTTGTGAAATGGGTGATTGAATTGCGTTTATCTTGTGTGTGTGTGTGTGTGTGTGTGTGTGCATGTGTGTCCAGGTTCTTGGACTACCTGTCAGACTTGTGTGTGTCAATGAATAAGTCCATCCCTGTGACACAGGAGCTCATCTGTAACGCAGTGCTGGATCCAGCTAACGCAGACATCCTCATAGAAACAAAGTGAGTACTGTTCACTACTGTAGGTCTGGAAATAGCGTTTTATAGATAGATCAATAATGAAAATAATTGTCAGTTACAGTCCTGGTGGCACCGTATTAGTAAAGGTGTGTGTACATTTTTTTTTTTTTAACAGCTTCTAAGATGTAGTCTCTGTATCTTAATACTAAACAATGCTTATGTTGAAATTTTGTCACAAATGTTTTCCCTCAGCATAACAAAAAAAAAGTTTATTTGTTTTATTTTCCTCCTCCTTTACCCACTCTTTCTGCAGACTGGTGCTATCGAGATTTGAGATCGAGGGTGCGCCGCTCGGGGAGAACTCTATTGAGTCGGAGGAAGATGAGGAGGAAGTGTGGTTGTTCTGGAAGGACAGCAATAAAGAGATCCGCAGTAAAAGCATCAGGGAGCTGGCCCAGGATGCAAAGGAGGGCCAGAAGGAGGACCAGGAGGTGATCAGTTACTACAGGTAAGAGGATACTGGACTTTGTTTTTCCATTTGGTTGTTTGAGATAAAGGAGATAATGATAGTCGCCTATCTGAGTCAGCTTATGGTGCTGATGACTGTATGGATCCCCCGTGAGGGTAAAACAACTTGCCTGAGTCTGTGTATATCACCACAGGTACCAGCTGAACCTGTTTGCCAGAATGTGTTTGGACCGCCAGTATTTGGCGATCAACAAGATCTCTGGCCAGCTGGACGTGGACCTGATCCTGCGGTGCATGTCGGACGAAGACCTGCCCTATGACCTGCGAGCCTCCTTCTGTCGCATGATGCTGCACATGCACGTAGACCGTGACCCCCAGGAGCAGGTTACGCCTGTCAAATACGCACGACTCTGGTCCGAGATCCCCTCAGAGATCGCCATTGACGAGTGAGCGGATGGACAAATTTACCACATGTTCATTGTAGAATATCTCTCTTGTGTAGTGAGCAACATTTTGTTCTTCTTGTTGTTTTTGTGTGTTGTTGTAGCTACGACAATGATGGAACATCCAAAGATGAAATTAAGGAGCGATTCTCGCAGACGATGGAGTTTGTGGAGAACTACCTGAGAGATGTGGTATGTCAGAGCTTCCCCTTTGCGGACAAAGAGAAGAACAAGCTCACATTTGAGGTCAGTCAGACTCACTCTGTACACATCATCCCACTCACATCATAATCGTCACATTATAAGGCTGACATTGGCAAACCAATTTAATGCATTCATCGTCCTTGTTTAGGTGGTAAATCTCGCCAGGAACCTGATTTATTTTGGTTTCTACAACTTCAGTGACCTGTTGAGACTAACCAAGATCCTGCTGGCTATTCTAGACTGTGTCCATGTGAGCACAATTCTCCCTTTCAACAGACTGGACAAAGGAGATGAGAGTAAAGGTATGAATGCCCAGGGTGGTCAGTGGAGGTCCAAATATTTCATGCACATGAAGCTGATCTCTCTGTGTGTGTGTGTGTGTGTGTGTGTGTGTGTGTGTGTGTGTGTGTGTGTGTGTGTGTGTGTGTGTGTGTGTTTCCAGGCAGTAACGTGATGAGGTCTATTCATGGTGTCGGGGAGCTGATGTCCCAGGTTGTCTTGAGAGGAGGAGGCTTCCTTCCCACGACTTCCACCAACAGCTCAAATGGTGGCGCAGTCAAGACTCAGACTGAACCAGAGAAGCAGGACATACTGGTCATGGACACCAAGCTCAAGATCATCGAGATCCTGCAGGTGAGGGACATGCAAGGATATACTTAAATGCACATTACAGCATACAGTACATCAGAAACAGTCCTTCCATCCTCCAAAATATTTCCATAAACCCGCTGTTGTTTTCTATCCTGTCCTGCAGTTCATCCTGAACGTCCGCCTGGACTACAGGATCTCCTGTCTGCTGTCTATATTTAAGAGGGAGTTTGATGAGAGTAATTCCCAGAGTGAATTATCTCTAACTGGAGCAGCGGAGGGACCAAACAATATGCCAGGTCAGATTAATATATGGCTTCATTTTATACAAATGTTGTTGACAATGAAATGGACGAAAAAAATATATATATTTTTGTGATTCCAGGGGCTTTGGATTTTGAACACATAGAGGAGCAGGCAGAGGGAATATTCGGTGGAAGGTAATAACAGTCTCGACAAAGAAAGATTCACAAGACTCACAAAAGAGGATGTTGTTGTCATTGCGAGTGTTTTTTTCAATGCCATTTTAGTGAAGAGAACACCCCACTGGACCTGGACGATCATGGTGGTCGCACCTTCTTGAGGGTCCTCCTCCACTTAACCATGCACGACTATCCTCCTTTGGTGTCCAGAGCCCTGCATCTGCTCTTCAGGCACTTCAGCCAAAGGCAGGAGGTTCTGCAGGCTTTTAAGCAGGTATCCTGACAACTCATACAATAACCATTTGTATTCCCGTAGGCGCACTCGATTGTTTTCATACAAAATAAGCTCATCAACTATTCGTGCTTCACTCGCAGAGATGGAAAATATTCAAATATTAATATTCATATATCCGTAACAAGAGATTGAGGTACTGTTCTGTGCAACTGTGACATACAGTATACGCAAATTCATTCACAGTGGCATTCCAGTTTGTCTGCTCCGTACTCCGAATTGCTACATAAACACTCAGCTACCAGTTTATTAGGCACACCCATCTGAAACTGATGCAGCTCTGCAATAAACCAAAATTGTTGAAACTGTTATAGAGAAGTGTTGATTCAACTTTGTGGTCATTTTGGAGGATGTAGGTTTTTAATGCTGCCGAACTGTAATGCTTCACACAGAGAGGTGGTTCCTGTTACTGAGCCTACCAGCGCTGACATAAATGGCATAGACAAAAAAAATAGAGACACCTGTCAGTATAATGCAACACAGCTCGACAGCACCACAAACCACAGTCTTAAGAACAATCATACAGTTGAATCAACACTTCTCTACGACAAGTTTAAACAAAAAAACTGAACATTACAACCTTCATGGAGGGAGGATTTATTACAGCATTGTTGTGTTAGACTGCATTCGTTTTTTCGCCAGGTGTGCCTAGTAAAATAATAGCTGAGTGTACGCATCAATAGGTCCAGTTGTTGGTCACCAGCCAAGATGTGGAAAATTACAAGCAAATAAAGTCAGACCTGGACCAGCTGCGCTCTATTGTAGAGAAGTCTGAGCTCTGGGTGTACAAGAGGCAGGGGCCAGATGAAGGCATGGACGCGGGAGACGGGCTGTCCACCGAGCCAGACCATAAAAAGGTGCAGTACGCTGTACATTCAAAAGAATCAAACAACACTGTAGTATCTTAACTAGAGAGAGGCTTTGTTCTCTGATACACTGTGTCTGATTTTCTGCAGGGAGAGTCTGGGGGCGCAGACAAACCAAAGAAAGCAGAAAGTACAAGCAGTTACAACTACCGAGTGGTGAAAGAGGTAACTATCTTGCCTCTTTGTATAGTTAATATGTATCACGGATTATGTTGTATAGCCCTGGTGCAGAGGCTTATTTTAATCTCACTTCCTTGCATTCTGCTTCTCTCTCACTTTTCGCTGTCAGATCCTGCTGCGGCTCAGCAGGCTGTGCGTCCAAGAAGGTTTGTCGGGTAGGAAGAGCAAGAAACAGCAGCAGAGGCTTTTGAGGAACATGGGGGCTCATGCTGTGGTCCTCGAGCTCCTCCAGATCCCCTATGAGAAGGTATCTGTGGCTTTCAGTGAAACGTTGTTCAGTGTACGAGCGGGCAGATCTTCACATCAGCCATTTTCACCTCCAGGGAGAAGATTTGCGGATGCAGGACATCATGAAACTTGCCCATCAGTTCCTACAGAACTTCTGCGCAGGAAACCAGCAGAACCAAGCCCTGCTGCACAAGCACATCAATCTGTTCCTCAACCCAGGGGTGAGCAGTCATGCTAGATCACACACCGCTCAGTACTAAAAATCTCTGGTCTTATTGCATCTCCCCTTTTTTTCTTATGCCCAGATTTTAGAAGCTATCACCATGCAGCACATCTTCATGAACAACTTCCAGCTGTGCAGTGAGATCAATGAGCGCGTGGTTCAGCATTTTGTCCACTGCATTGAAACACACGGCCGCAACGTCCAGTACCTCAAGTTTCTGCAGACTATTGTCAAAGCGGAGAACAAGTTCATCAAGAAGTGCCAAGACATCGTCATGGCAGAGGTCAATCCTCGTTGCCACACTGTTCATTTCCGCCTCTTTGTGTTTCCGCTAGGCTACAGGCCCCTGATGTAATGGTGTATATTTGTTTCTCCCCACAGCTGGTGAATGCTGGCGAAGACGTTTTGGTCTTCTACAATGACCGCGCCTCCTTCCAGACACTGGTCCAGATGATGAGATCAGAGCGTGACCGCATGGATGAAAACAGTCCTCTGATGTACCACATTCACCTGGTGGAGCTCTTGGCTGTCTGCACTGAGGGCAAGAACGTCTACACAGAGATCAAGTGTAACTCCCTGTTACCACTGGATGACATAGTGCGGGTGGTAACACATGAGGACTGCATCCCTGAGGTGAGAGCAGCCTCAGGCAAAGACGTGCTGAGGATTGAGCAGCAGTTTGAAAACATGTAGCCAGTTAATTAGCCAGTTAGTCACCCAACAGAACTGGACTATTGCGTAACACCTTTTATTCTCTTTATATTTAACCTTGGAGCTTTTGCAGTGTGGCTACTGTGCAATGAAAAGGTTGAATTCATTGAGCGCTATTGAAAAATCATTGTTGATGGTTTGATGATTTTTCCCACCTTGGAGCCATGTTTTTTTTTTTTTTTTTTTTTACATTAAACTTAACCATAACCTTGCAGGTGAAGATCGCCTATATCAACTTCCTGAACCACTGCTATGTGGACACTGAGGTGGAAATGAAGGAGATCTACACCTCCAACCACATGTGGAAACTCTTTGAGAACTTCCTGGTTGATATTTGCAGGGTAAGGGACAAGCAGCAGCTCTATGAAAACGATAACATCACTCAGGAAATTAGAAAAAATGACTAAAATACGATGAGCAAATTTTGTTATGTTTTGGGCTTTTCCAGGTGTGCAACAATACAAGTGATCGCAAGCATGCGGACACCATTCTGGAGCGCTATGTGACGGAGACAGTCATGAGCATCGTGACAACTTTCTTCAGTTCCCCCTTTTCTGACCAGAGCACCAGCCTGCAGGTATGTGATTGCAACCACATGACAGCAACAGCTGCTGTGCGAAACACTTGGCAAAGGGAGTTTAAAAGCATGTAGTAGCAGTAGCTTTGAATGAGACAGATGATAGATGGTTGAGCACCAGGGGTTCATCTCTCCGGATATCTTCATGTAACTTCCATCCTGTTAATCATGTCAATGCTTTAGGTGGCCATCAGAAAAAATGTAAGTACAGATTGAATTGTATTAGCTTCCCCGTGTAATTTTAACCAAATAGTGCGACGCCTCAGAGAAACTCCTCCCTGAAAAGCCTGACTCCACAATCAAATCATCCTCTACAGTGATTTTCATACGACATGCTTCCCTAAGAATAGATAGAATCAGTGCTTCCGTGAAGTTTCTCAGAATGTCTTCTTCTGACCGACATCATTGCGAGTGGTTAAGGAGAATGAATGTTCCCCTTTTCTTCCTGTTTGTGTGTTTTAACCAGAATTGTATTAGTTATGCTTTAGTAGAGCAAATTGCACATTACTAAGTTAAAAGTTAGTTGTGATTGTTGCCATCCTGCTGTTGTCATTCCATTGTAGATACACAACAAAGTTCCCCTTTTAAAATATAAGCAAACTTTCAAAGATTCATAGGAATAATCTTTTATTCACAAAATCTATATTTTCATGCTCTGTTAATAACTTTATAACCTGTCCTTTGTTCGAACGATAATGCTCCTCTCAGTCGGCTCCCAAAGCTCTTCTGAACTATCATCTCACACTCTTCTCAAACAAGACGACATTGCTTTGCAAATATAAGTAGAGCGCTATACATGTCTCCAGAGTTGACCGTTGAAATGTATAAAGATGTTTTTGGAAGTATGTGCATGATGCATGTTGATTATCCTCTGTGCATGTTTATTTTCCTCACTGCTTGTATCCTCTGCTGCAGGCGTCTCTGTTGGGGAAAATATTTCAGGTATTTGTTGCAATTTAATTCAGCAGGGAAAACAGAGCTGGGTGTTAGAGAGTCTTGTTGGGTCTTTACCTTGTTACCTTGTTATTTGCTGTATGTATGTGTGAGCCATCTGTCAAGGAAGTACAATAGAAGTAATTTTCACTGTGCTCAATTTGGGTAAATGTCTGCTCAGGGATTGATGGGTCTCTTGGAAAAGTAGCAAATCACCACTGAGTCCGCATGCTGGTCTCACTACAGGTGCTGTCACTTGTATCATAGACACACAGAGGTGTGTGTGTGTGTCTGTATGTGTGTGTGTGTATGGTACTAAAACGCAAATGGTCCAGACCATTGGTGCTGACATCTGATGGATGGTTATCTTTCATTTTGTCACAGAACATTTTTCTGTCTTTCATGACTTGAGAAGTTACTTGCAGCCTGATAAATATAATAATCTGCAGCCACTCTGCCTTTTTCTTTTATCCTCCTCTCAGACCAGGCAGCCTGTCTTTGTGCAGCTGTTGCAGGCAGTGTTCAGGGTCTACCATTGTAACTGGCTGATCCCAGTCCAAAAGGGCTCTGTTGAGAGCTGTATAAAGGTGCTCTCTGATGTTGGTAAGATCAATACAGTACCCATCTCAGCAGTCACATCAACTTCTAAAAAAAAATCCTGTCTCACACGGCCATACTTTTAAGGTCTAAATCAGTGTGTGTGCTTGTGTGTACCTGGCAGCAAAAGGCAGAGCTATAGCCATCCCAGTGGACCTGGACAATCAAGTGAACAACCTGTTTGTGAAATCCAACAACATCGTCCAGAAGACGGCCATGAGCTGGAGACTCTCTGCTCGTAACGCTGCTCGCAGAGACTCTGTGGTGACCGCTTCACGGGACTACAGGAACATTATCGAGAGGCTCCAGGTACAGTAAGAACAGGACATTCAGAAAGTGTTCAGACCCCTTCACTTTTTTTTTTTCTGGACTTTATGGCAGAGTGGCCAGATGGAAACCTCTCCTCAGAAAGTTGCCAAAAAGCTCAACCTAAAGGACGCTCAGACTGTGAGAAACAAGATTTTCTGGTCTGATGAAACCAAGATTGAGCTGATTGGTCTAAATTCTAAGTGTGTCATGGCTGGAGGAAACCAGCCATGACACAATCCTGTCTCTGATCTCTACAGGCAGTTACTTACACCTCATGACTTGGTTTTTGCTCGATGTGCATTATCATCTGTGAGATCTTAGGTGTGTGCCTTTCCAAATCATGTCCAATCAGCTGAATTTACCACAGGTGGACTCCAATGAAGGTGTAGAAACCATTTCAAAGATGATCAAGAGAAATGGGAGACACCTAAGCTAAATTATTACATTATAAATTACATTTAAGTTTTTCCTTTTTAATAAATTCAGATTTAGATTTTAGCATGAGGCTGCAACATAACAAAATGTGAAAAAATTGAAGGCGTCTGAATACTTTCCCATTGTACTATATGTGTGTTTATTCTTCATTCAAATTTAACAGCATTAAGGGTGTTTTTGTTGGCTGGACTGTAGGACATTGTGTCAGCTCTCGAGGACCGTCTCCGTCCCCTTGTCCAGGCTGAATTGTCAGTCCTGGTGGACGTGCTGCATCGGCCAGAGCTGCTCTTCCCTGAAAACACAGACTCACGCAAGAAGTGTGAGAGCGGAGGTTTCATATGCAAGTAAGCAATACAAATATCACACATATGAGTGACATATGAGTAAGTGTGGTTAAAAATGAGGCCTATGAAACTAATGTCCATGTGCAGGCTGATCAAACATACCAAGCAGCTGCTGGAGGAAAATGAGGAGAGACTGTGCATCAAAGTTCTGCAAACGCTGCGAGAGATGATGACAAAAGACCGGGGTTACGGAGAGAAGGTAGGAGAAGCTGCCAAGCGCAGATGCTCGACTGTCACAAACATGGTATGACTGAGTATATACTGTGCATTGTATAAATACAATCACTGGAAATATATTAGAAATTTTGTTGCTCTATTTTTTTCTAATTGATTTTGTGTATATGTAGAATTTCTATTAGGAGAAAGGTGTCAACTTTTAAGGAACTAAATAACTGAACTAAATAAAAGAGCTTTGTGGTTTTTTTTTTTTTTTTTAGCCTACAGCTCATATTTTTACTAAATTGTTTTTCACCAGAAGACCAATCTTTAATACTTTAATTGAATGGAAAATGCAGAGGTAATCAAAACACAAAAACAACAATATATAATTGTAGAAAACAACAATATATAATGTAGATATAAAGTATGTTTTCATATATGACAATATTCGTATTCGTATATATATATATATATATATATTATATGATTTAACAACATTAGACACACATATACTAACTGCCAAGAGTACCCTTATTTTGAAGGGACTCAGCTTGTCCCTACAGTCACGTTCACCTCAGCAGACACTAAACTAACATGTCATGCTGTATCATTGACCTCTGCTTCAGCTTCCTCCTTCTAACCCCTTCAACCCTCTGTTCTCTTTCAGCTCAGGGCCTTTGATGATGAGATGGATATGCCTAAGGTTGTTTCTCTTTTTCTTGTATTCATGCCTTCGTTCCGCTGAGCCCCTGTCTGTTATGTCTGCGTAACACTAGTAGTTGTTCTGTAACTGTACTGTAGCAGCTGCTGTGGCTGTGTGCTGTAGTTAGCTGGGGCTCTAGGCACAGCTGGTAACAAATAGTGGTAGGCCGGTTCTGTCTTCCACACCTGCTGCACTATCTGCCATAAAACAGTGTGTAGATCAACTGAAAATGGTGAGAAAGAGGGAGAGAGAGAGATAGGGAGATGTGTGCTGTGGCTGACTGCATGTTGCTCAACAGTGTTGTGTTATTTCAGGTTCCAAGGTGAGTGAGTCACTTGCTGGCTGGGCCAGCTGCCAGTTCTGTGTGTGTTTCTGCTCAAAGTCCTCAGCATGGACTTTTACATGCCCTACTTTTTTGCCAAAGTGGTCACCATATCAAGAAAAGGTTATTTTGGGACGTACAGTATGTTAACTTTGATTCTAGTTTTCACATTTTATTATTTTGCACTCACACATGCAGCATGGAAACAGATAACAGATGTGAAAAGATAGGTCAACAAGTACAGGCTTATATGAATTACAAAAGAAAGACTCATAAACAAAGCAAATAAGATAGCAAGCTCCTAATAGAATATAGGTTGGTGTTCCATATTTGTGCATGTTTAACAAAAATAACATAGATAATAAAAATCAAAGTAATAAAGCCATAAAAGCCATTTCACTTCCACTTCCCTCTCTTTTCTTTTCATGTAGGTGTTGTACTGTCTCAGTCAATGTTCAGCTTTTTCGTAGGGTGTTTCCCTTGTATCTTTTGTAGGCACCAATAGGGGGCACTGTGACTGTGTGCGCGCTGTGTACATGTGGGTATAAATGAAGGTGTGGGGCTGTGAGGGGCTGTGGCAGTCATTGAGGCTGTGTCCTAGTTTTCCTTGCCTGCAAGCTGCACGATTCCTGGGCCCCTGCCAACTCTGGGCTGAGGTTACATAAGAATCAGGCTTTTTTTTTTTTCCTGGAACTCAGCCCCTCCGCTGATGTGTGACCTTCAGCAGTAATTGCCAATAAAAGTGTGGAGGAGCTGTTTACCCACACTGCTGCTGTGTATGTGCACGCCCGTGTGTGTGTGCTGTGGTGTGTGTGTGTGTGTGTGTGTGTGTGTGCTGTGTGTGGTGTGGCGCTGTGCGTGCGTGCGTGCGTGCGTGCGTGTGCGCACCTGTGTGTGTGTGTGTTTGTGTGTGTGTGTGTGTGTGTGTGTGTGTGTGTATAAATGCAAGTTGTGAACATGAGGGTGAAGGGGTGGGTGGAGGTCTATTTGCATGAGCGTGTGAGAGAGAGATGATCCCCACACACACCTGTTGCGTGTTGTATCTCTCTTCTGTCTACACATGAAAAGCAGCTCTGATGTATAAGTGGCAGTTGAGTTGAAACCTGTTTCTCCCGCCCTGTGCACCAATCTTCATATTTATTGTCCCCTCTCTTTCCCTTTTGGCCTCATTAAATCACTGTGACACAATTCCTCAACTACTCCAAATAGTCCCCACTTCCACTCACACCCTTTCTCACATGGATGCAAACACACACCCACTCTCTCACTGTGTAAACTTAATGAAGTCGGCTGTGAATGTTTGCGTAGGTGTGATATGAAAGTGCGTAGTTGGCTCTTGTCTCCTCTGTTGCCCTTTGAGTGAAGCAGAACAGCGTAAGGTGAATATGCAAGCTTGTTTAACAGGAAACTCTGGCTTATGTGGGTCACATGAAGTTGAATTATAAAGCAATGTTCTGCACAATAGATAGATATTACAGGCTTTTTTTTTTTTTTTTTTTTTTTAAATCCAGATAGCATGAGATGTATTTTTGACCTCTCCAGTGTGTGCATACCACCCAGTTGCCAAATGTCAGGGAGGTGATTATCAGCTAAATTCATTGCTCTTTGGTTGTCAGTTATGTAAGGGCCAGAGGAGTTCAGGATACACAGTGTCAGGCTCTCCTCTTCACCTGGTCTCTCGTGTGTGTGGTCTAGTCAAAGCAGTTATGCAAGCCCTCCGTGTTGGAAAAAAAGTCATGTTTCATCCCTTTCACCTCCCTGTTTGTTTGCTTGGCGAGCTTCTCAGTGGACAGATTAAGAAGAAAAAAAATCTTCCTCTTTCCAAGATAGAATCTGGCGCAGTTTTGGTTTTTTTTTTTTTTTTTTAATTTACTCAACAATTTCCTCCCACACTCGCAGCAGTATGTTTCCCACTCTGGTCAAGACAGACATTCATTTCTACATTTCTGGTATAGAAGTAGGTCAACTGCAATGAAAACGACAGATCAGAGTCTTTTTGATTTTTTTTCTGCTTTTCTGTCTGCATATAACAAGCGAGTGGTAAACCCCAGGGTTCATGTCTTTCACCTCTGGTTTAAACATGACTCAGTCTCAGCCTGCAAAGACATGTTTATTTATGCATATTCAGAAGAAACACCTAAACATAAAGAAGAATGAACTCTCTGCATGCGTGCGCACATTTATTTTCTCTATTGTGGAACTGAGAGGTGTGAGACTGATCAGGGGTTTGCCCCAGGGAGTTTCCAGTTTGGTGGAATGCACTGTAGTCAGGGCGGATGTGGCAGCTGTGAGGGGTTTCTCTGCGGTGTCTGTGGTCAGACTCGGGGACGATTAGCTGCACACTATCTACTCTGATCAGCATCATGCTTCGTGGTTTGATGTGGTGACGGTGAGGCAGTGTCCACAGACCTGTGGAAGAAGCTGCGCCTCCAGTTCGTGAGCCCCCTGACCTGCTGCTGAACTCTGCCCCACTCTGTCGTCTTCAGGGTGGAATAAAATCAGTCGTTGTGCTTGTGAAAAGTGAGAACGACATTTTAGAAATATTAGAAATTTATAGTAACAAAGACATTACTCATGAGTGAGTGTATTCTGTATTTTCCCTTCCTTCTTTCACACCTGTCTGTCTGTCACTTTCTCTTTTTCATTCTCTGTCTGTCTCATTCTGTTTTGCCCCCACAGACAATTCTCATATTCCCTATACTAAAGAAACACTGAATAAGTATTGTATCTGAAAATATATTGTCACAAAACTTAAAAAAATTGTCCTGTTTTTACAATATCACCACTGATCTGATGTTAGCTGAAGGGACATGTACTTAAGCTTGCACTGGTGTTTAAAGCCCCTCATGTTGCCCAACTAAATGTTCAATCTTCTCCATTTCATGTCCGCCAAGCGTGGCTTTCCTTCCTTCGAGTACAGGGTATTTTTAGACCCCAACTGACGTGGAGCTGGTAACTATGCTTCCGTTCTTTATGGCAGCCTCACCGAACACCAACCAGCATCACTTTTAATCTCTGTGCTTGGTTGAGTTGGTAAGTCAAAAGGTGAACTTCTAAGCGAAATCACAAACCACTGGTGTTAAAGTCAAAGTCAAGTTCTGTTTGATTTCATCAAGTTAAACACATCAGATGTGTGACTACAGTCTGACTGATGTACCTACCACAGTCATTACATTATATACAGGAAACCTGGTAGCAGACCATATTTGGTGCACACAGGTGCAAACTACATACCAAAAGTAGACCCGGTATAGATACATACTGTACATCATGTCCTGGACCTTAACTGACAGAAAGATTAGTCCAACTGTCAAAGTGTGTCAATCCTCACTGTTAGTGTGTTTGTTGCTCTCTCTCTCTCTCTCTCTCTCTCTCTCTCTCTCTCTCTCTCTCTCTCTCTCTCTCTCTCTCACTCTCTCACTCTCACTCTCTCACTCTCTCTCTCTCTCTCTCCATATTCCACTTGCTCTCTCTATCTCTTGCCCTCTATGTTTTTGGTGACAGATGGCCACTGTAAGCGGCTCTGTATCACTGGTTTAGTGGCCTGGTTCCTTTTGGGGTTATTATGTAACTCTAACCCCATCGCCCCTCGCCTCTCCTCTCCTCTCCTCTCCTCTTCCATTCCTGCTCCTGCCCCTCCTAGTGTGTCTTTTTACATAATGCTTTATGTGGAGCATTGCCCTTTACCAGTTTCCCTTTCCCCTGGTGGACACACACTGGTGATAGATGTAGTGAATACAGCAAAATGTTTGAGAGCTACTGAGGTAACCCAAAACGCTGCATATCTCTTTTGTCTACATTTGATTATGTGTTTCATCTTGTTCATATCATGGCTCAGACTGAGAACAGCTCATATTGTGATTACTCATCCCTGACTTTGAATGACAGTTACAGTGTGATTTCAGTTTTTGCTCATTTTTTTTCTCTCAATTTTTGTGTTTCACTTAAATGTTGAAAGAATAGTTAGACATTTTGAGAAGTCAGCTTATTCTCTGTCACTCTGTCTGTACTAGTCACTGTACCCTGCCAAGAAATACCCTCATAATAGTGCTTAGTACTTACACCAAGATCTCCTAATTGCACTGAAGCTAAAATGTTGCCCCTCACTTGGAAGATGCTTCTGCATGCATCTGCAAGTATATGTAAATGAATTTTAATAAAACCACAACTTATTTTGTAAGGATTAAACAAACTAGACATGAATTGTTAGTTGGTGAGCTTCAGGAATGCTGGTAGGTAGAGTTTATTTTACCTTTGGAAAGAGCCAGGCTAGTTATCTCCCCCTGTTTCCAGTCTTTATGCTAAGATAAGCTAACAGACTGCTGGCCCCGGCTTCATATTCACCATACAGATAGGAGAGCTGTAACAATCTTCTCATCCACTCTCAGCAAGAAAACAAATCGGCTTACCTCCCAAAATGTGTAACTACTCCTTTAAGACAGCAACTTGGAAACTGAAAATCAACTGAAATGAAGGACAACAATTAGCCATCTTAAGTTAAGCAAAAACACTATACAGTGATGTTAAGGGAATTCCGAAAATGAACAAAAGATCCAATCACACTGTACATGTCCTTTTTAAGATGTTCTTAATAGTATTGATAGTCAACACTGTACACCTCTCCTGTCTCTGCTCTCTAAACCTACAACCCCAATGTTTCTATCATGGCAGTAAATGCATGGCAACTCACCCATAGCAGACCTTTGCATGGCCACTTAGAACAGCTGAATGGCTAACATGATGTGGTTATTAATCTGACAATTACCTTTTCTGTGCTGCATGAATACTAACCCTGTGTTTGTATCTGTTGGACTACTGTGCTCACGCTCCTCACTGCACCCAGCAGCTGGATCAGAACCAGCCTGAGAAGCTGTTGGAGGACCAGAAGAGGGTAGGTACTTACAACAGCATGGCAGCTTACTGAAACTAAAAGCTCCACTACCACAGAGACTGATGGTGAGATAACCTATGCTTTTGAAGGAAAAAAATAAAATAAAAAAAAATCACGTTTGTTACCTTTTCCCTGCTCTTTGTGTTTCCGATCACTCTTCTTCACTTGTTCAGATACTGTAAGATCTGACCCCTTGGCTCTCAAACCCAAACAAGCACACAAGGAATGTATGCCATAACTTTCATGCTATATTTTTCTCTGCCTTCTTTCTCCAAAGTTGTTTATGGTAATGCAGTGACTTAACATAGCCTCAGGTGTTTCTATTTAAGAGGCTGGCTCTAATATCGATATTCCAGAGTAACAATATTGATTAGAGTTCATCAATATATAATTATCGTCTCCAAGAGAAGAACATTATTCTGCAAGCAGGTATGTTCAGCGGCTGCTTACGTGTTGATTAAATGCCCCGAACAAGAAGTCAGCGTCATTGGCTTTTTATTCAGTGCCCTCGTAGTTTCTGCTAATCCTTGTACAGGTTTGTACTGACAGTTTATATAACATCCAGACAGGACACCATGAAGGTTTGGCTCATGACTCAAGACTTTCAGAAATAGGGCAGTATTCTCCAATGAGACCAGGGAGTCATCCTTCCGACTACAGCTGATTGTGCTGTGCTGTTACACACAGTACATACAGTTGATTAACCTCCTGCATATAAAAGATGAGAGTAATGTTCTTCGCACCTCCTACATAAACTAATCCTGACCTCAAGAGCATAACTATGGCAGCAGAGCTTACATAACGCCGCTGTTGTCTATCAAGGACCACCCACAGTAGACAATGATTTGCACATAATCACGCAAAAACCTTCTCTTTCATTTCCTTCACTTCATCCCATGGGAGGTCTGTCAGGTAGCGATGGGCTGCGGTTGCCATAACAACGGCAAAGTCGTGCTGCCGGCTGCTCAACAGTGGATGAGTCACAGTGTGGGAGGGCTGGCCCCAGGTCTGTCTAAGTGAAAACCAGGACCTCACATTGTCACTACACAGAGTCACTGCTGCAGATGATAACCATAACAGTGTTTGCCGTGTGGGTGGTAAATGGCACAAACTGTAGGTTACATCTGCAAAACGTTCTCGCACGGACGTTTAAGAATTCTTTAAATTAAATATTTGAATTGGAAATTTGATATATAGCTGCTGCATGTATTACAGAGCGTGGTCGGAATGGCAGGCAGGCATTCATTTTCTGAGGTCAAGGGGGTGTTTTAGTGTCTTTATGAAGATGTGAAATACGCAGTATATCACTGATGATGCATGTTTCCCTGTTATACAACATCTCCTCGCTCCCCATTGCTGACATAACGTCATTACATCTTTCCATTTCTTTTCCTCTCATAGGGCGAGGCACTGAGACAGATTCTGGTGAACCGTTACTATGGTAACTTCCATCGGAGCAGTGGGCGGAGGGACAGCCTGACGTCATTTACGAATGGCCCCCTCAGTCCGGTAGGACCCGGCAAAAGCCAATCAGGTGGGACAGCGTGACTGTTGTTGCGCATCTCCAACACCGAGCACAGACGGTTGCTGTTAATTTTTTACAGCAGGAAGTGTAGTTTAGCTAGTGCACACAAAGCCATGAAAACACTGATTTCAACATCTCTAATTGAGCTGATGTTTCTGTGAAGTATGAACCCAAAGGCCTCTGCCAAAGAGAAGTTGCTGCCAGTAATGAGTACAACTACTATCAGGGGGTAAAGTCTAAATTAACCTTTTCCTCTTGGTTCGCCAAAAGTGTGTTCTGCCCCTGAAGTCGTAGTAAAGCAAGGTACTCTCAATAGTGTTATATAAGGATGGGACTCTGTCTGGCCCTGAGCCGGTTATCAGCTCCAGAGTTGTGCTGCAAGCTGCCCTTTGAGCACGCAGAGCACAACACTCTTATCACTACCTGATAACATGGTCATTGTGTTATTATCTGCAGTCAAAATACTGAAGTTTGTATCTCTGCACCGTGTTTCTCCTTATATTCGAGCTGTTGGTTCTCATATGATGTGTGTACGGTATGATGTAATATTTAATCAGTATATAGATTTTACAGGACATATTGGTGCCAATGGTTGTGTCTGTTTTTCATATAAATTTAGTGCCGCCATATTGACCAACTAACCAGATTGGCTTGTATATGCTGTGGCACATATGGCACATATTTTCACATTCAGTGTAGCGTGGGTATGACACCATAATGTTTGCATATTATGTTTATTATACAGCTGTGATGATGATCGCCCCAGATGTTGAGATGTTTAGACAAATATTTATCTGAATTGGCAGAGAAAAATCACCTTGGTTCCCAGTTCACCATGTCTCCCATGTGCACCAAGACGTTGGCAAACTTCCAGGCCACAGGAAGTAAACTCCCCCACCCCCCCACAACCCGTCCAACCCTCCTGTGAGCTCTACTTTTCACTGTTGCTAGGTGACAGACTGCTACTTCCTGTGAAAACAGCCTTTGCACCTGTTGCAGAAACAAGAGCCAGGCTGAGAATTCCATATGTGCCCTGAAGCTGGGGCCTCGGGGGAGGAGGGGGATGCAGGCAAAGTCGTGCACGATGAATTCCATAACTGTACAGTTACACTGGCTCATACAGGCTTAGCATCGCAGTAGTTGGAAATCTTAGTGAGCTTGTGTCCTGTTTAAGTGAAGTATTGGATGTCCTGGGTCAATAAATCGCTTGCTCTGTGTGATTAAAGGAAAAACATCGCTTTACTTTACTTTGCTGTGTGCAATGTTTTGTCAAATCTCAATATCAAGTGTTGCAGCTTCAAGCTTTGTATTTAATATAAAAATAGACTTAAGCCAAAAACTGTTTTGTTGTGAACCTGAACTAACTGTAGTATCCTTTTTATTACAGTCATTTTTCTTTTTGAGTGGCAGCTCAAATAAGAGAGCAATTATAAAATAGCCAGATAAATACTGAATTTATCAGGTTTCTACATTTATGGATACTCTAAGAAAAGGTGCAAGTGACTAAAATATTACTAAAGCAAGACCAAAATTATTTTGTGTTGTTAACACATTAAATAGCTGACTCAGGATTATCATGCTGTTTTTGCAGGGAGTTTTGCCATCCTTAATTTTGACACTGAAAAGTGCACCTGATATACTGGATTCTGATTTGGCTTGTTGCCTTGTCTCTGTCTCTCTGCAGCATTAGGGGGGCCTGGGGGCCTGAGTCGTGGGGAAATGAGCCTGGCAGAGGTACAGTGTCACCTGGACAAAGAGGGAGCCTCTGACCTGGTTATTGACCTCATCATGAACACTACGAGTGACCGAGTCTTCCAAGAAAGCATCCTCCTGGCTATTGCATTGCTGGAAGGTGGAAATACCACCATCCAGGTCAGTTAACCCCAAATTTCCATCGGAGAATCTGCTGTGTATTGTTGAACAACTGAACTGTTACAGTGCAAACTCCATATTTCCCTATTCTGCTTACTGTAACTGATCCGCAGTCTTTTAATTGAATGGCCTGTTATCTTTGTAAAGGGTCAGCTGAACCTGCAGTGAAATGGTAGATGATCAGTGAAAACAACACACTGTGTCATGGATGCAAGTTTTCATTACTCGAGGATCTACAGTATGTGGGTCAGTGTGCCACATGTACGTTACCAGGGCGGCTCTTCTCCCCCTCATATCTAGCAGTATATCATTTGGCTCAAAGGCCGTGCCAGCTGCTGTTGATGTCAGTAGTCTGTAGATCAGTATATTATAAACTCCATTCATTTTTTTCTCACTTTAGACACTTTTAGGTTTGCATTAGACAACCTAAATGAATCCTATTTCCCTGTTTGCTTTAACCTGAGCTAACTAACCTCCCTGTCTGTTGCTCTGTCTGTCTCTCTCTCTCTCTCTCTCTCTCTCTCTCTTTCTCTGCTTGTCTTTTTCACGTCTCTGTCTGTTGCTCTGTCTGTTGATCTCTCCGTCTTTCCGTTCGTCTGTCCGTCGGTGTGCTGTTGTGTAAGCACGGGGCTTGCATAATCAGATTAGAGCGAGGAAGCCACTGTGGCAGAGATAATGCTTTGGCTTCCCACGGCTGCTGCAGAGCTACGTCACGTGATCAGCCCGTGTTACATAAGGCCTGTGTGAATGAACAATGAGGAATGTCTCAGCCTTCAAAACATTCCAGCCTCTCTCCTGCTCCCTCGCGCTCTCTTGCCGGCCCAAACTGGGTCATGCTGGGCCTCCGGAACTGGGGCAGTGGGGAGAGAGGGCGGAGGGACGGGGGAACACAGAGGGGATTGAGGAGAAACTGGAGCTCCTCTCACCCTGGCATTCTTAAGTTTGTTCTGAAAAGGGAGGTTTCTTCGCAGGAGGAACTGCTCTGTATACAGTGCTAGAAATGTACCATATAGTCCAAATATTTGTGCTCTGTAGGTTACTGGATGAATTCCTTAAAATTGTCAACAGGCTGAGTGTCAGCAAATCCTGACTTTTATCACAGGAATCTGCACTTTTGTTTTAAAAAAAAAAAAAAAAAAATTTACTGACAGCTTGATGCTTGAATCCATAAACCGCCAAATTGTCCATGTTTGCTGACTTCTCTCTTCAAGAAAGCACACTGTCTTTATTTGTCATGCCCAGCTGAGCACCTGTTGGGTCTTGGATATCTTGTTCTCATGTAACACAGTTAACTATTTACTCATGACCTACATAGCACACAGAAATAAACCACACAGAATAACTGAAGATTGCATGCACATTCACTCTCTAACACACACACACACACACACACACACACACACGCTCGCTCACTCTCCTTTTAATGTCATGCAAAGCGAATGCGTAGATGTCCGAGGAACTTTGATATTTTGCAGGCAGTTAGTGCTTTCTAGACTCGCTGGCTCCTCACGGCTCCTCGCATTCCAGTTTTTCAGTGACGGCTGTGAGAGGGTTCAGACAGCTTTAAATTGTGTTGTGACATGGCGACTTGTGACATTTCCCTTGTCAGCCATCTGTGCATGTGACCACATAGCATGCTGTTCTGTTTCCCTCCAAAATACTTGCATTGCAGGCACATTCAACTTTTATTGTTATAAAAAAACAAACAAACAAACACACAAACAAAAAAAAGACAATGGGTGTAGACACACTCTCATTTAGCTGGAAAAATGACAAAGAAAGTGGCTGATCTGAGGGAAGAAGGACGAGGAAAAGCAAAGGAGGAAAAGGACTTGGAGGAGAGCAGAGACGAGCAGCAACTCCATTTGGTTTGCATGTGGTGCTGCCCGACATGAGAGGGAGGGTGAGAGGGAAAAGGGAGCACTGGTATAAATAGCTGTTACATAACATCCCTTTGTTGATGCCAAGTGGCGGAACGGAAGGAGAGAAGGGAAAGCGCTATGACCTTGTTTTTCAGTGTTGTCCGCCCCCACCTCATCCCGCTCCCCTCCGTCTCATTCCACTCAGGGTTTGTCTCCATGGATACAGACAGGCTCTGTGTTTACCCAACACTACAGGGAGCCCCTGAATTGCTTGTCCCTCTCCTTTTCTCCCGTCCCTTCATCCTCTTCTGTTACTATCACTCCGTTCTCTCCTTGACCACCATGTGCTACTTCATCCATAACGTCATCCCTCCATCATGCTACCCTTGTCCTTGCTTTTCAAGTGCTATCAAAACACAGATGGTGTCTTGATACGACAGCACAGATTTCGTTGCAATTGTGTAAGGACCAGCATCGAAACACTTCAGAGGCAGAAACGTGGTTAGACATGAAAGTTTAGGTTTTCGCTTCCGATTCATTGTCAGTAAAACGCAACCATATATACATTTCTAAAGAAACCAGAAAATGAAAGTTTGCTGTAGTGTTTGTCTTTACTGTGGTGTTCCATCTTTATGTACAGGCTTTGTCTTGGTTTCAGTGACTCACTTGACCCACTCAACTCAGCTCAGTTCTTAAAAACAGGCTGCAAAAAAAAAAAAAAAACACTTTGAGTTTGCTGCTGCAAGTGAAAACTTTCACTGTGGGACAAAATCATTAATAACTCTTGACCAATACACTCCCCTCCAACCATCATCAATCAAGCAACTTACCTCTACCGCAGTGAAATATAATAGCTCAGCTAACCCTGATCCATAAGATGAAATACACCTGCTGGCATGGTGCTAGTTCTGCCAAGCCTGCACTGTGAGCCCGCCTGCACACTGAGACTGAATGCAGTATCTCTAACCCGGGATATCCTCGAGATGAGAGCTGCGACATTAATGAAAGGATGGGCAGTGGAAAATGAATGCGATTACATAAGAATAAAGTTGGCAGACACAGAGTTTGGGAGAGAATACTGTATTGCAGAGCATGTGTGATATGTGGGTGTGTCCTCACAAAATTGGCATGTGCCTGTGCCGGAGACAGCTGACCTAGTTTTGAGAGTGTAAAAGTCAGTGGGTGTATTAGTGTGTGCGCTCTCCAGCTTGTGTGTGCTTGTACTGTACAAGTGTGTGTGCATGTCTTTGTGAGTTATGTAATGGTGAAAGGGGTGGGGGGGTGGGGGTGAGTGCTCTTCTCTTCTGTTTGCTCCGGTCTAATTGATGTGTGCTGTCCTGGCCCTGGGCCCCATGCCTCAGCCACTACGCCCTACCCCCCACCCCCCACCCCACCCCTCACAGGTCCACGCTTTAGCCGCCTGATAGAGGACAGAGTTATGTGAACAGAGACAAACAGGCATGACCATTACTGCCCCTTCCCACCTCAGGTATGCCGTGAGTTGTGAGCTGCGAGTGGGTTGCCACTGCGGTGCAGCTAATCCCCTCTCTGCACCCTCCACTCTGTCATCAAGTTGTTTATTGTGCGATGGCCTTGCTCGGCAGCCCCTCCCCATGTCGCTATCTCCTCGTCCCTGAGTGTTGGCAGAGTGCGTACGTGCAGGAGGACTGTTGCTCAGTGGTGGAGGGCCGGGGTGGGGCACAAGGCTCTGGAATCTGCTTCAGGGCACAGGCGCACAGTTATGTCATTGTTTCACTAGAAGAAGCACGGCTTCAAAATTGTGTCAGCTCTGCTTTGTGTTTTGTTAATAAGCTGCATACGCCCTCTTGTTTGGCTTCTTAACTGGTTGGTCACTGTTTTTATTTTTCAATGAAAGGATTTAGCAACAGTATGTTTAACATTACATTCCAATGCGCATAAACCTCTTAGTACATACACCCGCAGACAGTGTCCTTGTAGAAGGAGAAACAAGGCTTGTTTTGTCCACTTTGCTTAACAATTTCCTTGTGACTATCATTTATTTGTTTCCTCCACTAGCCCAGTTTTACATTTAGACAGAAAAGGCAGATGGTTATGTAACAAACTTTGAGAACTGGCCTAGATACCGTCTGATAACATTCTCTCCCTCCCTATCTCTTGCTCTCGTTTCCCCTTGCTCAATCATCTGCTTTTCTTCTCCTTTTTTACTCCCTTATTCCCTCTTTGGTGTCTGTCTTTCGCCTCTAGCTTATTTTCTTCTACCCCCTCTCCCCACCATCTCAGTTTCTCTATCTGTGTAATCGGGCCAGGCTTCTCCCTCTCCCGTCATTTCTCACCCCGTTAGTGTGGTGAGGCAGTCTGAACTGGCCGAAGCTGTTCTATAGGCTGCAGTAGATAACAGCTCTTACATAATCAAAACAACAGCCCTGTGGGTTGGGACTCGTTGTATGCATTGCGCTCACAGGCTCGAAAGTGCTTTAATTCTGCCTGACCCCATTCCACGGCAGTAACTGCAGCGTTTAAACCCCTCTCATCTTAATAAATCCAGGCTTGTTTCTTGCTTTTGAGTGGCTCCAGTCAAGACCATGTTGCTCATGTTGAGTGACGATCCATTTTCTACTTTTAGCTGAGACATTTCGGAGGAAACATTTGAGTATATAAGCATATAGACTAGATACTTTAGGCCAAGTCCATGTCCTCTGTTCCAACATCATGTTAGCCCGTTTTATCCTCAGTTCACTGCTAATCAGTTGCATAATGCAGACTTGGAGGGGAAAATAAAACCCTTACCTTATTATACATGACATGTTTATATTAGAGCTGAAACCAGTGATTATTTTCATCATCAATCAAACAGTTTTCTCTTGTTTTCTTTATAAAACAACAGGAAATTGTAAAAAAAAATTTTTAAAAGAAATGTAATTTTCAAGACTCCTGTGTGATTTGAGGGTTTTGTTTTTTCTGACCAATGCCTAAAACCCAATGATATTCAATTCTCTTAATAAAATACAGAAAGCGGTAAAATACTCACATTTTAGAAGCTAGAACCAGAGAATCTTTAGTGTTTTTGCTTGAAGAACGATTGAGATGATTAAGTGGTTATCAGCATAGCTGCAGACTATTATTCTGGGGATTGAGTAATCGACTGATGGTTTTAGCGCTTGTTTTATACCACCACGTGTGAAACCTAATGAATTGCAGCAATGATTTCTCCACCGCACCTTGCTACCATTTTTATTGTGCTCAGCAGACATTAAGATCAGTAATCTCTCCTTTCTCCTCCTGTTCCATGTGTCCAGCGTTCCTTCTTCTGCCGTCTGACAGATGACAAGAAATCTGAAAAGTTCTTCCGGGTTTTCTACGACCGTATGAAGCTGGCCCAGCTAGAGATCAAAGCCACAGTGACAGTAAATACCAGCGACCTAGGAAACAGGAAGAGGGATGACGACAGCCAGGATAAAGATGTCCCTGTCCGCAAAAAAGGTCGGAGGTCACTCGTCATTATCTAATGTATTAACCTATATAAGGATGTAAGCACCAAAACATGCTAAGGCAAGCTTTTTTTTTGCAAACTAGAGACTTAAAATTTGGTTGCAAAACCAGAATAGAAGTTGATTTGTGGTGTGATGGTTATGTGGGTTTCAACTGTGTCCTTAGTCTCTCTTTGGTGCCTGTGTCTGTGTAGCCAGAGACTCAGCCGTGGTCATGACGGAGGATGTGAGAGAGCAACTATTAGAAGCCTCGTCTGCCACCAAGAAGGCCTTTAACTCTTACCGGCGTGAGGCCGACCCTGAGGACCACTTCACCTCAGCTGACGGCCAGCCCAGCGCTGGGGACAAGAACCAGGACGAAGGAGAGATGAGCTTCGTCATCGTCATCATGCAGCCTATTCTTCGCTTCCTCCAGCTTCTTTGTGAGAATCACAACCGTGACCTGCAGGTGGGACAGACTGAGGATCAGAGACTGCCAGTCTAGACACCCATTAGTCAGGGTCACATTTCGCAACAGTATCTTTCTTTATCTTACATCCTGTACATGAATGATTTTGCTTCTTTGCAGTGAGCTTTGGACACTCACTCTTTTATCAGTCATTATTTGTATGAGAGGTCATGTCTGACTTGAGATGACCTCTCCAGTACCTCTTTATTTATAGAGGTATGAAAGTCCCTCCTCCACTTCTTGTGTTCCTGTGCTCACACAGCCTCCTTCTAATTTCTCTCCCTCACTCTTTTGCTCATCCTGGAAAGGGCGGCCTTCAGTTCAGTCAATTCCAGAGAGAACGCAGCTGGAGCACTTTATTGTATTGAGAACATTATGTAAACCAAATAGTGATGTCTGCAGATGTTTTACTTTATAATTAACATAATTGTGCAATTTTCGTCATACGATTTCTTAAAATATTATTTCATCTTTCATCATTTCATCATACAGTTTGTAAAGACTCAGCTGGTCCTTTTTTTCATTAATTTTTTTTTTTTTTGTGGTTCATCTCTTGGTCTCTTGGGCTCCTTTCAAAAACAAGATGAATATCTTAGTGGCAAAGCCAATTCTAATTAATACTCTTAAATGTTGAAATAACATTTCTCTCAATTACTTCCATTCTGAGAGAAGTCAGCCTTGCAGAAATAGTTGGACTGTTGGTTCAAAAGTTCAGCACTGACCTCATTATCTTTCACTTACTCAGTGTCTCTCATAGTTTAGTCAAGTTCAACAGTTCTGACACGGGTTCAAAAGAAGTATTGACGCCAACTTGCTCTAATTTTTAGCCTTTAATGCTTTGTACTTGTATGTGGTTTCTATCACCTGCCGACCCCGCTCGCTTTTATCTTCTCAGAACTTTCTTCGTTGGCAAAACAACAAGAACAACTACAACCTTGTGTGTGAGACTCTGCAGTTCTTAGACTGTATCTGTGGCAGCACCACAGGGGGTCTCGGCCTGCTGGGGCTGTACATCAATGAGAAGAACGTGGCGCTCATCAACCAAACTCTGGAGAGTCTCACAGAGTACTGCCAGGGCCCCTGCCATGAAAACCAGGTATACAAGAGAACTACGCCACATTACTAAGTCACCTCTGGCCTCTCTTATACATTTCTCTTTCTCCTATCCTTCCAGAATTGCATTGCCACCCACGAGTCAAATGGTATTGATATCATCATCGCTCTGATCCTTAATGACATCAACCCACTTGGGAAAAAGCGGATGGACCTGGTGTTAGAGCTCAAGGTGAGTCGGCTGGGCAGGTGTAAGTGGAGTCGAAGAAGGACCTACAATTTTCTTTGAAACTGGGGAATGAGTTAAATCCTGGTTTGGGTTTCAAGCCAAAAACTAAAAAAAAACAAAAAAACTGCAGTAGTTTCCTCTCACAGCAGGATGGAATATCACTAACAGGCTACAAGTATAAGAGCTGGACATTCATTCGTCTGCGCTGAGCTTGCTTTTGTGCATGCCTGCCAAGACAAATAGCAGCAGAGTGCATTTTCCTCGAGCACCATGGTTTCTGGCTGTTTTCCTGTTTTCCGAAGAAACTGAGTTTAAGTTCTTATCTCGGCGGCTCTCTTTTCCCCTGCCTCCTTTCTGTCTTTTTTTTCACTCTCAGAACAATGCATCCAAGCTGCTGCTCGCCATCATGGAGAGCCGCCATGACAGCGAGAACGCTGAGAGGATCCTGTACAACATGAGGCCCAAAGAGCTGGTGATGACATGATGCGCACCTTTTTTGTTCCTTTTTCTCAGCTCCTTCTGACGTCTACAATGCAACAGCTGCTGAGTTTTGGGCATGCGTGTGTGTCTGTGTAGGTGGAGGTGATAAAGAAGGCCTACCTGCAGGGAGAGGTGGAGTTTGAAGACACGAAGGAGGAGGAGGATAACGGGGAAGAAGAAGAACATGATGCCGCTTCCCCCAGAAATGTTGGACATAACATCTACATTTTAGCTCACCAGGTCTGCCATTCATCCCCGCACAATCCCAGCTGCACAGCATGACACACAAGATTATATAATTATAAAAAATAATGAATGAATCGTTCCATTCATGCGAGAATGTGATGAGACACACATGTTACGTGTTGTTGTTTGTGACAAGCGCGCTTGTTCTCCATGTGTCCTTCATGCAGTTGGCGCGTCACAACAAGGAGCTGTCCATGATGTTAAAGCCAGGAGTTGTCAGTGGAGAGGGAGACGAGGCCTTGGAGTTCTACGCCAAACACACTGCTCAGATAGAGGTGCTGACACGCAACCCTTGTCACATAATATTCACATAAAATGTGGTAATAGAGTAGCCACACGAATAAAGGAAATAATCTACAAAACAAAATGTTAACTGTATATTTTAGCAGAAATTGTCACAAATGTGGCCATGTGGGCCTGCAGGGGAAACATGTATTTGCTCCTTGGAGATCTTTGGAGGTGACTGTGTGTGTGTGTGTGTGTGTGTGTGTGTGTGTGTGTGTGTGTGTGTCTGTTCAGATTGTGCGACAGGACCGTACAATGGAGGAGATAGTGTTCCCTGTGCCCAACATCTGCGAGTTCCTGACCTCAGAGTCGAAGCTGCGAGTTTACTACACCACGGAGAGAGACGAGCAGGGCAGCAAGATCAACGACTTCTTCCTGCGAGCAGAGGACCTCTTCAATGAGATGAACTGGCAGAAGAAACTCAGAGGTGGGGTCGGGAGGTAGCATGCACGTGTTTTAATACACATTACCAATGTTTCTGTTGGTTATATCAGAATAACGCAGATGTAAATGTTAATACACTTGAATTTGAGGGAATAAACTCAGTGCCAAAGAGTCTCACAGTTCATTAAAGTAGAAGAACAGGATTCAGCGAGAAGTGCAATAAGCCCCCCCCCCCCAGTGCTCCCCACTGCTGTGTACATAACCATACCAACGTGCATCCTTGACAAATGGGGTACAGATAATTGAAATGATTTATTTTAATTATAAAATTGTTCAAATAATGGAATAATTGTTTAATCTATAAAATTTAAAAAATATTTACAAACCTAACCCTCCATACATCCACATCCATATTTAAGAAAGTACAAGAAATGCGTTTTTGCTAGATCAAGAGTTAAAATTAGAATTTAACTTTTGATTAATTTTCTGTTGAAGCTAATTTTATCTTATCAATTTCTCGACTAACTACTGCAGCAGTTTGGCGTTTATTTGATGGCAGACAGTAAACGAGGGGAGAGAGAGGAGGCCTGCATCTCAACCATCTGATTATTATACGATTATATTATATGATTCTTACAGAGGAACCACAGCAGGAGGTGGTGGGAGAACAAGCAAAGCGTTATGAATTAGACTCTATCTATTTTACGAGTTGGTAGATGGTAGATTTTTTTTTTTTCCCCAGAAACTGCATCTATTATGATGAACATCCCCAGATTGCGTGCAGCATAACAAGATCGCTGTCACCTCACACTTCTTAATTTGAACAAACAGATCGGCTGGGACTTTTCTGTGTGGAATTTGTTCACCGTGTGTCCATGTGTTTTGGTTCATTCCCACAGTCCAGAGACATGCAAGTTAGGTGAATTGGAAACTCCAGTTGTGTTTGTGTGTCCCGGTGACGGACTGGCAACATGTCCAGGGTGTACCCCACCTCTCACTCAGTGCATGCTGGGATAGACCTCAGTCCCTGCGAGCCTGAACAGGATAACCGGCTATGCAAGATAAATGGAATCATGTGTATCCCCAACTTGCCATCAGGGCTAACGGTATCAGCCTGTGTGTGCTCGTGTTATGTGTGTGCATGTTTCCACTGTCTAAAAGCAGACAGGGGCTTTCCACATCCTTTGAGCCGTGAAGCATTTGTACAGTAACCATATGAATCATAACTGAGAGCACACTTGCTCACGCACACTCAAGACTGCATACCCACACAAAGCCATATTTTGTCTCTCACTCAGAGGAGGGGATGGACAGAGAAAAGTCCCTGCATCTGTTTTTCTTTTCCTCTTAAAGCAGAGGACAGAAAATAGTCTATTAAAAGTCAGATTATGTGTCTGAATTAAAGGTCAAAGAGACATGTTTTACAGTTTTAACTTTATTTTCAGTTTCAACATTTTAACACGCTTGATTAACACTTTTTTTTAAGAACAACACGTCATTCATATTACTTTATGTAAAGTTATTCTCATGCAAGCTCAATTTTGTTCTCACACATTGAGTATGTGTTAATCATATTAGTGCTGAAACAAGTAGGCGATGAAATAGATATTTGACACAGCAATTCAATTTCATTCTAATACAAGCATTTCAGTCGACTCGTGGTTTAAGTCACTATTTTTCATTATTATTTATCAAGAACACCAAATATTCTCTGGTCCCAGCTTCCCAGATTCTGCTTTTCAGTGTTTCGTATGATTTTAATAAGCAATTAAAAGCAATGTGAAAACAAAATCCCTAAATCATAATGTATGGGATCGAATTTGAAAACGTGTCTCTGTGCCTCTCCCTCCAGCCCAGCCGGTGCTGTACTGGTGCTCCAGAAACATGTCAGTGTGGAGTAACGTTTCCTTCAACCTGGCTGTTCTCATGAACCTGCTCGTCTGCTTCTTCTACCCCCTGGAGGGGGTACATGGAGGTCAGTCACACATGAGTTGACACCTGAAAGTGAGAACAAAAAAACGTTTTTAAAAAAAGAAATGTCCCTGACCTTACTTACATCAGTGTTTCTAATATTAGTATAGGATCTCACTTCGCTTTTCCAGTGGCTAAATGATTGTGATTTGTGTGTAGTGTAATTATTTTCAGCTCAGCCCTGGTCAGGCTGCCTGTCTCCCTTTAATGCATATGAAGCATTTACTCAGCGTGCAGCGTCACAGGTGTATTTGTATGTACTGCACTGTGTTCAGACTGCTCTAGAAACCGGGGTCAGACGAAGATGATGCGCTCAGTAATGCAAAACAGGAAGGACAGGTTGTTGGTTGTTGACAAGTCTTTCTGCTACAAACTGCATTTAACAACCTGCACTGACATGGCATGTGTTGAATAGATGTGAATACATGTGAGTGGATCTCCTACATATAGGAGGAAAACATTCCCAAACAAACTCACTGCCATATTATGTCACCCATTACAGGTTGTACCAAGTTCATATCTTGATTTTGTTTTGTTTTGTTTTTTTACACTTGTTTTCTTTTATATTTATACCACACTCTGACATAAGGAGCAATCTGGTAAGACATGTCACATGGTGCAGCCACACACTGAGATATACTTTGAAGATCAGACTCTCAGTCCTTCTCCCAGGCATCAGCCTTGACCCACTGATCTTTTACCACAGTGTTCTGATCTCCTGACTTCTAATCACCTGACCAGGATTAGGAGCAGGACCTGAGAAAACCTCTGCTTTTGTTTGAGACACACCCTCACAGACACAGACTAACCTCTACCCACGCCTCAGAGCTGGAGCTCATATTTGACTTTCAGTACTATGGAGACCACAATAAACACAGGAGCGGCCTGTGCAATTTAATATCCCATAAACAGAGCTTATATTGGCTCAAGTAGGACAAGTCATACGTGACATCAGGTGATCAAAAAAACAAGTCATACATCATGCTTTATACTTCAGTCATGGCGTTCTATTCAGCTGTGAAATCCCCTCTACTGATGTGTGTTTACTTGTTTTTTTTCTGTCATTGGGTTCAGTTTTCTATGTGAACCTCTTCCAGGCTGCCAAATGATTTTAATTGTTTTTTGTTTTGTTTTGTTTTGTTTTTTTTTACATATATTCACAAAAAATTTCAACATGTCTCCATGCATCTATTATTATTTTACATCTTTCAACAAATTCTAAATTTCAATTGCAATAGTATATGTTTACACACAGCTTTTTATAGTTGTTGTCAAATTATCTGGTGGAAGTGTGAATTATGCAGAGTAAGAAAACAAAGCAAAGCAATGTTTTGTTAACTTTGTTTTGAATTCCTAAAAGATGTAGTGAGTGCTACCACAGCAGAAGATATAACAATATGATCTCTTTTTTTTTTTTTTTTTTTTTTTTTTTTTTAAACAAAACTAAAATTCCCTTTTGCCTGGCATTGTTTATTGTACAAAAGAAAATGAGTGCACAGAATGAGTAAGGACTGAATGTTCCACTCTTTTCTGGAACTTGGTTTGTGTGTAAGACATCATCACGTGAGTCTGCAGCATACCTTTGGCCTGTTTAAAGGCAGGCACTTTTATGGCTTTGGGCCCCTGCCTTGTCTCTGTTACTCTCTCTCACACACACACACACACACACACACACATACACACAACACACACACACACTTGTGCTTGCTCTCTCCCTGCTGTCCTCCCTTCTTTGCTTGGGGCTTTTGAATGAGGGTTATAAGAGCAGGAGATCTAGGTCAGTGTGTTCTGTCTGCATGCATGACTGACTGCCTTTTGATGAATAGCTTTGGTTAACACCGCACATTCGTACCACATGCTCACACGCAGACAGTGCATGCTTGCAGCCGTCTCCACTGTTGATGTTATATTGTGTTTTTTTGCGCACAGTCGTCTGCCCGCACACAAAACTGAAGTCTGTGGGAGGCACAGAGTATGTGAGAGCACGTAAGCACCGCTCTTTCAGTCTGCCACATCACTAGAGCTGTGTGTTGCTCCCTGCTCGTTCCTCATGAATCTTTCAGCTGAGGTATTTTTAGAGATGGCTGTTATGTAAGTGGCACCTGTCATGTGATCTCCACAGGGATTGGGAGGGAGAGAAAACTAGAAGAAGGGAAGGAGACAGAGAGAAGCTAGGTGGGAGGAAAGGAAGCAGGGGAGGCGGGGGCTGCCTTACCCGCAGTACTCCCCTTCTGCTTTCTCAACCACCACAGCATTTTTTTTATCCTTGCAGTTATGCCCTATTTTCCTTTTTCTTTCTCTTTCACCATATCTGTGTTCTCTTGATTTTTTCCCTACCTTTCTAACAGCAACACATTCATCAGCTTTTCTTTTTTCCTTTTGGATGTTTTCTGAAATTGATCAGTGTCCAGTGCTCGTAGACTGCACACACACACACACACACACATTAGTCTTATGTTTTTAAAAGCTGGGATGAGTTACACAAACAGCAGGTTGGGTGTGGCCTTGTTTTCTAGCCTGGTCAAACCTGGTCAAGGGTTTTAGCCTGAGTGACACATTGCCACATGAAACCCATGACTAGGATGCTAATCCTGGATTTGCCCCAGGATCAAGGGAAGCATCAGGTAGGCTCTCACTAAAGCTTAGTGTGCACACACACACTTAAAAAAAGTATGTCATATACTTTATACTTTTGAGTGTTATGTAACTGGCTCTCTTTGAGTTCAAAGTCTCACTAATGAACGCTCGAGGCCTGCCTGAGAGGCAGAAGTCAGTGGGAGCCAGTTAAAAATCTGTTGATCCGGACAAGGCCTGGTTTAAGCTGCAAACTGCACCGTCATCCCCTTAACATAATGTCTTCATGTTCCACATGAATATGGCAAATTCACCATGTAACCAGGTTGTCAGTTTAAGCAGTATTATCCTTCAAAGCTTGGCTGTGCATTCATGCAACTGGTCTCCTCGTGTGTGTTTGTGTATTTATCTCCCGCAGGTATGCTGGATCCCCACCTGTCTGCACTGCTGTGGATGGGAGTCTTGGCGACACTGGTCATCGTTATCATTATGCCCCAACCGCTGGGAATCCGCGCCCTGGTCATTGTCACCATCCTCCGTCTCATCTTCTCTGTTGGCCTGGAGCCCACCCTCTTCCTTCTGGGTGCCTTCAATGTGAGTTGTCTCCCTTTTTAAGTGTCAGTTCACCCAAATTACTAGTGGTGGTATCAAGTCACGCAGTTATGTTTTGGTTTTAATTGCCCAGATTTTGAGAAATCCTTCTCCAAAATTTGTATATCCACCCCAATATAATGGAGGGAAGACAATTAGTCAATTAATTTATTTATTGATCCAGAGAAAGCTCTTGTTCAAGCTTCTAAAATGCAAGTATATGGTGCTTTTCTCTTTTTTATGGGTTTTGGTCTCTTGGTTGGACGCAACAAGCAGTTTGAAGATGTCAGATTAGGCCTCTTATTTCTATGTTTCTATGACATTTCATGGTCAAAACAATTGATTGAGAAAATGTACAGATTAATTTGACACTGAAAATAATTGTAAGTTGGAGCCTGAGAAGTTTGGTTGTGATATTCAAAGCATCCATGAAACAGGATTGAAAAAATTCAACAGCAAAGTGTTTTCCCAGAAACACTATTTTCTGTTACTCTGGATAATCTACAGACTTTTAGTTACTGTATAGACAGTTTTCATGAAATACTTCGAGAACTGCTGACTGTGTATGAGCACCTCAGATATTTCACTTACTTACGTTGTATCTGGTGAAGCCAGAAATCTCAGAGACATATATGGACAAATTAAATCAAAACTATCTGCGTGGCTGGATCTCATTAATGGAAGAAATGTTTTTTTTATTTTTTTAATTATTAATTTTTTGGGGTGAACCAACCCTTTAAACCTTTCTTGTTCTTCTTGTGTGTGTGTGTGTGTGTGTGTGTGTGTGTGTGTGTGTGTGTGTGTGTGTGTGTGTGTGTGTGTGTGTGAGTGCAGTTTCTTTGTGATTTTCCCCAGAAAAAGGCTAAAAACACACCACACCTATTTTATCATTCACACGATCTATTATATGTACTTTCACATACTGAGAAATCTCTACCACGTTAGTTCCAGTTCTTCTTTCAACTCTTACTCACACTCATGCCCACTTGGCAGGCCGATGCCCTGTCTGCCTGTGGTGAAACCCCCCCCCCCATGCCCTTACAGTTCTCCCTGCCAGCGCCTTGCTGTGTTATGGGGTGTGAAGTGCGTCACTGGACCCTAGAGAGTACGACACAAGATGTGCTCTTAAACACACACACACACACACACACAAAATAAAGTCTTGCACACACCGCTATCATCTCTCCTCTCCCCTCAGTTGCTACGTTCACATGTACACAAAAAAAACCAGGTTAGTGAGAGAAATCAGGTTAAGGCAGGAAATCAGAGAACACGTTACCATGGACTGCAGTAACCGGGATACTCCGAAATCTAGTTTACATGCAGCTGGCCAGAGGTCAGATATCTCCCAGAATGTGTTTTTGACATTTTTGAACCAAGTGTGATGTTTTGTTTTTTTTTTTCCTTTAAAGGTGTGTGAGCTTTTCAAATAACCCTAAATAAACTAGAAATACTGATCATCTAAAAAGTGACTTATTTTTTTGTCACTTTCATTCTTAGTCAGACTTCATATTTTGTCATTCTGAATGGAAGGATGCACTGCTGACGACCTTTGCTTTCATGCCTCCCTGCTGCTGTCACAGTGATACTTACCCTGTCTGATGTCTTTATCAATTACACACACTCTTATAAAAAAGACCCCATTTAGAAACTCGGTTAAGCGTGTACATGACCGAGAAGTCAGGTTTCTCCTGCAGGTATCTAACCGGGTTTCTGTTAATCCCTTACCCTGGTTTCTCGTTTACATGACGTTTAAGGAATGGAGCTGCTGCAGGAAGCAGACAATAACCAGGTTACTGAGGAGCATGTACATGCAATGAATGTGTCCTCATTTATCTTAAAATCCACCTCCGCCATGCTGCTGTCACTTTTAGTTTCTGCCCCTAAAGCCCTCTTGTTGAATTTTCAACATTAAAATGATTAATGGCTGATTATCCTTGGCTGTGATTATTAAAAAGAGATTGACTTTATCTTCCAGGTGTGTAATAAAATCATCTTCCTGATAAGTTTTGTGGGGAACCGAGGAACCTTCACAAGAGGCTACAAAGCCATGGTGATGGACTTTGAGTTCCTTTACCACCTCCTCTACCTCATCATCTGCTCTCTGGGGGTGTTTGTCCACGTCTTCTTCTACAGTCTGTTGGTGAGAGAAACCTGCACATGATGTGCATACACACAACACCTTTGCACACAGCCACACACACACGAACCCTCTGAGTAGGGACGAAGACTGGCAGGTGATACCATTAAGAAATATGAAGGCAGCAGGTTTTGAGTAAAACCATGTGTAAAATACTGAATGTAGCCTTGGCTTTCCGTCATGGTGCATTCAAGGACATATCCTGCTAACCAGCCAGAAGTTGCCTTATTTGGTGCTGTAATGGTGTTGCTGTTGTTGCTGTTGTTGTTGTGTTAAGTGCTGTCTGCCGGTGCCTCAGGTCTGCTTTTTTACATGTCAGACTTAATTTGCCAGTGTTTGGGGGATGTTTTCCATTCACACAGGTCCAATCAGCTCCTCTGCAGAGGCAGCACAACATATTTTTTATTTAGTAGCTTGAATAACAAGATACTGAAAATTGAGAAAACTTCACATTCAAAATACAGCTAATACTATATGTAAGAGATGACAGTCTGTAACCTAAATGAATGCTTACATTGCCACATATTGAGCCTTTGGTCTTGCCTTAACTGTGCATCCTTGCAATGTGTGTATTGCCTCTCCGTAGCTGTTCGACCTGGTGTACAGAGAAGAAACCTTGCTGAACGTAATCAAGAGTGTGACACGTAACGGACGCTCCATCGTGCTCACAGCGGTGCTGGCTCTCATCTTAGTCTACCTGTTTTCCATTGTTGGCTACATCTTCTTCAAGGACGACTTCATCCTGGAGGTTGATCGGATTCCCAACACAACCATGAGTGAGGAGGCGCTCAGTTTATTTATAATGTTTACAAAGAAAAAAGATTACAGATTATTCAATAGATTATAGGTGCTTCATTTAAGAAAAGACCAGCAAACGTATGAACCTTCTTACTCTCTAGAAAATGGAGCCAGTCTGGCCAGCGAGTTTCTGTCTGAAGGAATGTGTCGAGGAGGGATTGATGAGAACTGTACCACAGGGACCCCGCAGGAAGGTAATGTATACCACAACACTTTATTTAATTAATCTGTAGTCTGTAGCTAAATATTTCAATCAATTTATAATGTGGTTAGTTTTAGTTAGCAGTTACAACTAGACTGCAGAGATTTGAATTTGTGGAGGTTGGTGAATCCAATGCTACCTAAGCTGACTTTGATGTGACGGCTAAAGAGTGTACTATGGATGTTTAATGTATTTGCAAATGAACTGATTTTTTGAGGCCGAGGTTTGACTTCATGTTCCTGGGCTCCTGGAGTTGTTGCAAGTCATTTAACGCAGAAAAGGGCAGTGCTTGTTATGATTCAACTGCTGTCTTGTTTAAATACAAATGACAATCCAGTAAGTGGTCAGAAATCACTATCGTTTATTGTAAAAGCTATTGGGAAATCATTCTCGGCCTTGGTGAACCAAAACAAGTGAAAGAAAAACTCTAGGATGTTTTTCCGAGATAAAGCAGTCTCCTTGTGTTGTGCAGTCACACTTATTCAAACTTGACTTCCTTTGACTATGTGTCATCTGACATTTGACCAGAATAACTCTCATGTGACCTCATTGACCCTCAAGTGTCTTCAACATGTGAATGTCCCTAAAAGGGTTAAATGTTGGGAACTTTTCTGTCAGTCAGGATGTGTGGTGGTGTCAGCCTACGTTATCTTTATTCTCAGATTTAGAGATGTCATACTCAAGAATGCCTCAGTACACTCTGGTGACACAGCGTATGGAGCTGGTAGCATACTGTATGGAGCCATAAGGATACAGTCTTCTCTCCTGTTCATCATTCCACTGTGAATAGTATTAACTATTGTACCATGACCTATAAACTTTATCACACTGGATAAACCATTCAGAATTGTTAATGTTTGTTTTCCCTGTCTGGCTCAGAAGAAGTTTAAGCAAAGCTGCTGTCACATTCCAGCTAAACAAAAACATTTTTACTTTGACTAACTACATTCACACTGTGAACCAAAACATGTAAACAACAGATATCAACAGATATCAGGTTCTGCAGCTAAGCCAAGGATATTTCTGACCAAATAGCAAACGAAACCTTACATTTATATGTGACTACAAGGCTATCAAATCCTACTCTTACATAGATTACTAATAGTTTTTGATAATCAAGGAAAATATTTAAAAACTAGGTAATATTGATTAAAATTCTACTTGTATTGTTTGTTATCTTAAGACATTTGAGTAAATACTGAATGTGAGTAATACTACATCTCAAATGCATCTAAAATGTCACGACGAGTATCTTATGAAAGTCGAGCATAATATTAATATCTGTGGAATTATTTAATTATTATTATTATTTATTATTATTTTAATTATTTAAGTGTCACACTATGTTATATATGCAGTCCATTAATCCACCTTATTATCTGAGTAAAAGTAACAGTGTTACACTCATACCATCTCCATTTCTGCCCCTGTATCTCACTGGACCTTCATAATGGCAGAAGCATGTGCCTGTATAAATGTGAAATGCACATGTTCAGTCTAATTCGAAAGAAAAATTTTAAGTATTAGTCTAATAGAACTGATATCATGTCTCAGATGGACACAGCAAAGAAAATGGGTCTATTAAAACCGAATCTGATTTTGACCATATATTATGATACAGAACAATTGCTCTACTGTTTCTAATGAAAATGGATGTATCAGCCTATTGTTGGTGTTGGAATCTCTCTGGCTTCAACACTTACGAACCGCAGCTTTGTTACTTTTGATGTTTCATAAACTAAAAAATGTAGGTCCTAGTGGTCCTGATTAGCCAGCTATACCAGGTTCCTCTCTTAAATTCAAATGTAAATGACACTCTCTGATGCTGCAGTGAGGTAAATATACTGCGCTTTTGAGGGTCTGCAAACAAATGCCCGCCTGCCAGTGATGAATAAACTGTATTTTTTTTTATGGGTTCTTAGCCTCCTTGTGCCAAATACATTATTAGATTAAAGCTTTCCTTTGTGCTTCCTCAGATTTTGGCGATGACGGTGAGGAGGACAGCGACATGGAGCGGACGTGTGACTCTTTACTTATGTGTATTGTCACGGTGCTAAGTCATGGCCTGAGGAGTGGAGGGGGTGTTGGGGATGTTCTCCGCAAACCCTCCAAAGAGGTATGTGTAATTGTGTGTGTGTGCGTGTGTGTGTGTGCGTGTGTGAGCAAAGAGGGTGTAGCACCAACAGCTGCAGCGTGGGTCATGTGAGCTGGCTATGAGCCCATCATGCACTGAACTTGTTTTTATTTCCAAAGCATGGAGGTTTCACAATCTTTCCTTACAGCTGCATCGCCTCCGCCTTGTTTGAGAATTAAACCTCAAAATAGATTTCCACTGAATTCAGGCTCAACCACTAATGATGTCAAAAGAGGATGTGAATGTCTGCCTCAGATACTCACAACACAGTACAAGTTGGGGAAAAAAGTCTTGCTTAGTCTCTCCTAAGTCTCTCTTAAATTACTGGAACAAAATAGAACCATATAATTGCATGAATGGCACAGTGGCATTAGAACAAGCTTGTCCTAAATAAGTGTGTGTGTGATTGTGTGACTGCATTTGGCTGGTGACCACTGCAGGGTAATTCCCTTCAGGCTCACTCCGTTACTTCTGAAGAGGATTAACTAAAAATGGAAAATAAGTAAATTAAATCGTATAAGGCACAGAAGTCCATTTCGGAGCCATTGGCCAGTAATGCAAAATAAACATTTCTCTTCTGTTGTAAACTCATAGTAGCTTTTGAAACAGGCTGCAATGGGTCGACCGGCTTTCTGGCGTCTCTGTTACTGTAGCATCTGGCAGGTTACACCTGTGGTCTTGTGTTTCCATTCACATCCATGATGACCAAGGTTAACCTCGTTTCATCCCCAGCACATGTTTATGTACACAGCTGCCCTTTGGGTCATACATTTAAATAGAACGATCTCCCATCCGTCCCCCGTGATATGAAATCTTCTCAGCATTCTGTTGTCACATTAAAGTTAATAATCACTGTGATCTTGTAAGTTTCTAGTCCCTACCTCTAAATAGGCAGAGGTTGAACTGTAAAGGTTGGTTCAGGTTGACCCTACTATACATTTAAACCCTGGTCTCTGTTCCTTACACAGGAGCCGCTGTTTGCAGCCAGAGTTATATACGACTTGCTGTTCTTCTTCATGGTCATCATCATTGTCCTCAACCTCATCTTTGGTGTTATCATCGACACCTTCGCCGACCTGAGGAGTGAAAAACAGAAGAAAGAAGAAGTGCTGAAGACAACCTGCTTCATATGTGGTGAGACTGCTTGTTGTAAAGTAGTGTTTAAACAATTGGTTTTCTGTCCAGTTACTCAGTCGATCAAGAGAAATAAAAAAAAAAACAGTCTAGTATTAAGTCATCTATCAAAGAGAAATGGAAAACATTTGTAGGATCCAGTTGCTTCAATGTGAGCAGTGGCAATTTTTTTTTTTTTTTATCCAACTGTTGCTCCGACAAAATAAGCGACAGAGCTCTGGGACCTAGTACTGTGCAAATCTGTGTTCGTTATAGATTTATCTTTTATATGGCACAGCTTTCTCAGCTAAATGTCAGTAGCTTGTGCTGAAATATTTTCCTAAGGATACTATCGTGAGAATCAAACCTGTAACTTTCTGGTGACATGAGGACTTCTCTAATAATTGGTTCACACTGCCAGCCCGTGCTGTATTGCTGGAAGGACTGTGTGTCAAAGACTTTGCGTCATTGGTACTATTCCACAATCCTTCGAATGCCGCTTGATTCATTCCCAAATTCCCCTCTCAGGAACATCTGATTTCTGGTGTTTGTGGTTTCTGGTAAGTGAGTTTCAGTGAAGGTGTATGTAGTTTGTTGCACCCCCCCCTCTCCTCTTCCTCCCCCTCTCTCACTTTGCTGTCGTTCCAAAGAAGGCTGAGTCATGAGGGCTTCCTGCCACTGCGCCGCTCGCCTCCATAATTCATGTCTGTCTCACACGCACAGACATTTTCTCCCACTCACTCCTCACACGCACACACTTAATTTTCATACCATATGTTTTGTGCAACTTCACTGATTACCCAAACTTTGTCCCTCGGTCTAGCATCATCTGCATTTCCTTATATGTACATTATATGAGTGCCAAGATAAGTACATGCTGCTGAGGGTGGGTGCAAATGCACAGTGTGTGTGTGTGTGTGTGTGTGTGTGTGTGTGTGTGTGTGTGTGTGTGTGTGTGTGTGTGTGTGTGTGTGTGTGTGTGTGTGTGCGCACATCTGCATCTGAATGTGCAATGAATGTGAGCCCCACAGTACATGCTGTATGTGAGCGTGTGCGTGCGTAACTTGGGTCAGGCAGTCAGGACAAGTGGTAAGCATATGGAATGAGAACAGTATTATGTCACCCAGCCAGCCATCAGCTCTGACTCACTCATATTAAATAAGGCCAGGCCACAGGGGGAGCTGCCGTCTCTATGGTTTCCAGAAGGACCACGAGGGAACAGGAGATGCAGAGATTAGGAGCCGATCTCCACAGGCTTAAGTGGCTCTCCATCCTCTAGCTTGGTTTTATGAGCCATCGATCTTTCTCACAGTCTTGCATTAGTTTTTAGATCTTTGGGGTCTGTAGCCAGTGACTGATTTACGTCATGAGCTTCCTGCACAGGAGAGTTTTACCTGTAGCTGAATTTATTTTTGTTCAATGAATCAGGCTCAATCCCACATATAAATTGCGTCCTCCACCTTCTACAGAAAAAATGAAGAAAGAGCTTATTTACAGAGTGTCTTTAAATGACTAATGTTCTCTCTTCTTGAGTATTAAGGGGGGAAAAAGGATGATAGTAAACATGTCATCCTTTACTAAACATTGATGAGAATTTATTAGTTGGTGTAATTTTCATACTGTTGGTGTCCTGTAACATGGGTCTGAATAGTGAGTGAGCCGCAGAGGGTTTTATCCTTGGGTCTTTTCTGTCCTCCATTTCTGCATCAGTTACGTTCTTGTGCAGCTGGGAGCTCCTTTTACCATTTATATACAATCAAATATGTGTTGTAAGCACTTGTAAAAACAACCAGTTACTCACTCAGTTTAAAGGAGAAGACTGACAGGCATATTTATTCTCAACGGCCAAAGTGGTGTTTGAAACGAAACTAATGGTGTTTCTTAGAGACAGAAATGCAAAGAACAAAGAGTGAAAATTGAAATGTCATATTGAGGGACTCTGTTTGTTGTTTCCATCCACATCACAAGGTGGATGATTTTATAAACCAACAGAATTATATGTGAATAAAATTGACTGTAGTCTGTTTCACAGGAGTGGTATAAGTTGTGAGTCATAAACTTAATCTTCTTGAGAGAATTACCATCAAAAATATTTTATTATGACAGTTATTTTTCCATGATTGAATATTAATGTAGGGCTCACTTTTAAGGTCTAAAGCAAATGCTGCTCTAGTTCTTGAACTACAGCAGACAGCCGACATTCAGCATGTATTTTACTTGTCAAATCCAACCGGGGGAAAAAAAAAAAGCCCACATTTAATGCATCCCTGGTGTTCCCGTCTTTTCATTGCTGTCTGCAGTGCAATGCAAAACAAAAAAATATGCTGTTTCATCTCTTTCAAGGACACAACACTAGCTCCGCTCATCTGACAGCCTGTCATGGGTGATGCTCAATTTTCTAGAGTTTGAACCTATAATTTAGTGCGGATGTACTCATCGTAAGAACCCTGCTTTATATTTGCACAGAAGCAACTGTATTCTGCGATTTGTTGCCAATATTGTCTATTATCTAGTTTTCTGTCGATTTTTTCCTCTATTTTGTTTATATAGCTGCCATGTTGTTTTATGTCATATATACTGTATGTTGTTGTCTTGAATATTCCTGGTTTTTACTTTTTATTTATTTATTTATTTTGACTGTAAGAATGCAATTTATCTTGTTAAGATCAGGTTAGCTATAAAAGTTTCCAGTGCTGTGAATCTTATTAGCAGAATAAACTGCAGCACAAACTGAAGCTAGAGACACTCATTCCTTTGAGTGTACCTGACCGGTTTTGTTCTGATCTTTTTCTCAAGTCTTTCTTGCAAGAGAGATCTTTACCTCAGTGAGACTTCCTTAGTAAATAAAGCTTATCTAACTTTGTACTTATCTATTTTCTAATTATGTTGCCGCTTTTTCATTCATATATTCACACAAAGTGGCATGTTCCCTTACCTAATGTGAGGTTTCAGTTTGTTTCAGAAACCCTCATCGGAAAGTGTGCTGTGAAACAGAAACTTGCCAAATAAAAACCTTTTTTTTTTTTTGTTTCTTTTTTTTTCTTCTCCCCTTTAAACATAGTGTACGTTTTAACCATGAATAATGAGTGTGATCACTCCTGTACAGGCCTGGAGCGGGACAAATTTGACAACAAGACGGTCACTTTTGAGGAGCACATCAAAGAGGAGCACAACATGTGGCACTACCTGTTCTTTATTGTGCTGGTAAAAGTCAAAGATTCCACCGAGTACACAGGCCCCGAGAGCTACGTGGCTGAGATGATCAAGGTAAACAAAAAGCATATTCACACCCTTAAAACACACATTGTAAATGGGTAAATGTACAATCAGACCGTCTCGGAGGTTATGGTAATCCACATGCTGCATGAGATCACTGAGCTGCCGCATATAAGGAATAATAGGGAAAAGATGTGTTTTTCTGCAGACGTGTTTGTCTTACTCCATGAGTTTCACTGCTTGATGACTTACATGTCCCGCCCTTGTGCATTCATCATTTCAAAGCCAGCCTTTGGAATGAGTGTATCCCTTGGCTGCTGACATTTACTCAATCCTGACTGACAGATTAGTGTGATGGGCGTCTCCTCTTTTATCACGTTTTGGTACGTTAACTATAATCACACAAGAGTTCATCAGGTTGAGCCTGAGTCAGACGTGAAAACTTGTACTGGCCAGTTGCATACACCTTAGTACAGTAATCTGTTCCTCTTTTCTAATCTCAACTGACAGACACACCAGTCATGCACTTAATGACACAAACAGATGGGTGTAGATAAACAGGAAGTCAGCGATCGTGTGTGATCGGTCTGCAGCAATAATGCCACGCAAGCTTGTTCCTCTGAATTACAGACCAGTGTCATTTGGAGTTCACATTTAAGCACTTGACTGACAAACAATTATGTCTTCCTGTTATAATTATCACTACTTTTTATATAAACTTCAGCTTTATTATCTCCTAGTAAATTTATTTCACAACTTGCAAAGAAAAGAAAAACAGTCAGTGGCTGATATTCTTGGGTGACCACAGGAGCACAACCTGGACTGGTTTCCACGGATGCGTGCCATGTCACTGGTGAGCAGCGATGCAGAGGGTGAGCAGAATGAAATCAGGAACCTGCAGGAGAAGCTGGAGTCGACCATGAGGCTGGTGGCCAACCTGTCTGGACAGCTGACTGAGCTCAAGGAGCAGGTATATCGTGTGACAGTAAATCATGCACTCCCTCACTTTGTAGCACATCACCCTTGATTTCTTTTTTTTCCTTTTTTTTCTTTTGCCTCCGTTTTAACAGGATACAGTAGGTTTTCTGAGACTGTTTCTTAATGTGCAGCCACTGGGACACCATTGACCACCCACACACCACTATTTACCCAAGAGCGCCAAGTTATAATGAACAATAACATGGGAAGAGATGCTGGGAACTGGTTGCTTACAGTTGTACCATCACCATAATGGAACCAGTGACTCAGACAGCCGAAGCTAATAGCGCAATTTGTATATTTTTCAGTTTTTGCTGTTCTTGCTGTACTTTTGGATGAGATTGTTCATGCACAATGCGTGCCATACTACACGGGCACTGTAACTAGAGTCAAAAATGAGCACACATGGGGGGGGGGGGCAGCATAACCACTGTAAAACCACAATGTGTGGTTTTACACGTTAGTTATTGTGTGTTTTAAATCCTGCATTAGTTACATCCATGTCTTCTTCCTTATTAGCACAGTATTTATCACTATATTACCGCAGCAGAACAGCCTTAAACAAAGCATGGTCATAGGAACCCAAGCCAGATTACAGAGGTGATAGCTGATAGGCAATGTTAACTTTCAACTCTTCTCTTTGTTTCCCCACAGATGACAGAGCAGAGGAAGCAGAAGCAACGAATCGGTCTCCTAGGGCATCCCCCTCACATGAACATCAATCCCCAGCAGCCTGCCTGAGGGTTCCTGGGGCCCGTTTCACTAGTGCCTGCACTCCTGACAGTGTACCACGTTAGACAAGGAGAATGTCAAAACGTGTCCTCCTCCAGTATGTATTTAGGTCGATATCTGACTGTATACTTCGGCAGAGACTCCTACAATAAGTGTTTCTACGACATAACGTGTCTGTGAAGTGAAAGTTATCTGAGTATGTTACTCATGGTCTCGAGTGCGGATGTGTCTGTGTGGGTGCAGTGTGCACCAAGTGCCTCGGGACCTGAGAAGCCAGTCCTGTAAGGCTTAGGAGATGAAAACACTGACTTCAGCTTTACTACCCTGAATGCCTTCTGCATTGTACCACACTGTCAGCATGCCAAAGTTCAGCCATTGTTCCTGAGTGAGTACTCCTCTCAAGTGGCCTTGTATTGAGGTTTAAATCCTCAGTGTTGCACCAGCAAACTCAGGTCACATGTGGATTTGAAGTTTTGTTTGAACTCTACAACATATTATTTAATATTTTTTGCTTTTTGTCTGACAGCAATAGGAATAGATTATAATATGCAATGTCTAAATAAGAGTGAACTATTTTTGGGAACTGGTGTTTGCTTTTATATTTGAAATTTATAAAATTATATATTTAAAATACAGAGACAAACAACTCTAAAACAGTCCTGAAGACTTCACCATATTTTCTGCTGCTTCAAAAATGCTGATAGGAATCCCATACAGAGTATGTTTGTTATTTTTTTATCACAAGGGCAAGAATTTATTGCCACTTTCATAATCCTTTATAATCTCACATGAAGGTTGTACTTGTTACAGGACACTTTAGATTTAAAAAAAAGCCTTTTGAGGGCACATTGAAGCTTGTTGTCAAGAGAAAGAATATAATGCTTTGTATGAACCTCCTGGAGAGAAGGAACGAATCATGTGACTGCTTCACTCCAAAGCCACTTCCTTGTTGTGCTTAATTATTGGAATTATATGGCATCACATTAGAATTTTTAAAGGATTTTGGAAGCAACAGTAAATTAGATTTATTTTACTTCTGTGCACTTAATTATTTAATCTTCCTTTAATTCATTTAGTCCTGAAGCACTGATGTTTTCTGTAGCACACAAATGATTGTTATGTTTTGGTTTGTCACTTTGTAAAACATCCACAACAGAATGACTGTTTGAGTGTCTGAGTGTGTGTGAGGGGAAAAAAAAAAAAGACGAACTAAAAGATGTCAGTTGGAGTGCTGCTCAACCAAACTGAACTTTTATACTAACAGATGGTTTGTGTCTGAATTGTACATTCCATTCTTGGAGTCTATTTAAATAAACAAGTGTGTAAAACAATCTGATGGCGGGTGTTACACAGTATCTGCATCCTGATGGAAGTCAAGAGTAGGACCAGAGCATGTGAGACCAAGTCATTGCCGTGGAGTTCATTTTGATACCTTAGTGTGTGTCATGTTATCTGTGTAACTGTTTATTTGTTGGAAGCCGGAGCGGAGCCATTCCTCTGAAGTGCTGCAGGCAGATGAATGAAGTGACATGCAAAGAAGTACATTTGTTAAATTGCTGGTAGCTGAAGTCTGAAATCTTATCAACGGTCTTCTAAACATGAGGAAGTGCACTAATCTTATATAAGCCTGCTGTATGAGGAAATATGTTAACATGTTGCGTACATACAGAGGTTGCACTTTTTCAGTTGCACAGATGGACCATTTACAGAATTTTTAAATTGTATAACTCGACCCAACAAACATACATTTTGCACCCAAAGAATATTTGATCACTTGAAATGTTTTTGCCTACTGTAATACTTTTGACAACATCTTCCCATTTGTCAGTGGGTTGTAAATACAATATGCAGTTTTTAACAGCATACACTTTAACATTATTCAGTTACCCAAACATTTTGTCCAACAAGATACAAGATACATTTTTGTCTTGTGCCTAAAACAAGAAATGGCAAAAGGTGTTTTCCCCAATCTTCTCCAAGAATGTGAAAAAATCTACAATTGAATAAGACAATGGCACGTTTGTCAGGATTTTCTAAAAAATCTAATTCAACTCTTAATTGTTTTACATTTCCTCAGATTATGTTCAAGGGACTTTCCATAGTTGTTGTGGTTATTTAATTACAGCTAATCAAGGTGACCTGCCCTATGGTCATCCTGTAATTACTGTCTGTAGCCCATCTCATTTCTATGTGATTTGCTACACTCTAGGAATTTCAGAGTGTAGTAAATTAAATAGCTTTTGGCTAAAGTCATTCACGTGTTCATAGGATGTGAGCCCTTTCAAGCTTTCAGTAAGAATGAAGACCCTCACTTGTTAGCGTGAAAGAGATGACTTTTCTGGTGAAAAATCTGTTAAATCAGGTTGTGCCACAGTGTTAATGTCACCTGAGAATCTGAAAACAACTGCAACAACTGCTACTCTCCTCGTTTTTGTCAGATGAGATGGACTGATGATCCAAATGAACACACTCCTGTTAGGGGAGAGAACATATCAAAATCAGCCTTTAAATACAATATGATATTATCATTTATTTTGTACAAGTTGACAAATTTATGTAAAGTGCATATCAAACTGAATTGTGAGTAGGACTACATACAAACAAAAAACATTTTTTTAGTTCCTACCTTGAAGAGATGACTTTAAAATCAAAAGATTTATCCTAGAAAGATTTTCACTATTAGTTCATGTGACTGGGGATTTTAGTTTCCAGGCAAAGTCCTGAGGGACATGGTTAAATAAAATAAAAAAAATAGCTGGGGGGGAATGTTACAACTTTTCTCCAATCACATCATAATTCCTACTGTGATATATATAATTGCTTACAGCTTCACAAACCTGAGCTTCATAATAGGGTCATTAATCCAGACTGACTTCAACAAACAACATTTTTAGGATAGCCTGATTATTAGAGCCTAAATATTAGAGGAATCGTGATGATTGCAATGTAGATTTCAACAAACCTGTCTTTGCACACAATTACATTTGCAGTAAGAAATGTAATTCACGAAAATCAGCATTTAAAAAAAAAAAAAAAAAAAAAAAAAGTCTACTGTGATCTGTGCTCAGCCTGCAGCAGACAGGTGCAGCCGCCGTGTGCTGGATGAGCTGGATGTGCTGGATGTGCCCTGTGCGCTCAGCAGGCTCCCGAGGCCATGAGGAGCTCAACGTGACAGCCGGTACCGCCTCATGACAACAAGCACGGACTCCACACACTCAGCCATGCACAGGTGCACGTGGTTCTCCCGCCACCGCACTGTTTATACTAGAGCCCACCTGCATTCTGCAGACATGTTCTGTACAACAGTGTAATAGTATACGTTGTTTATCATTATTATTAACAGTATTATCATTATTATTGTTGTTGTTATTGTCATCGTTATCGTTATTATAATTAATAATGTTATCATTAATATTATTATCATTATTATTAGTATGTATTATTTTGTTCTGTGGCAATAAAATCAAACATAATTAATGGATGTAAAAGCATTTAACACTACACATTTTTGCACGTTTGACGGCACATTGAATATAAAACTATGAATATAAAAGCGGTTGAAAAACGTTGTTCACTGAGTAGAGCTCATAATGTTTCTAAAACCTTCCTGCCTCCACATAACACTCATAAAGCACTCAGTTAAAAGTCACTTCACTGCACTTGATGGTTTTCTGTTTTTAATCCTGAAGGGTGTCATGTATGCCTCTGGCTACTAAAGTCTTTTAATTGTGTTGTTTTACTTCTTTTTTTTTCCTTTTTTTTATTAGCAGTAGGGAGGCTACCTTACCCATTTGCCTCTCGTGCCCCAGGCCTGCGCTGGTTCGCTGCCAGTACGTTCCCCGCGCAGTGGCGCGCGCAGCCTTGTTTCCATACACTTCAGCATGGTGGTACACGGGATCCGACACGCGCCTCCCTTTGCTCTGACGTCCGCCGCTGTCCGCCCACTGAGGCTTCTTATCGGCAGAAAGTGGGCCGTCCCTCCGCCGAGGATACAGCGCCGTTTAACACGTGAGCCTCATGTGACGGAGGTAGGTCAGGCTGAGCGGAGAGTCAGAGGGTTTATTTAACTCGTCGCTCTGTCCTCCCCCACTTTCCCAACACGCCACCAAGAGGGTTGCCTTCCTTCAGCGGCGGGACCACGGCGTGGAAATCGCAAGGACTAACTTGAAACAATTCTCAAACCTAAAAAAAAAAACCTTTACATGAATTAGCCTCGTGTTGAATTATGAAAATCTGTTAAAATTTTGAGCTTTTTTTTGTAAAGCATTTTGGTGCATCTCACAAACCGCAACAATTTTTTTTCAGCACGTTTAAATAAATGCGTGTTTTTTTGTGACTGCATTGGAAAAGTACCTCGACTTTGACTGCGTAACTGGAGTAAAAAAAGAATGGAACGAATTCCAAGCGCGCAGCCACCTCCTCTGTCCAAACACCAGGCTGATCTGTCAGACGTGCAGGGGTAAGTTACACTTTGAAAAATGTGCTCAGTAGACTCTGAAGCCTTTGTCTCAGGCCACTGGTCTGTATTATTTATTCTGTCTCATACACTTCACCGAACCATCACCTGATATCTCATTGTTCTTATCTCTTTATGTTCATTTAGGATGGATTTCCCGATGTATGTTTATAAACCCAGGCGGGGAATGAAGAGAGGAGAGGACAGCAAGGTTTGTTATTATTATTTTTTATGTTTATTGCCAACTTGTAAAATTACAGTTTAACCATAGAGCTCTTATTAAATGGTGTGAACTAGAAGGGAAGAATTAGGCTGGTAGTAGTCCTGTAGTTCCATAAATGGCTGACCTAATTTCTGCTGTGACATAACTCCTGGAGAGCTCCCTATCAGTGACTGCCTCTGATCATAAAGATCTGTGTGCTGCCATGATCAGCTGAATTTACCTTACAATGCTGTTTATTCTTGCAGGAAACCTACAAGCTGCCTCACAGACTTATTGAGAAGAAAAGGCGTGACCGGATAAACGAGTGCATCGCGCAGTTGAAAGATTTATTACCAGAGCACCTGAAACTCACGGTAAGTTCATGCTGTAGCTTGGAGGGATAATGGGATTCAGTGAATTGAGTGGCATGCACCATCGAGTGGCTGATCAGTGGTATTACATCCTCTGAGCTGAGTGCGTCAGCAGTCAGTGAATGACAGCTCTCTTTGAAGGATGTGTCATGTTTCATCGCTTCAAGTGGAGATTTTAAAAACTGAGTTCAATCCAATCCAAAATTAAATTTAGTTATGATAAAATTAATAGACCAGAGTGGATATTATTTATGAAATGAATATTATCTTTTATCATAATAATCCTATCCTAATCATTATTTATGTTGGCTGTTGTTTTAGTGATCATGATCATATTTGAGATCATGTATAAGTGGGTCGGAGCGCTTATTTCCTATGCGTTATGTAAGAGGTGAGGATGTGCTGACTGTGTGTGTGTCTCTTACAGACTCTGGGCCATCTGGAGAAGGCTGTGGTTTTAGAGCTGACGCTCAAGCATGTGAAAGCCCTCACCTCTCTTCTGGAGCAACAGCAGCAGAAGATCCTCGCTCTGCAGAATGGCATTGAAATTGGTGAGCTGCGGATCACTTAGACACACACACAAATACACATGTAGAACAAGATGTTCTTGTCGGACAGAATGTAAATTATCAAGATGAATATGCAATGATGGGAACATGCAGAGTTGCAGGCAAATAAGAAACTCAAAACATAGCTACAGCTGTTGGAAAAGAGACTAAAAATCAGCAAAATCTCTCATCTATATCAAATTTCAGAATTTCTGACTGTGTGGTTTCTTGCTGTGTTTATAGAGCAGCCTCCTGTCAGCCAGGAGAAGTCAGAGGAGATGTTCCGTTCTGGCTTCCACATGTGTGCCAAGGAGATTCTTCAGTATCTAGCCAGTCATGAGACTGAAGGAGACTTCACGCCGTCCCATGTGATCAATCACCTTCACAAGTTAGCTGCGGAGGTGCTGCAAAATCCAGTCCGACCCCGCACCCCTCTCAGCCCCCGACACGAGGAAAAAATCCCTACCTACCACCAACCTCACAAGGAGATGCACACCAGCTTACCCCCTAAACCCAGCGAGGGCTATGGGAGGAACTGTGTGCCTGTCATCCAGCGGGCGTACGCTCCGCCGAGTAGTGAGCAGAGTGGCAGTGATACGGATACAGACAGCGGCTACGGGGGAGAGCTGGAGAAGAATGAATCAGGGGCACCACAGGGGCGCCCAGATTATTACGGCCAGGAGAGCCAGCTGAAGCGAGCGCTGGGAGAGCGGCAGAGCTCCAGCATCAAGCAGGAGGATGATGAGCCGCGCCACAAACGACCCCGGGTGGAGTCGTCTGAAGATGAGCTGCTGTCAGGTGGAGAGTCGTCAACTTCGTCGTCCTCTAGCGGTTATGGTAGTTACATGAGCGTATCCCCCAACCATCCACCTCCTCCACATCCCCTCTGCATGCCTTTCTACCTCATTCCACCCTCTGCTGCAGCCTACCTGCCAATGCTGGAGAAATGCTGGTACCCCGGAGCCGTGCCCATGCTCTACTCTGGCGTTGGAGGCTCCGCACCCACCATGTCCAGTGAAAGACCGCCTCCACCTCAGCTAGTGTTGTCTCCCAGGGGAGGCTCCCCAGCCCCAGCCATATCTCAGACCCCCATGGACTCCCCTGCCCTCCTTCAGGCACTAAAGCAGGTACCACCCCTCAACCTGGAAACCAAAGACTGAGAGATGAGATGAACAGATGAAGAGATGATCCTGTTCTAGTACCTAGGAGCAGAGACAGTAGAAAACTGAGCCGTTCCATAAACCATCCTCATTCCTCTCCTCTGCCCCGCAGCCTGGAGGTCAAACAGCAAATCAGAGGACTTGTAGAAATGATCAAGGACAGATAGAGGGAGGGGGAGGGGGGGGGCGGCATCCATCCACACTTGGATGATGCAAAGCTCTGGTTGAATGTTCAATGCTCAGTCATATTACTCAGCGCAAATGTATCATATGAACTGGACCTGCCCTGCATACAAACACAAACACACACACACACACACACACACACACACACACACACACACACACACACACACTTGGTTGAATGTAAAGAAAGTAATGTTCTAGATGCTGCTGTTAAAGTATAAACGCCGATGACACTGATGCATCTCACTTGTAGCTGTTGCGATAGAGACATGCCATCTTTGTACTCTAGAAATCATTGCACCAAATGTTTAGTGGTAATATTTCACCCAAAGTTTGTCGCCTATGTCCTGTAGGTCACCATTATCATCACTGAAAATGCCCTTTGAACCAGACACTATGATGACCGACATCATAATAATACAAGGGTTCCCTTAGGTGTGTACAGACAAGAGTAAGGATACACCCAAAGCGCGGATGAAGGAATGGGCCACCACATGACCACACTGAATGAGAAGTCTTGTTTTTCATTGACTAACAGACAGATGAGATGGAGTTTCTGTAATTATTGTTCATAGACTTCTTGTACATTTCTATTTTTGATACCTGTTCTCGCACTCTGTCCATCTGGAGAGATAGAAAGAGGGAAGAGTGTGGACAAATGTATGTTGTGTACTCAGAAACTGTGTACATACTGTAGCACTGTGCTGGACCTGGTCTGCATACTCAACATCTGTTTCTGCTCAAGTCAAACCTGGTGTTTGTTCTTGCTGTTGCCTTTTACTTGTGAAAAGCTGATAAATCTCAGATGTTCATTCTCTGTACTGCGTATGAATACTGGAGTCAAAGGAGCGATGAGGAGAGAAGTGAATGTAAAAGTTTTACCAGAAGACTAGTTTTCTATAGAAAGAGGTACTTGAGATTTTATATTTTGGGACCTACATGAAAGATGTTTGATGTACATATTTTGTCTATAAATGTTGATATACATTATATAAGTGTATTAATAAAGTATTTTTTTCCCGTGGAAATTTGCTTTGACTGTATGTGTGTGAAAGAGAAGGGAGAGTGTGTGAAAACATCTAGTAATGAAATTCAATTTGTCCAGATTTAGTTCTTTTACAGCAACAAAACATTCATGTCACAGGGAACACTTATGTAATGACAGCGCTGTAGCCCAGATCTCCTGCTGGGTAACCGTCTGTGCCCACTAAAACAAGTAAACATGCATGAATGTAAACAGTTTCTGTTAATGTCCTGAGGCAATAATCAGGATCCATCTGCATGACAAGGAAACATTCCCCATGCTTTTACTGGCCGTATGACTCAATATAACATGCATTTATTTACTTGTGATATCTCTCTCAGTATTTACACTCTTGGCACTATACTCTGCATTCTGCAGAAGTACATCAAAAACGTAGATGCATAAATCATAATAAATACTACTCATCACCGAAACCTGTGTTGAGCAATCCCATTTTTCAGCTACATCATAGCGTTTATAATCATAGTTTCATCTCATGCTGCAACACATTTGCCTTTCTACAGCAGCCCAGAGTATCCAGTGTCAATGCTCAACATCATAAACTCTTCAACCACATACTATTAATGTTTCCGTTATCATTTCTGAGCTGTCGGAGTATAGTTGTATTCCATATTTGGTTTGTTTGTACAGACTCAGGCCATGGCCTGCACCTTAAATGGCATGAGTCCCATCTAAACAGTCTCTTGTTGTAGCTGTGGTCATGAGATACCATTAGCAAGCTGATTTTAGAAGTGTTGCTTATCCATTATTTCAGCCAATTTAACAATCTTTTATAGTTAAATGATCCCTTCCTTTAAGATTTCTCAGTTGTTGGGTCCAGGAGGCCAAGCGTTTAACATGCATAACATGTAACCACAACATCTCTGCTTTGACCTTTGTTGCACGTCATACCCATCTCTCCCTCCCACATTGTTTCCTGTCTGTTTCTATTTCTGTCAATCTGTCCAATTAAGGGCAAAAATTCCACCAAAAAAATTATCTTTCTAATGTGTCACTTTCAGTAGTTTATTATTTTAGCCACGTACTTCAGACAAGCGCCCATAGTAATTCAGTTGTTTAAGAATTTTTAGCAACAAATGAAATCCATTTGGTCAAATATGTGATAATTCGATTTGTATTGGTGCCTTAATCATTCAGGAAAGCTATGTTGATGAGTTGACGAGCACTGACACTACTGAAGCTCTGTCGCAGCACCCATTTGTAAAACTACAAGATATTTGCACATTATATTAAAAGGCGTAAATGTCAAAATAAACAACTGTTGCTCAACCAACTTCTATTCAAGGGCTATGCTAATCTGTACCATCCTGTTATTCCCTCTCCCAGTCAAGGCTTTGACATAAACATACCATTAGATCATTGAACCTTTATTGCCACCTGCTGGGGATTTACAATACCCACATCCTTGTCAGCAACATTAATTTAGAGCAAATTATTTGTTCTCAAAAGTTGGCTTGTTTTTGTCTGGTTTAATACAAATGAGCTTCAACACAACATTAAATGTTTACAGTATTCATAATTTAGATTTCAACCAGCAATCATCCAAAATAAGACATTATTCAAATCTACCATTAAAAATTATTGTCTGTGTAACAATTTACACATATTTACCATGATATTTAATCTTTAAAGCTCCCATGTGTAAGATTTGAAAATATCTCACTTGGTAATCCTACATGATTATATTCTAGTTTCTACAAACAAAATCTTATGCATCACAATAATGGTTAACCCCTGATCTGATGGGGTAATACATTGTTCATTCCATTCCATTAAAATATAAATTAATAATGTTAATGTTGTTGCTGAGAAATCCTCTTCACCACTCCCTGCTATTTGCTTTCCACCTTAACACTCAACACCATTAGTGTTTATGTTCCCCTGTGCACTCTCCTTTATATTTGGCCACGCTTCGCCTATGAGAACGGAGGAATACGTGATGCTTGTAGAGGCTCGGGTGAGAGGATAAAGCTGGATTACGACAGGCAACCGTTCCAGCCACAATGTTTGGTCGCAAGCTTAAGATCTCCAAGGTAGGGAGGGGACCCTGGAGTGAAGGAAAGACCCGGGTAGAAGTCCTGTGCTGGGGCTCAAAACCCGTCTGGGGAAGGAAGGATCTGGGGATGTGGGATCCAAGGCCTGGACTGGGCTGAGTTTTACAATGTGGCACGCTGTGAGGGGGGCTGAGGGAAAAGGAAAGACTGCGTGGGACTAGAGTTGCCCCGTTGGCACCAAGACTCCAACCCAAACATCGTGCTTTCCGCTGAGGTTCAGTGTGTACCACCAAAGGCTGTTCAGACAGAAGACTGCGGCAGGACCTGCGAACACAGGAGGTATTCTGGGTATTTTGAATGTCTGTTCTCCCTTCACACCCCCTCTTTGGAGATGATGATGTCAGCTGCGTCGTTTTCTCTCCAACAGCTCGGTTCTCCTTGCCCGAATGGCGAAAAGCAGCAACAGCATGCGGCTTCTGACCTGATGGTTTATGTGTTGTTTCAACCCCCTCTGAAGATGTGTGGTCTGAGGCGAACTGGGTGGTGAGAGGTGCATAAGAAATAGCAGTTTGCCTCTGAAGGAGAGGTCTGGGTCGCCTCACGGGGGCTCCCTCCACCAGCAGGTTGACACCCACATACTGAGGAATTTCAACTGCAGCCTGGGAGGTTGATAAAGTAAAAAACAAATGAATGCATTTAGTATAGCATCTATTATTCATTGGAATCCCAAACCTCAAGATACAGAGCATTCCCACCTGTTTGTAGATTAGCTGGAAACCTCCTGTGTAAGCACTGGAATCAGTCCGCCAGTCCAGCACAACCCTCAGTGTGTCCAGCTGCACAGCAGGGCAGAGGCGGGCAGTCACAGCAGTGGAACAGGACATAGTCGGACTGGCATTGATCTCTAGCAGCCAAGGCCTCAGATCTCTGCCCAGCATAAAGTCTGCTCCGTAGAGCTCAAAGCTTGCCTTGCGGGGCTCGATTATGTCCTGGGCTGTTTGCAGGGCGCGGACCACTGCTTGCTGCATGCCAGGTACCACCACTGACTCCCATTTTGCTCCACAGCCTTGCTGCTGCAGAAAAGCCCTAAACTCAGAGCAGGACCACATATTGTCCTGAGGTAGGCCTGGATGACGGTCGTGAGATGGCTGGAAGTGCTTCTGGATGGAGTTGTTGCACAGGTGGACTGAGCTGAGTAAAGGATATGAAGGTAAGTGTAAAGTGTGGTTTGAGTAAAATAGGTACATTTAGCCAGAGCACACGAATAAAATCTGTCTGACCTGTCCAGAGTTTTTGTTGAGTAGGGCTGAGTGGAGAACCGCAGGTAGCACTCTCTGTAGAACCACACAGTCAGAGGGTTCCAGTCAGTGACAAGGAACCACTGACGGAGGTCAAACTTGGTGCCATGGATCAACAGAGGACGTTCCAGGTATTTCTGAACCACCCACTTACTCTCCTTAGTCATGGCTCTGTCTGTGTCCACGAGTGCCAAGATCTCGTCCAGGTGATTCATACACATAATACCTGCATGGTGGCGGTTGGCGTGACATGGAAAAGAAAAAAGGCACCAAAATCTGACTGAAACACATCAAAACTATGTTACTGACAACAACAGTTTCAGTGGCTGCAAACACGGTGTTTTACAAGGCCCTCAAATCAAAGTACCAGTATTTTGGTTTTGTGTAGAATTGCAGGCCAACATTCGTTCATCACACACTAAGGGAATCACATTAATATTTCCTTTGTTCCAATCAAATGTAGAAAACAGAAGCAATAACAACATCTACATGTCACAGGTCACACTATGTCCATAATATTCAGAACAAAAAAAGAAAGATTTTTTTTTTCAATATTCCAATATTGTGCAGCCTTAACGGAGCAGAAGTATAAGATTCATTTATTACATTACCAGGTAGCTGTTATGTTGCTGAGAAAGAAAGTCTCACCTCGTCCTCTCGACTTGGCACCCGGTTTGATGATCCAGATGTTATTCAGTCCATCTGTGTCCAGCTGAGGGCAAGCCTCCTGCAGTTTGGTTAACATGGCTTGGCAGCACTCCACAAACACACTGCTACCCCTGATCAATGCACCTTCACTACATACAAACAATTTATTAGAATTTTAGATTGACCTTTCATTCATTTACAGATTAATCAACTCATTTTATTATGTTTTACTCCAGACAGTAATTGTGCTGGCTATCCACCCTCTCAAAGACCTCATGTGTCCAGATTATTATGAATCTATTAATATCACTTCATTTGGAAAGTTCTGTTCTGAAACCTACCTACGTTTGTTGCATCTTTACAGACAGTAACTGTTCACTAGTTGCATACTGTATGTTACATACAGAAAAATCACAGATTCAACTAGAAGGGCACTCTGAGGGTGAAGACCTCTGATGCCATTGTCGAACAACATGAACCAGACCAGAATTCATAGTAAATGATTCATATCTGCCCTAAAATTGAATGGCCCCTGGCCCCTGGCCCATGTCCCATCCCTCCACCAAGTTTGGTGCAAATCGGTTCAGTACCTTTGCATAAAACTGCTGAAAAATAAACAGCAGCAAGCAGTGAATATTAATTAATGGACGTTACTGTTCATTGCAATGCACAAAAGACATGGAGGGAGCTGTGGGGCAACAGTTTCATCAACAGTTCAGAAAACAAAAAAGGAAAGTCATCTTACTATTTGCAAAGATTTTAATCTAAAATAGGCAGCAGCGTTCTGAAGATGTAGCTCAGTGTTTTTTTTTTTCCAAAATGGCACTGTAGGCCACATACATTACTTGTATACCAACTGCCAAAATACTGAACTATAAATATTAGCAGTATCATGTATTTTCTATGTGTTTCTTTATACAGTAGTATGGACCTGGAACATGCTGTATCATTCCAGTGGCCCCACTATTTAAACTAAGCTCAACTCTGACTCTGTATTTAACTCCGACCTGAGGTCTCACATGAACTCTAGTTTAAAAACATACACATACAGTATATTCTGTACGTATGCTGTATGTGTAATGCTTTTGACACTCTTCAGAACCTCAACTAATAGGTAATAACTCAGTAGATTTTTTTGAAAACATGTTTAAGGGTGAGTCTTTCTAATGACCTATATGAAGTTGATGGGCTGAGTCGGACTGTCAGTGCAGCAGATAAATTTAGTCTGACCTAAGAAGGATCATTCTAGAAGCTGCTGGAAAACATACTCACTGCACAACCATGTAGTAGTCTTGCAGAAACTCTGCCCACTGCTGTTCCTCCACAGCAGGGGGCGTTTCCACGGTTACATCAATGTCACCATGCTCTAAAACACTGAGAAACTTTTGACACACGTATAAAGCTGTGTTGATCATTTCTGGACCAACAAACCGATGCCCCACATGATCCAAATCTGCAGAAAGAAGGAAGATTTTTTTTACGTCATCATTGTCCTGCACTTCATATCATGACATATCGCGCAATTTTATTTCCTTTACTTTCAGAGATGCTGTTTTTGGCTTTTTGTTCTCGGACCACTGCTCCCTCTCTCCCCCATCTACTTGTCTCGACCACATGCTGCAGCAGGCTGGTGCAAGCTGTCCTCCTGAAGTCCTCTAGGTTTTCACAGCAAACAGAGCCATAGACAGAGAGGACATACAGGTTTGGTTAAGATGTTAATATAACATGAAGAGTGACAAGTCAATTTAAAACTTCCATTTACACTTGCTATTTCATTCCTCTCTTATCCAAGTGTGATTTTTTCCATATTCCATTCAAACTTAGACACATTATTGCATCTATGATAGAAAGGATTTTTGACTATGTGTCAATGGAGCCATACGGCAGACCTATGAATGCATGCTTCTCGTCCTCTGCCCCAAGCCTGTAGCATCGTGGGAAGAAGGTATCAGGATCTGCTGTATCAAACCACTGAAGGTTACGCAGGTTCACACAGAGCCCCACCTGAAAGAAAACAGAATTGTATACGTAGGAGCAGGCAGGGAGAACAAGTTGGCCAAAGTTGAGCATCTTGCATTTTTGCCAGTCAATCATTAGCAACTCTTTAGATGTGAGACCTTGGTGGTAAAAGTTCCAGCATTTGCATAGTGATTGGTCATTTGGTCATTCCGTAAGGAGCGACAGTCGATGCAATCCCGTCGTGTCGTCCAGTAGAAATATGCTGTTTCGTTTCGAACCAGGCGGGACTAGAATAAGTTAAGGCAACGTTAAGTTAGTGAGCCGACTGAGCCTGAAAGTACAGCATCATGGAATTAAAGACACACACATTCAATTGCTTTCAGACTGTGCAAGATGTCAGTGACAAGTTGTTTGGTTCACTTGAACGTTATCTTACCATGAGGTCATACATGTCATCGTGGTTCTCCTCTTTCTCGCCTTCATCCACTCTCTCTGAAAACAGATAAGTAAAGTGTGTGTGTAAAGGGCAGGGGTCTGTGTTATAGGCCTGTCATGTGGTACATAATGTATCATTCATCAGGTGAAGGGGTCTAGTGCTCCAGTTACATATACATCCACTCCACTCCACTTTTAGCTTTGACAGCTACACAAGACTATTACTCATCTTTCTTTTGGACTAAATCTAAGTCATTGGTTGGACAAATAAATATAATATAGATGATTGACTTGTGTTATATTTTGCTAGTTCTATGTGTGCAAAACCTTAAACCACACACACACACACACACACACACACACACACACACACACACACACACACACACACACATCATTGTTCCAGTATTTCTGTCTGTCTGTCTGTAAACTCCTTGTCTCACCAGTAACATCAGCACTGACAAGGCCATCATCCCCATCCTCCTCCTCATCACCATGGCAATGAGGTGCTCTCTGGACCGGAGGGGGCAAACGACGTTCCACCCACCCTCTGGCCCATAAGGCAGCACGGATCACAGGATAGGGCCCTTGCACTGAAAACACTTTCCTCAACTGAGAATGAGTGGAAAAGGAAATGTATAAGAGATGCGTAGATTTACTCCAAAGAGGATGGAGGATAAATATACAGAGTTGGTACAGTGACATCTGGTTTGTACATATAATCACCTTGACTGCTTTCTCCACCAATGCTTTAGCTGTTTTCAACCTGTCTGGTTTGATCGCAGGCAGGCTGGGCAAAATGCGGCGTATCCTCCCCTCTTGTAAGACTAAGAAAAAAAAAAAGAGAATGTGTCTGAAAATGTTTGTATATATATAGCTTCAGATTAATGTGTATATACATGTATATACAGATGTTAATCTGCTCTTACCTGGCATTTGCTGCATTTTACTTGTTCAAGTTCTCCTCTCTGATGATCAGTGTAATGCATTCACTTCCCTGGAACAGATATGTTATTATTAGCAATTATTTTCACGCCATCATATAATTCTAAAAATGTCTTCATTGTGATCATAATATAATATTAGGTAATATTAGGACATTAGCAATAAACAGAGAGAGAGCCATTATTATAAATGGGTTGTCTCTGTGGCTTATGAAGAAGGATCTAAATCGGGTCAAGCAGGCATCTAAATCTGGACAGAGCTGACTGAGGCTGTCAAACCTTTTCACTGACATGATCATGCTCACACACATACACACACACATGCAGACGGAGCACATAGCCTATATGCGCAAAAATAAAAGCATGTAGCTACTATGATTATTCAAGTTGTCACGACCGTGGATGACCGAGCGATTAGGCATAACAAACCATTTCTAAAATGCATTTCCATCACAAACAGCTCAGAGTTTACATTGAATATTAATATACAAACCTATTGTTGTCACTTCCCCAGTGACCCTACCACTCTGTCCATGGACTCCCCCGGTCCTGCTTCCTTCATGCTCCCGCAGACAGTTCCCATAACAACCATGCATGCTCCCACATAATGTTTATAGTTGCCATAACAACCGTGCCCAGGGAAGAAACAGGACGCCACATGCAGCTCGATGAAAAAAAAACAAAAAACTACCACCTTTAACCATGCGTCGAAGAAAGTGGGTCACTCAATCTGAAGCTATCAGTTGCGGTGTAGTTTACACGTGTAGGTGACGTGCACAAGAACAATTAAACCTGCCGAGACACGACACGAAGACATATCTGATATCCGCTATCTAAGATCGGTGAACCGTGGGGACCAAGCGGCTGCGGAGGGTCAATCTGTTGCAGCAAAATCCAGTCAAGTGTTTGTTAGTGTGGCAGGGGGACAGTCTCATACTTGTTCTATTCCAAAGGGTTCATGATGAGGCTAATGTGGAGGAAGGCACTACGGACCTAAGTGTAATTCATATTTTGTTTACTTGCTTATGAATACAGGCGACCATCTGCAGTGGTTAAAGCAAAACTGCCAGTCCTGGATCTCAAATAATAGGCTAAACTCATTGTCACTATGTCAGACATGAGCACATGAGCTGTATGCTTTGTGTATGGATTATAATGTATACTTGGTGCAATGCTTTAGCTTCCCACAAGATGGCATCCAAGACTTTCTAGTAGGCCTATGTTTTAGTGTGTAACAAGATCAATTAGATCCATCATGTCTCTTCTTGTTTTCCCTTTCATCTCATGTGCTCACTGCTCACTTTAGCATTCATGTTTGACTGCTGAGGAACCCTTTCATGTCTTGTTTGAATAGGGTAAATTATATTTCCATTGTATCCTATTTGATACATACTGTATCTACTCCACTGAATTACAAAGGAACATATTGTAGGCTTACTTTCTCTCTGGTGCATGTATTTAATAGCTGTAGTTGGTAGTTACTACATTTTTCTAATACAACATAGCATCATATAATAAAACAGAATACATTATTATAGCTTATTATAATAGACTATATAAAGTAGTTCAAATTTGTGCTAGTCATCTACATGCTAATGCCTCAATGATAATGATTTAATAATGTAAACCTGAATGAAGGGGACATTCTGCACAATTAGTATTTTTATGCTTGATACTTTACACATATTTTGCTGCTTCTACTTTTATTCAGGTTAAATTTTTATGGATGAGGACTGTAACTTATAATGGAGTATTTTTGAATTGCTACTGTCCTTTACTCATGTAAAGGATTTAGCCTACAGTGACGGGGAAGCTACTTCAAAAGCATAACTTTGCAAGCTTCTAATTACTTCACATTGGAAGAAGTTGAACTACAGCAAGGTTAGCATAGGGAGAAATATAGTTTGGTTAACTAAAGCTACTTAGAAAACGTACAAAAAAGGATCAAAATTCGCATACATGTGACACAAAATTATAAGAAAATATAATACGAAAAAGTCAGAGCCAGCAAAAACTGCTGCTCAATTGAGTTTATTGCAAAAAAAATCCTACTTGTTCACAGGTAATAACATAAACAAAATAATAAAATAGCCCTTTATTCATGGGAAAGTAAAAAGGAACATCAGCTTTGCTTTTGTAAACAATAACTGCTCAAGTATGGCCATGGTGATTCTTCCTCAGGCTGAAATTCGGGAGGTTTATCCATGATAACGTTGATGTGACCACTGAGCAGCACCCTTAGTTTCAGTAGTTAGGTAAACAAAAAAAGTAATTTAACTACATATGCTCATATGAATGTAGTTGAACTACCGGAAAGCTACTGCAACATGTAGGTAAGACAACTAGTTTAACTATATAGTCCACTGCTCCCCAACATTGCTTACCTAAATATTTTTTCTACCAGTGGACTTTTTAAAAATAAGTAAGTATCCTAAATCAGCCTAATTATGAATAAACAGTTTGTCTGCTTGTATTTAATTGTTTTATTGATTTTAATAGCTGGATGATGCAGAGTGTAACTGTGCTGTGTGCCAGTAAATGTATAAGAACGAGGGAACTGAAGCCTTTGGTGTGCACAGTGGTCTCAGTCCAGCAGCTGAACGTCACAAGCTACCAAACTGAACATTGTATAGCGTGAAGTAAAACATAGCTCTATAAGCTTATGACGGTTTTGGCTTTATTGTGTTGGAAAGCAGCAGTGCGTCGCAGCCCGTTGTGTGCCTCTGCGCTCTGATTGGCTGACGCTGCAGTGATGCTCTCTGCATCCTGCTCCCACAGCCAGGACAGGGAGGGAGGGAGGGAGGGGAGCTGGAAGCGCGGCCGGGAAATCATCATAACATAGGGGGGCAAAATTATGCTTTTCACCGTTTTCCTCATCTGGAAGAGATGTTTCCCCTCAACATGTCTGCAGAAACAGAAGTAGCTGCTGTCGCCAGCTCGTGACTGCTCCTTCAAAAAAAACAAAACACGTCCTCAGACAGCGCAGAGAGCCTGATCAGACCGAAAAGTCTCACCTTTACACTCCGTGAAGACTGAGCAGGTGCACCCAAAGGCCACGAGCATGCCCGTCAACGACTCCGAGAGCATACTGAGCTACCAGGTAAAGTGTCCTTTAATACATGGCGCGTTGCTTTGACACGGTGGAGCGGCACAGAGCAGGCTGAACACAAGCTCCAACAACTGTTAGAAATTCTCTGCTCTAACTCACAATTTGCTGCTGGAATAATGGACTGTGGCATGTTTAAGGAACTATTTGATGACAGGAACGATCACCTGCTGCAGTGTTTTAAAATTATCAGGGTTTTTTTTTTTTCTCGCATATTTTACGTCTGAGAAGACTCAGTAAACGTTATCTCTGCATCCCTGCAGGATGCTGCTGTATGCTACGTGTGCGGAGGATGTTGTTGATATTGTTATTCTGAGGTGCAAACACGTGCAGTGATTCCTGGGAGCGGATCACATCGCAATGCACTGACAGATCTTACTTCTTTTTAGACTGATCACACATGGCAAGCACACATGGATTATTGTAGGAGTGCCGCAGATTATTACTGATCAGATTCAGACACATTTTAAAACACAGCGCTCATTAAAATGTCAACGGCTCCTCCTGAAGTCGCGCGTGTGTGTGTGCGTGTGTGCGTGTGTGTGTGTGGAACAACAAGAATGGGACGGTGTGTGGGATTTTCAGCTCACTCTCGCGTGTTATTTTCCCAGTTACCCTCAAATGACCTTGACGCCATCCTTACACTGTGCACCATACAGCGCTGGGTGTCCATACATGTTCTTTATTAGCCAATCCTAGCAGCAGGGGGGAGGACAGTGTGACGGAGGAAACGGTTTTGATCCTTATGTCCTGTTGATGTGTGATCCATTATAAAACCCTCGGTTAGCTGATGAGGCAGGGGTAACCAAGGAACCAGTAAGGACAAATGGACCATTGAAACACGCTCAGGGATGTTTATTCAAGCTGGTATGCACTACCAAGGCATGCAGTATCATAGCTTAAAGGACTTAATTTAGCCTACCCTAACATGGCTATGTCATCATGGTGAGTTATAATAACATCCTGTCTGAGGGCAGGAGACAGATGGAGAAGTGCCAGAGGTGGAGCTGGAAAGTCTCTGATATGATTAGACAGCTTTCAGACAGGGAGGGAAAATTGCCAAGGAGCCTCACTCTTCAAACATTACCAGCTTACTGTCACTAAAGACAACCTGTAAGTTTGTCTCTCCTCCATATCTGTGGCAGTCTGGTCAATCAGCATGCACCGGTATCTTTTCCTTTCTCCCCACCTGAAATCTGTTGAAATGTTTGCTAAGGCACTGTTGAAGTGTCCCAAGCAGTGGGAGAGGTTTTCAGATCCTTTGATTGAGTATAAACAACAATATGAAAATATAAAAATACACAATTAGCCCAGAAGAAAAGGTTCTACATTCAATATTTTACTTTAAAAGTTTGGGAAATATTGGCAGTGTAATGTAGCAGCAGTACTCATGCAGAAGGATGCCTATCCACCGTGCTAAATTATTGATGTGTTGTTTTGTATGTTGCACTTTGCAGCATTAATGCCGTTAGTGAGCCAAGTGTTCCTAAGCTTAAATAAGCAATTTCTATTTTTATTTTATATATATTTATATTGTGTTCAATCTTTAAAGTGTCAGAAATTCAAATACAAATTCCTAAAGCTAAAGCTAAAGGTAATGTCTTCAAATTGCCACGTCCAAAACCCAAAGAATGAAGAAAAAACACAAATCCTCACAACTAAGGAGCTGGAACCAGAGTGTATTTGACATTTTTGTTATAAATGGTAAATGATAATCAACATATTTGCTGATTACTCTTCTGTTGGTTGTTTCAGCTCTACCTCATAATATACTGATAAGCATACACTCACATTTTTTTGGGGGGTTTATTACATGCTCTGTATTTATCTTTATCATACAATATTGTAAATGTAGTGGTAAAAGTACAATATTTCCATTTTCCATTTCCAAAAGGCTTATTCATGGAGTACTTATACTTTAAACTGAACTTCAGTTGTTAAGTAGATAGGCTATTGTAATTAGTTTTCACCTCTGGGTGCCCCTGAGTTAAGACCTAGAGCTGCTTAGTGGCCAGAAGTACACAAATTGGGGTTACATGAGCATTTCAAAGTGAAGGTGTGTGAACATAGTGTGGAGGTGAAAGGAAACACATTAGCAATCTTTTACAAGTAAATTAAAAGGTAAGTGATGAGAACAGTGTGCAGTCAAAGAGTAGCAAATCTAATTATGAACAGGGCTAGGTCAAAACCTAATATGTGATTGGGCTGCGTATAGTCAATGTGATTGACAATGTAGTTGAAAGCTGTCATGGAACCGCTGTAAACAACTGACATCACAGCGTCCTGTTTGCAATCTGCTTAGTGTCAGCTCGTTTCAGCCCTTCCCTTTGTGCTTTATGCTTCTCTCCTACTCTCTGTGCTCACACATAAAGAATATTAATACAGCCAAATTCTCAATGAAGTTGTTCTCATTTACATATTTTTCTGTTTCTGTTGTAAGACAACAGAACAACTTTGAAATAATAACTGAAATGTAAATCATTGAGACTACATGTTAACTTCCAAGACATTTCCAAGCTGCTGCGATGCACTGCTAAAATCCTGATTTTATAACTGTGACATTGTTTGACAAAATCACCAAACACAAAAGTTGAAGACAAAAACTGTGCTCTGTTTTTGGCTATATTTACTTTTCAAATGATCACTCAGAAAGAAAGTAAGAAGTGACAGAATATCTATCTCATTTTTTCTCTCACACAGTGCATGCCCCCCTTCTGGCATCAACAATAGTTTTCAACTACTGTATTTCCTCAAAAAGTGACAGGGGCCTTTATTTACCTCAACTACAGAAGGTAATGGGCCTTTATTTGAGGCAGGCTTGTATTAGATGCTGGTCTTTATTTCTAATTCCCTGCGTCTGATATGTATTATTGATTCATCCAGGTATTTTAGTATGAAGTGTGGTTTTCAGTTGCTCCCATTTGCCATATTAAACTTACTGCAACACTTACTGGAAAGTTTCAAATTAAAAGCTGTAGCATTTCCGTGGACAGAAAAAACTTTTATTTCTTAACAGGACTTTTAATGCTGTGCTGCAGTAAGCATGTTGTCTCATTTCCGGTTGCTGGTGTTTCTGTTGTTTTCAGATCTCCTAGTTTCTTCAGCAGTTACAGATGAGTTCTCTCTCTCCCTCCCACTCTCCTGCTCTCTCTGCTCGCTGTGTCTTATGTTTACTTATTCCCCTGCCTCTCTAGTAATAATGGTACATGTAATGAAAGTAGTTTATTTGCGATGATGGAGGCAAGGCTCAGTGATTTGGAAGCGCTACTCTACTTACCTGCAGCTTCCGAGCAGCTGGGAAACCAGGGTGTCAAGGTGACCGCCCGTAACAAGAGGTGTATCTGTAAGCCCACAGTTGACAGCCATACATTGTCCAGCAATATAATAGGTTTGAAGTAAAGTCTCTAAATCTAGTGACAGATGTGCTAAATTGGCAACACTGCAGGCTGTAAACGTCCGGCTAATAGAAACTGTTTACACCGAATCATTTTCAAAGCGCAATAGCCAGTAGGGAAACTACAACTCAGTCAAATGACATTCAGCTGACCGATGGTGGAAATATGATCACTCAGTCAGTCAGTCAGTCAGTCATGGACATTCACGATTATAGGGCTGGCCTTGCTGTTGCAGTCCAGCCAAAAACAAAACTCAAGAGAAATAATGTTCATGATTAAATACATCTAGTGCTATACTGCTCCTCTTAAACTGCCAAGGTGACAGTCAATATAACACTTTGGATTGATACTTGGACCTCAGAGAAGTACTGTATAGATACAAGACCTCATTCCTCACTTATACCACAGATTCTCTTCATATTTATGAGCTTACAGATGCTTGGAAATCAACAAGCCCAACAAATGCAAGCACAGACTCAGTCACATGCCACACTACAGTGCACTGACATACATACACTGACTGTCCTGTAACTGAGCCAAACTAAACCAGTGTGAAGAACTACATATATTCAGTTGGCACAAACGTAACGATGTGAGGGTCATTATGTTTTTTCAAGAATGTGATCAGTAAGTTCAGAAAATATATATATTGTTGTACATCTGAGACATGACAGCTTTTGATGGTGTTAGTATTTTCCCTGATACTGTAAGACTGTGAGTCTAGTTCCAGCTTAGTAATAATTTATGGCACTATGCATCATAAATTTGTCAAGCTTTTAGTCCTCCCAATACAAGATTGTCACAGTTCCCCTTTTCAGTCCTTTTACAGCAGCTATTTGGCATCCCTCCCAAGCTTTCACTTTAATCAGTTTGGTGGCACAGAGTCCATTTAGAGAGCACAATCCACAGTCAAGCTATCGGACGAGTCCATGTGTATTTTAAAGAGAAACACTGTAGTCTTGCACAAATCAGCAAAGGAAGTGAAATTTAATAATTCTGAGTTCTTTGCCTGTGAAAAGTGTCTCAAAACTTTAAATTTAATATTTTAAAGTGCACAATACATCACTCACATGTTTGAAAACTGTTACGGTACTGCAGCATGCACAGAGCCGCCACTTTACAGTCAGTAGAATGAATGAGTGGAAAAAAGTCCTCAAGCAACAGCAGCTCCAGATCCATTGACACAATGACTGGGAATCATCTAAACACACACATTTAGGAGTGTAGCATCTTTAGTGTTTGTTTTAGATTCACAATCCTCTCTAAATGCTTATTGTCTCAGAATTTTAATTACACTGTATGTTACCATGTTTTACCCACAAAACCAGCCGCATGAATCTTTCTAGAAAGAAAACAATTAGAGAGCGAGGGCTGTGGGGAGGCAGGATTGTATCTGTGATATTGAATAAGGTGTGTATGACTCATGCTATCCGTGGGCTGAGGCAGTCAAAACAGCCGCCCCTCTCATCCTATGTCCTCCAGATCTCTCCTTTCCTGTCTCACTCTTTCTCCATTACCTCTTCCTTTTCAAACATTCACATCCACCCCTCCCCTGAGTGAAGCGCTGTCACATGTGTTTCTGTGGCAGATTAGCGATGGTGCAACGCTATGAAGGGGCAGCATTAGCCTGCGGCTGTGGCAGCGAGTGCCAACGCTGGCTCTCAGACACAAAGCCCAGTCTGTAAGTGACAGGCCCAGTTGTCTGAGTCAGGATCTGTGTCCCTGCTGTCATTTCAGGGTGCTTCTCTGAGGGGAGGGGAGGGGAAGAGAGAGGGGTCTTCATATACAGAGGAGGAGAGGTGGGGGTGGTGGTGTGGGCAGGTAAAACAGGAGACTGCAGGCAAATACCATCAAGAGGAGTAGCAGAAGCTGTCTCAAGAGAAATGTCCAACAGGTGTTTTGTTAGATGGATTCAGTAGTGTCAGATATATCCAAAGACTGGAAAGCCCACGCTGCGCTGCTGATTCATGGCTGCACTTTTATGAATCTACAATTGATTGTTTTACATAGCTGTTAATCTCACTGGCGATGTAGTTATTGTATTATCAGAGTGAAAATCCCCCCCTGATAAACTTGCTCTCATAATAACAACAACTTGCTCACACAAGTATCATTTCTGCCAGAGTGGTCAATGTCTGTGATGCGTCTGGTCAGCTGTCCCTCTGGATTTCAAGCCTCTTCACAGTAACCACCAGGCCTCAGTCCTCTGGGGCCGGCTCCACTTACAGTCCTGATGGAGGTTTAGGGCATTCTGGCACAGCACATTGATTGCCCCGCTCAGTCGGGAGACTGGGATGCAAATCATTGCTGCTCTATTAGTTCATGACGACAACCAGTTCAAATTTTTTCACTGTAACGCACTTTGATATAATATCTCCTGATTTTGCTTGAGGTTGTTGCCAAAAAAACTAGTTTTATCTCCAAGAAATTTTGAGGGCGAGTCTTGCATTTCCTGGGCATCAAAGCCATGAACTCAGCACAGGAAGGGAGGGAAATTAAGCTTTAAATGCTGGGGAAAAAAGTTTTGAAGTCATAAAGCAACAGTCTGATGTATGATTATTTCTTTTCCTTCATTTTCTGCATCAAAGGGAGGTTTATCAGCATCATAAGTAGGACACTGTGTGCGACTGTACTATTCAGTTCTGCCCTGGGAATCTAACATCTTTCTGGGACAATCTGCCCTGCCAGCGAACGCATTGTGTATTTGTTTAGTTATCAAACGTAGGCGAGTGATAGCATCTCTCTATTTTTGTCTTTTGCATTTTGAGATGTGAGACAAGGGTGCCTAAAGTCTTTCATCATGTGAAACTGTGAAAGGGGCTCAAAAAATACACAAATGCACTGAGTAGAAGGATTAGTTTATGGAAGACGACGTTATTGTCAAAAACTAAATAAAATGAGAATGTGTCATTAGACACACAGCGAGTCATGCTGGAATAATCTGGAGGGCCAAACTGAATCTGTTGGGCTGTAGATATTTGTTATGTGCTACTGAAGCAAAAAGTGTTTGTAAGTTGTTAATTTTTAAATTTATAAGTCGGCCCCCTCGAGTCTTTTGATTTGGCACCATCATGTGCTTCTTTCATATCCAGCCACAGGACAGCTTCAGTGTGTGGTTTCCCATGGGTGGTTACCACTGATATGCCATAGTAAAGGACAGAAACTCAAGGACAGGCAGCCATTTTGGTGCTAGCTGTGGACTGCTTCTACAGTGCGGCAGCAGTAATCTGTGTGGAAAATTATTTTTGAGTCATAAACCCTCCTGTGCGCTGTGACCGATTCAAAGCTAGAGGACAAGAGCGAAGAACAAGTGACGGTTGCCAGGAGATATTGTCAGGCAGGAAAGCACAAATTATCCACCCTGTCAGTGGAAAATCACGCACATGTGCATGCTTTGAGGGTCACAGATGTGCTCACCCACAGAGAGAGAGCAAACAAAACTTTAAGTGCCGTGGGAGCTTTTTTATTAGCTGAAGCACTTAATGTGACACAAGAGACGTGAGTTGTGAATGACAGGGAACCATTAACCTGTTGGAAAAACACATACCTGCATGAAGTTACCATTAAGAAGGCGCCGTTAGCGAACTGTGACCAGGATGACTACGGGCTGTGAGTCATATTGTGTTATGAAGAGCAGGGACTCAGGAACATAATCGTGGCTTGGATGAACAGCATTGTAATCTGATCTCGCCCACTAAAGACGACCTGAAAGAAGATTTTTTTTTTCTGTTATGCCATTCTCTGAAACACAATTTCACCCACTCTGTGGTTATAGTTGCTCAATGAATCTCAGGAAAATGATCTCCCTGCTTTTCTGTGTGTGTGTGTGTATGTGTGTGTGTGTGTGTGCGTGCGCACAAATGGATGCAAACTAATTGATGATCTGATGGTCTACTGTCGTTTCTGGGACAAAGAGCTTTTAGAGTCTCTCTCTCCCTCTCTCATCCCCTCTGTCTTGTTGTGTGTCTATATGTTTTGTAAAGCTGCAGCAGTTCTAATGGAGCTGACTGCCTCCAGCCTGAGCCCAAACCCACACACTAGAAGCCCTAATTCACCAACCACAGCTGCACTGACTGATAAAATTGTGTGTGTGTGTGTGTGTGTGCGTGCGTGCGTGCGTGTGTGTGCGTGCAATCCAAAGGGATTGAGTCATAATGTATCAGACTATTGTTGGCACGGTTGTGGGGAGGGAGCCTCACTCACACATCTTCTGTGCCCAAAAGTAAGAACATGTTGATGTGGTGTTGAAGACATGTTATTTTCTATATTAAGTGTAAAGATCCCACTATGTCCAGGTGTGTGTCTTTTAGGGAGCATGGTGGATGGAATTAAAAGTAAACACAACATGTGATTGCTGTAGCTTTTCTTTCAGCTGAAGGAAAGTGAGAAAACATAACTGTAGTATTTGTTTGGATAATTGGTTAAAGGACTATGTGGAGCTGATAATGATAGAACATACAGCCTCAGCTCTCTAAGAAAGTGGTCTAATAAGAGAATGTGTGAAAAAAAAGACATTCAGTATAGTGATTCTGCCGCATGTAGAATTAATGGATTGTAATGAGAACTCAAAGAGATATCGCCTTTGGACATCAATGGTTAAGCTTATAAACTATTAATAATTATAAGTTAAGCTTCTTTTTTTTTGCTACATCACTCCATTCACCCACTGCACCAGCTTGGCTGACTTATGTGTTTTTAATAGAGACAGCGCTTGTTAGTAAGATCAAGTCATCGTTGGTCAGGTGTAGGTTCGGGTTTGGTTTTTGTCTTTTCATGAGATTAGTTGACAATAAAGAAAATCTAGATCATCACCAGACTTACCCTTGAAGCCAGGCTGCATGGTTGTTCATCTTAGTTTACAAATGTGAGGTTATGTTATGTATATTATACAGTATTATTAATATTTTCACTTCTAGAAGCAGCCCAGTGCTCGGTACAAGCACCATGTTGCTATACCAGTTATTAGTCAGTGAGTATCTCCACTCGACTAAGTGCTGCTTTAATTGCACTTTGACAAGGACAGGAGAATTTTACATGTAAACACACATTGTCACAAGCCTGTCACTTTATCCCTGTATAAACACAATTATAAAACCATGAGTCACAGCCATTGTTTGGCCCAAGCATGACTTCCTAATTAAGTGGCCTTCTTCTGTAAAAGGACAGAATTGTCTTGGGATAAAGAAGTGCTCAGCCATGGAAACAGAAAGAAATCCCACAGCACTGATATGTTGGAGAGAGTGTGAAAGGACGCAGAGAGGCAGTGCCAGGCCACCCACACCTGTGAATTAACTGGATGTCTTGGGATCCCAAATTTGTCTCCAACCACTGTGTGAATCATAAATGGCCGTCTGCGCTGATATGAGAAGGACTGCCATGAAATCATAACAGAAAGATTTTCAGAGTTGGATTTTGAATTTTTGCTGGTAATAAGGTAAGACATTTATCTGGCTGTACTGCATGTTCATTAGTTTTTTCTTTCCTTATCACAATCGTGCGCTAATATGCTTAGCTGTTCAGGTTTTAACAGCGCTGAGAGGCTAAAGGAACGAGACAGAAGATAAGAAACAGCTTAGGGATTTCAGAGATAATGCACACACACACACACACACACACATATACACACACACACACGCACACACACAGTACTATCCCCATTTATCACATTTCATAACTGCAGGGAGAAGCCAGCATGATGCAAAAGTGGGATTTTTTATGTCAATAAACTGTGTGTGGTGTTTTGTCAGCCAAACCCCAGGAGAACTAAGAAAAATCACTCCTTGCTCTTGCTGCATACACACATCTTACAGTAATACACACAGTCAAACACATGCACGGGGTACTTTAGTGCAAATGTAGTCTTATGTCCTGAAAAGTTTGAATAAAGGGCCCAATCATTTTCATTACCAAGATATATAGTTTTATGTTTCTCATAAGGTTTTGAACCAGAATAAATGAGGAGCCTGCTCTTACATGCTGCTCTGACAGACCAAGACATTTTTGTTTCCACTCCACTAAATACAAACTCGCGGCTCTTTCCAGTAGCACCTCAGGAAGATAAATTGCAATTA